>NW_006921599.1:5212187-5213666 GCF_000298275.1 Orycteropus afer afer
TCTGTCACCAAGGCCAAATTTTCCAACTACCAGTGATTCTTCTTTGTTTCCAACTTTTGAATTCCAGTCACCAGTGATAGTTAACACATCCTGATTGCATGTTCAGTCAATTTCAGACTGCAGAAGATGATAAAAATCTTCAATTTCCTCATCTTTGGCTTTGGTGGTTGGTGCATAAATTTGAATAATAGTTGTATTAACAAGTCTTCCTTGTAGGTGTATGGATATTATCGTATCACTGACAGCATTGTACTTCATGACAGACCTTGAAACATCCTTTGTGATGATGAATGCCATACCATTCCTCTTCAAACTGTCATTCCCGGCATAGTAGATCATATGGTTGTCTGATTCAAAATGGCCAAAACAGTCCATTTCAGCTCAATAATGCTGAGGATATCAGTTTTTACACGTTCCATTTCTTTTTTGACAACTTCCAATTTTCCTAGATTCATACTTCGTACATTCCATGTTCCGATGATTAATCTATGTCTGCGGCTGTTTCTCCTCAATTCAAGTGGTGCCACATCAGCAAATGGAGGTCTTGAAAGCTTTACCTTATCCATAGGAGTAAGCCTGGGTTTACTCAGATGATACAGCTCTTTCCCAGTCCTATTTTGAGAGCCTTCTAACCTAACTGACTATTCATAAAGTTGTGCGATAATGTATGAGACAATGTTTCTTTGCTATTCATAAGGTTTTCCCTGGCCAATTCTTTGAGAAGAGGATGATGGCCTTTTCCTTCTTCCTAGTCTGTCTCAGTCTGTAAACTTGGCTGATACCTGTACAGCATGTGCATCTTGCTAGGTTTGAAACACCAGTAGCTCAGCCTTAAAACTCACATCAACACGTAACCATGGTAGGACAAACCGACAGACAAGTTTGTCTCCCTGTTGGAAACCTCTCCTACCACCCTTACCTGGGTCCCTGCGGCTGACTTGTAAGGGTGTGGCCATGCAAATAATGTGTATGGAAACTAACATGGGGATTGGTCAGTTTCACCTTTCTTGTAGGCTTAAAATGAGCCATCTTGGGTAGAAAAGGAGAATCTCACTGCCATAAAGTGAGAGGAGTCGGGAGTGGAGTGCATCCTTGGAGACAGGTTCCTAGTGCTGAGGCAGCAGAGAGATGACAGGGATAGCAGAAGGAACAAAAGCAAGAGACTGGCATGAGACAGAGTGGTGGGCTTCCCAGCCCACTGAGCAAGAAAGCTGAGTACCTTCGGGCAGGTGGCTTGTTGACGGAGTGGGGTGCCTTTTGGGTTGCCTACTGGCAAAGCTAAAAACTGGCCCAACTGGGCAGAGGCTGAGGCCAGAATGAATCGTGTCTCTGGCATGGCTGAGAAGAAGCTGTTCTGATTGAAGAACTGAATCCTAAATTATTCTCATCCTGAATTGTAACCTGTTACTTTCCTAATGGGAGCTCTGGTAGCATAGTGCCTAAGGCACTTGACTGCTAATCAGAAGGCTGGTGGTTCAA
>NW_006921599.1:5213766-5215799 GCF_000298275.1 Orycteropus afer afer
AATGAAGGAAACTGATTTTATGGAATGCTCCTTTTATGCCAGGCTTTATGCTAGGCATAGTCACCTGCATTATTTCCTTTGGAGATACAGGTTCATATTAGCCCCTACCAGTTAAGTAACTAGGAGCTCTGGTGACATAGTGCCTAAGATATTTGACTGCTAACCAGAAGACTGGTGATTCAAACCCACCAGCCACTCCTTGGAAGGAAGATTGGGCAGTCTACTTCTATAATGATACCGCCTGGGAAACCCCAGAAGGAGAGGTCACTGTGAGTTGGTTCCCACTCGATGTTAGTGAGTTTGGTTTTTGGTTTAGTTAGGTAACTTGCCTTAGGTCACTCACCTAGGTGGAAGAATTGTTATCTGTCCACAAACACTTCCTCCTTCTACTCTGTCACATTGCCAATTGCTGTTACACAGTTGGACCTTTTCCTCACTCTACTTTTGAGGAGGAATTGTTTGAAGGGGTGTTATTTCCCTTTGTTTTCATCATTAACTTCGTGGAGCTGTCGATAGTGCCTTGCAGGCCACCCCATTCCTATATATGTGGCCATGACAAAGTGTCGTAATTGGTCGGTGTCCCTGTTGTAAGAGTTCACCTGCAGTCATGGAGCACTCTTTGTTTTCTAAGCCAGCCAGGAAAAATTTAAGAGTTTGAGTTCATAGCTTCTCTATTTACTACAGTACCTTCTTTCGTTCTTGAATGATTATGTAATGTGGGATGTGGTGAGAGACTTTCTGGAGTTTACATGTGAATTGTGCATTTGACTCTTGGTGTTCCTGGCTAGCAGTTATATTTCTGGAACCTACCTTCCTTTACTAATTCTTGTGTACATGGGTCTTCAGCTTTTCAAAGATTTCTGTTAGGCAGATATCCCCAGTTTGGGCAGGTTTTCAGACAAAAACCTTAAATAGTCATTAATTCTAGCTACCATGGAGTGTCTGGTAGCATAGTGCCTAAGGCATTTGACTGCTAACCAGAAGGCTGGTGGATCAAACCCACCAGCCACTCCTCAGAAGAAAGATTGGGTGATATACTTCCGTAGTGATACTGCCTCAGAAATTCAAGGAGGGGTCGCTGTGAGTTGGATCTGACTGGACAGCAGTGAGTTTGGTTGTGGTTTATATGGAGTCCAACAGTAAGAGCAGATGGGCAGAGCACAAGATTATCCAGGGGAAGTCATGTCAACATATTACAATGGAAAAAGTATGTTATGGAAGCCCGAAAGTAAAAATTTTTCCCTTGTTTGGATGTGGGACTGAAAACTTGCTTAAAATAAGAATTTTGATCATATATTTCTGAACCTTGTCACCCAGATTGTTGTTGTTGTTGTTATTTGCCATCGAGTCAGACCCGACTCATAGAGTGTCACCCAGATAGTAAATGAATATTTAGGTTTAAGAAGCTCTGGCTTATATTTTCAATACTCTCTACAAACCTTATATTGGACTTCCAGCTAAAAATGCCTACCACCTCTCCCAAAACTCTTTTTTATTTTTCTTTTCATAATCAAAATGTTACCTGTTTTCCACAGGATATTTCCAAACAAGCACAGTGATTTTATTATTAATGGTACCTGAATACACTCCTTACTTGAGAATTTAATGTAAAAGTTGAATATACATGTTTTTTCAGAAATATGTTTCAATTGATATTTGAAGGATTAAGAACAGATTTTCCCCTTTTAATATAATTTAATTAAAAATATCTTTGTGAAACACCAGGATTTGGTCTTGTTTTGTAACTCTATTTCCAGGTACTCATTTGCTTTTGATCAAAACAGTGAAGCTGTTTTTGCTGCTTGGAAACGTTTTTGTATTATTTTCTCACCACTAGTGTGCTCAGTTCAAACCACCATCAAACCTCAAAATGTTTATGTGGTTTAGACTGAGCACTCTGGCTGTTTCATATATTTTAATAAGAACACCAGTTTATTTTATTTTATTTTATTTTTAAAGAAGTTAAAGGTGTCTATTCCGTGTATTATGAGATTTTAGATTCCTGCATACAGGTAATTCCTGGTCTTTGAAAG
>NW_006921599.1:5215899-5218253 GCF_000298275.1 Orycteropus afer afer
TGGTTAGCAGGCAAGTGTCTTAGCCACTATGCTAGTGATACTGCCTCGGAAACCTAAGGAGGGGTTGCTATGAGTTGGATCTGACTTGAGAGCACATAACAACAACAACAACTTTCCAGTTGGCCCATAATCATGAGTATTGTCTGTGAGTTCTCTGTGGCCACTGCAACAAATTATCGAACCCACCAGAGAAGTATAGAGAGCCATGGGAAGGATGATTGTTGTTAGAATTTGTAAAAAGATTGGAGGAACTGGCCTTGGGCTGATGTTTCTGATGGTGATTTTCCTTCCCCACCGTGAAGCTGGAGGACAGGAGAAGATGCTGCCCCCATGTCTGAAACACAGGATGGATAGCAGAAGGGCTGGGTGGAATGTAGGGAATGAGAATACAGTGACTGAACCATAATTTCTATTTTTATTTACATTTGGAGTTTTCCACAATAATTTTTGTTTCATTTTTACTGTCCCCAGTTACATAAAAGATGCACGCTGCCAGGTAGAACTGCCCCTGTTCAGACTACTGTAGTAAAGCTGCGGATGGTAGTTGAGGAAAAATGGATTTCTGACTTTCTGAAAAATAATTCTCAGCGAATTTTTTCCCCTATAGACTATTGCTATAGTCAATAATTGGGTTCTGGATTAATACTGTTTCATTTGGGGGCAAATTTATAGACTTTTATAGGCTGATCAAAGACATCAACCAACATGTATAATTTTGTTTCTAAGGTAAAATACGTTTTAATTTCTAAGCAATAAGATCTTCAGTTAAAATTTCAAAATGCAGCTTTTTGATTAGTAATTCCATAGGGGCACTAAAGAGTAGTTTAGGGAGCTTTTGTACCCCATATCCCATCACTTCATTATTGCCCTCAACCCGCTAAAAATAAGTGGACGCCTGAGTACAACTGTGTGCTTACTGTGCAATACAGTTTTCAGTGAAGTTCCCTAGCAGTTTCCTCCTTCCTTCCCCAGGCAGACAGACCCTACATCTCTCTTGAGAGGTGTTTTGGAAGTTTATTTTCTGGTTATAGGGCTTCTGTGTTCATGTGAATAAGATGTTCAGAACAGTAGACCTATGAGATCTCCAGGGTGATGGCATTTTATGTGTGTCATTTGCTTTCTTTTATTAGTACCTTTACCTCCTTCCTAACCCTGCCCATGTACTGAGCATTTATGTACATACTGTTGGTCAGAAGTTAGATTGGGTAAACGTGTCTATGGATCCAAGTAAGAACACCATCCACTTCTGAAAAGCAGCTTGGTTGGTACCTGGGTCCTTGGATGGTCCCATCTACTACAGCTTAATAGAACATCTCATCTACTGCTTAATAGGCACAGGGCAGTTTTGCTCCCTGTTACACATTGGCTTCTGATGTGATAATCTGAAAGGAAGGTGGAGCATCTGTGGCCTTTTTTTTTTTTTTTAAATAGCCATGTATGTGTTTGTGTGTGTATATATACACACATACATACAAACACACAATTACGACGAAACATACAAAATTTAATTAATTCTTATATGTATGCTTTAGTGACATCATTCTTCAAGTTTTATAACCATTCTATCTTTTTCCACCTCACTCTGCCATTATCATACATTCAGTACATTCTGATTGAAACTTCCCACATTCACATGTTTTAAGTTTATGTTGGAATGTCAGGGAAAATTTATTGTTTGTACAATTCCTTTAAATGAGTTGAGCATACTTCAAAGGTGCTGTAAGGGTGTAATGGTGACCCAGGTCCACTGTGCTGTTCAGCTCCAGAGTATATTGTGAATGGTGTCTCCTGAATTGGACTCTGGGCACAGCCTTGAGCTATCCCATTAATTTCCTTCAGTAAATATGTGTTGAGTTAATGATTGGCTGGGAACTCTACCCCTTCCATGTTAAAAGAACATCTATCAGTGTACGTTGATTCACTGGCACCTTAGAAGGAAGTTTTATGAGTGGTGATGTTAGTAGTGTATAGATACCTCATAACAGATTTCAAAACTAATTTCACTGCTAACTTATAAATGCATCATAATTTTAGCAATACATGCCTGTTAAAATGCTATTTATAACATTTGTAGTAGCACAAACATGCCTAATGAAATTGTTGATAACAGTGAATATTTACAAATCCCAGAAGGCCAAGATTACAATTGTCTTTTCAATTCTACCAGTTTGAAATCCAGCAGTTCATTTGTATTTCTAATACTTGATATTTCTTTTTGAAAATGAATGTGATGCTCCCAACATTGTTAAGTATCTTTTGTGAAGCATCAGCAATGAGATAAAACACATGCCATTTGGGTCACCCAGAATTACCTGGAACATTTTTAATAATCTTGTTGTTGTTGTTGTTGTTGT
>NW_006921599.1:5224993-5227559 GCF_000298275.1 Orycteropus afer afer
AGGAGTTGCTGGTGGGTTTGAACTGCCAGCCTAAGATGTAAAAATATTTTTAATAAATGAAAATTTGGGGTTAATGATATTTCTATGGCAGGGAGGAGCTCTGGTGACCTAATGGTTTAGGCATTTGGCTGCTAACCAGAAAATTTGGTGGTTCGAGCCCACCAGCCTCTTTGTGGGAGAAAGGTGGGACAGTCTGCTTTCACAAAGATTTATAGGAGAACCTGTGGGGCATTTCTACTCTGACCTAAAGGGTTGCCATGAGTCAAAACTCAATGCAGTGAATTTGGTTTGGTTTTGGTTTGTTACAGCAGGATTCATCTGTATTTAATATGAAAGGTAATTTTGTCACACACCTGTCATTGTGAGCATCTTCCAATCTGGAAGTTTTTCTTTGTTTGTCCTCTCCATTTCCCTATTCTTTTTGGCCACTGAGTGCATAGTCACCCTCCAGAAGAGGAGTACAGTGGCATTTGACTTCCTCAGCAGCTTGTGTGTGATAGCGCGGGGTTTATGTATTTAGTGGTGTGTGTAGGGCTTTGCAAAGGGAAGGAACTGTTATACCAATTGCTTTGGTTTGCCTGAATGCACTGCTTCTTTCTGTGTGACTATAGAATATGAAAAGTGTAACACAGTGCTATTTGATATAAAAATACACTGTTCCCGAATCTTTACAAGTAGCCAGAGAAGAGGATATGCTTTTGTTTGCTTTTTCAGGTAGTAAAATGCTCTTTATGTGGAGGAAAAAAAGATGGAAGATTGCTTTACAGAAGATTCAGAGTTATTTAAAAACATGAAATTGGTGTATTTCTAACCAGTAACAAGCAAGCTTACTTTTCATAGCATGGCTTGGGATTTCAGCAACTTTTATTATGTAATGTGGGAACATTTGTGAAATTTTGTTTCCTCTTTAGGTGAAATTGTTTAGTGATAAAGAGAGTTGAAATGTAGTGAACCGTTTGTACTATTAAAATGAAGGTGAAAACAGGCTCTTCACAGGAAGCATGCTTATACTGGGTATGGTAGGCACCTGGTGTATGATCTAGGTCAATAGATACCAGCTTCTCTGTGCCTGTTGCTCTTGAGAAAAGTGAAGCCTCCCATTGGATCCATTCAGCTGGGCCTCACCTCACTATCTGTCCTTACACCAACACCGTCACTGTCACCTCCTCTAAGAACCCACGACTGATGAGTTCATGTAACCTAGTGAACACAACTCTATGTGAGGAAACCACCAGTGGCCTGAGAATCTTGTCTTGTCCTTTACTGTGTTATATGGAGTTCCTGGGTTGGGACAGTTAAGTGCTTGGTGACTAACCAAAAGGATAGTGGTTTGAACCTACTCACTTTAGAAGAAAGGCCTGGTGATCTACTTTTAAAATATCAGCCATTGAAAATCTTGTGGAGCACAGTTCTTCTCTGACACATGTGGGGTTGCCATGAGTTGGACTCGACTTGATGGCCACTTTTTTTTTACTTTGTCTACAATACCTATAGATACCAAACCAAAGATAGATAGGGAGCACTGGTGGCATAGTGCCTAAGGCATTTGACTGCTAACTAGATAGCTGGTGGTTCAAACCCATCAGCCACTTCTCAGAAGGAAGATAAGACAATCTACTTCCATAGATGTACTGTCTAGGAAACTCAAGGAAGGGTTGCTATTCATTGAAATAGACTTGATGGCAGTCAGTTTTTGTTTGTTTGTTTGTTTTTGTATGTGATATGTATGAGGCCTTAGTGCCTTCATCTGTGAAGACAGAATGTTCATGCCTACTATACTTGGGTATTGTAAGGATTAATGAAGATAATTCATAAAAGGAGCTAGAATAATGATTGATGTCAACGCATCAGAATCTCCTCACACCCTTCCTTGAAGAAGCAAGAGTAACTTCCTCTCACTTTCAGAATCATCTGCTTGTCCTGACCTGCAAGGTCTCCTGTGCACTGGCCCCACCAACAGGCCTTATTTTCATCCTCTGCCGGGCTGAGCCATTTGCCTCTTTTAAACAGACTGTGTTCCTTTGTGTTTTCAAGTCTCTTCTCATATTTTTTTTTTCTTCAATTGGCAGTACTCTTGTTATTTGTCTCTTGCTATTGAAATTTTCTCTTGTTGAAGCCCAGAAATGGTGGGAAAAATTATGTGGGAGCCACAGTCCAGGTGTTAGATTGGTTCATTGCCACTGGCTTGCCATTGTTTCTAGGCTTTTTCAATAGACTGTCTGTCTGTCTGTCTATACACATACACAAATATGTGTACAAATATTTTAAGATTAGAATCAGAACTATAGGGTTTTTCCTTACATCTTTGATCTTATTCCTTGATCTTTTTTCTTTCAAAATGAGAATCCTTAGTCTCAATGACTTCTAGAATCTAGTATGATAGAATTACTTATTGCTTTATCCCACAATATATACACAACCGTTTCTGAATAATACTACCACCATCAATGTCTTTTTGTATTTTCTTTTGTCCTTAGGGTATATCCTACTAAAGATACTCATTTGAATTACTGGGTTTTAATGTTACTTGTTTCTCTCTGTGTCCTTATGCCACAACTTAATACCT
>NW_006921599.1:5232143-5233318 GCF_000298275.1 Orycteropus afer afer
TTTTTTATTGTTGGCCCATTGGTGGAGATCGAGGAGGTGGCTCTTGCTCAGTAAGTGAAGTTGGAGGTTGTGTGGGTGTAGTTGTGTCTTATGGGGACTGTTGCTGTCTCTCACTCAGTTAGATAAAAGTTACAGTTGAATAACGATCAAAAAACTAAAAGCCCATTGACTAAAATCACACCATGTAATCACACAGGAAGAGTAACCCAAAAAAGAAAAAAAGGCAAAAGAAGAAGGAAAAACCAGGAAAACCTACAGTATCTGGGGATATGGCACTAAGAGAAAAAAGGGAATAATGAAGAAAAAAAATGGGAAAAATGCAAAATGAAAAACAACCAACAGGGTTAACCATGAGAAAAAAAAGGGGGAAAAAATTAAATTAAAAAGAAAAAATAGTTTTCAACCAGAAACAGGGAAAAGAAAAAAAGCTGAAATCTAGGACCTGAGTGGGGAAGAAGAAGAATAATAGTAAAAAGGACAAAAGTATTAATAATAATAGTTGTTTTAAAACAGACAAATACAAACAAATTAATCACCAGAAAAAAGAAAGCGAAAAAGCAAGAAAATTAAAAAAGGGGGAAAAAATATCAGTGCAGGATAGGGCAGGCACCCAGGCTCAATCCGAGCACACAGACGGTGATGGAATTCCTGTGCGCCCAGAAGGTAGGTGGAAGTGGGGGATGGCCACACCTCCATTCACCAAGTGGGTGTGGGGTATAAGAGTAACAAGAGGAATGTCGCAACTTTTCAGTCTTGCGGGTCCGGGTCTGGAGTGTCCTTGGGTTTGCTGGCAAGCAGAACCTGTTCTTAAGACCCTGGAATCTGCACAAGCACTGCCTCTTTAAATATCCAAAATGGTCAAGCCACTTGTGAATATTCAAAATGACAGCGCCCCCTGGACAGGCAAAAGTCCACCACTCAGCTCGCGTTTCTCTTCACCTTTGTTTATTTGCCAGCCACCAGAGCAGTCCTCAGTGCAGTCCCTGGCTAGCAGGGCTGATTTTTAGGTTAATTCTTAGGTCCTACCGCCACTTGGCACTCTCAAAACTGTCTGTGCTGTGCCCTCAGGATTGCTCAGGATCGCTGCCAGACTGCAGCTCCATCTGTTTCCTTTTATATTCATGCAACTTCTTCTGCTAGTTGGGGTTTAGTCCACTTCTATATCCTTCCCTTCA
>NW_006921599.1:5233482-5269140 GCF_000298275.1 Orycteropus afer afer
ATGGTTCATAGTGACCCCTCCTTGGGTTTCTGAGGCAGCATCTCTGTGGAAGTAAATTGCCCAGTCTTCCTTCTGAGGAGTGACTGGCTGGGTTTGAACCGTCAGCCTTCCGGTTAGCAGTCAAAATTCCTTAGGCCCTATACCATCAGAGCTCCTGCTATGCCACCAAAGCTCCTAAAATGGAACGTTGAGAACAAGGTGTAGTCAAATAGCCTTGCTCCTATTTTTGTCCTATCCCTTTCAGTAAGTACCATTTCAGACAATTACGGTTTATCCTTCCATTTTTATTTTTATTGTAAGTGTGGATGTGTACATGTGTGTATGTATGTGTAAATATATGTATTTATACATTTTTGTTGTTATGTACCGTCAAGTTGGACCCGACTCATAGCAACCCCTCCTTGTGTTTCCAAGGCAGTATCACTATGGAAGTAGATTCCCCAACCTTCCTCCCGAGGAGTGGCTGGTGGGTTTGAACCACCAGCCTTCTCGTCAGCAGTCAAGTGCCTGTATATTTAAAAAGAAGAAAGCAAACCCACTGTTGTCGAGTTGATTCCAACTCATAGTGATCCTATGGGACAGAATAGAACTGCCTTGTAGGATTTCCAAGGCTGTGAATCTTTATGGAAGCAGACTGCCACATCTTTCTCCTGCAGAGCCACTGGTGGGTTTGAACCTCTGACCTTTGGATTAGTAGCTGAGCACTTAACCACTGCACCACCAGGGCTTGTCATATAGTATATATATAAAATTTGCTTGTATATATGTATATTTATATACAATTATGTTTATATATGTATAAGGGAGCCCTGGTGGTGCAGTGCCTAAGACATTTGACTGCTAACCAGAAGACTGGTGGTTCAAACCCACCAGCCACTCATGAGAAAGAAGATTGGGCAGTCTACTTCCATAGAGATACCACCTTGGAAATGCACGGAGGGTCCGCTGTGAGTTGGGACTGACTCAAGGGCAGTCAGTTCAGTTTTTTGAATGTATATATTGACCTACATTTTATATTTCTAATGGAAAGGAAACAAGCCTGCTAACTCTTTAACATGCATACTCTAACTCTTTTTCCCTGTGAGAAGGATGCATGAGTAGGTATTAAAATTGCTTTATTAGTAGCAGTTTTTATTTGTTGTTGTTTTTAATCTTCATAAACTCTTACTCATTGTGCTTTATCCTTTGGTAGCTTTTCTTTCCATAGCGACACTTGTTCATAATTATATTTCAGCAGCTTTACAAGAGAGCCTCTGTGGCTTTCTCAAAAATTGTTCTGCTGTAAATGTGCCTAGATGATTATAGGAAGAACTGCCCTCTCTGGTTTCAAAAGGAGTTCAAACACTGCAGAGGTACTTTCCAAATGAGTAAAGCGTGCCATCCATCATATGTGGTTAGCAAGTACAAATGCAGGGGACTGCAACAGCTGTTGCTAACTTGTGAAGCATGCGTGTGGTAGTTGGCATTTCAGTTTTCCATTTGTGTACAGTTTTAGACAAATGAATAAGTGACTTTGAATGATATTAAAATTGTATATTTATTCAGAATTTGAATTTATTTATTCTCTCCTTTTTGATTATGTTTTAGGTAACAGAGACCTAACCTTACTTTAAGTTGTATTTACCTAACAAGAGTTCATTTCATATGGAATCTTAGTGAAGCACCAGTGATAGGCATATACATATTTAAAGTGCATGTTGTTGTTGTTACGTGCCATCAAGTCAGACCTGACTCATAGTGACCCCTCCTTGGGTTTCTGAGGCAGTATCACTAGGGAAGTAGATTGCCCCATCTTCCTTCCGAGGAGTGGCACATAGGGCTAGTATTTTTAACATGATGTGCTATTTTAAATTTTTTATTAATAACATTTTAACTTTCTTAAACACAATTCCCTTTTAGAATTAGTGTTCTAAATATTCCCATAGTGCACAATCCAGTTATAATTATGTCTGACCCTGCATGTATAAAGATGTTTGATCAGTTTAAAAAATTTGATGTATTAGTGGAGGAGGAGTAAGCACTAACATATACTGTATATCTACTTTATATCTGGTATATCAGTTATCCCTTTTATCTTGTAAGGCCAACCAGCTAACCTGTTCCTGTCAAGTCAACCCCAATTCATGGCAATTCACAGTGCTCCATAGGATTTTCAATGACTGGTTTTCTGAAGTGGATCACCAGGTCTTTCTTCCAAGGCACCTCACATTGGACTTGAATCTCCAATCTTTTGGTTAGCAGCTGAGCATGTTAACCTCTTGTACCACCCAGGCACTCCATTTTGTGAGGCAGATGGCACTATTTTTATGTTTCATTATTTTTTCTAATTAAAAAAGCTGAAAGTGAAGAGTGAGAATGACTTGCCTGATATCATGCAGATATTAAATGGCAGAATCAAGAACTGAGACTTAGCTTGTCTGAAAAGAAAATCTTTACTATTCTCAGTGTCCTGTGTTGCCCTTTCTTTCCTTGTCCTGAAATACAACCCAGTGATCTCATTTTACTTGAAAACTAGAAGTTCTAGTTGATGTAACAATTGTTCTTATGGTTTTAAAATGTATGCTATAATGGTTAGGAAGTACTACCTTTTGAAGACCTGTAACAGATGCTTCGAAGGTAATTTCTTGGGTGGGTGGGAGATTGGCATCACCTTAGTTTTTAAAATAATTTGATTTTCATTATTGGAAAAGCTCTGTAGTTCCTGTAATTGCACTGTGTACCTATTTCACTTTACAGCTATAATTTCTTTCCTGCATGAGAAGACTCTTTGTGCAGGCTGCTTTCATTCACACATCCCCCATTTTTGGGAAATTCTAAAAAGTCACATGTCTGTAGTATGCAGTTTCAGAATAAAGAGTACAGGAGACTAGGTATAAAATTATAATATTTCCTAATGTGCTGGCTCTTTTTTGTGTTGGAATGTTCTATGACATATCTTGCCAAATTTTTACTCGCTGCTCTTTAAACATTGAAGTGCTCTGATTGTCAATTTATGGTTTAAGAAGAATGAGATTTTCTCCTGGTTACACTAGAACATAGTTTATGAAGGATAAAAATGTAAGAGAAGCAGCACAGGAATGTGCTCTAAGCATGGAAAAGAAGATTAATTATCAGCAGAAAACGTCATTAATTATAAATTAACCTGAAAGTTAGGATATATCCAAAAAACATAATGAGATACCTGCTAGTCTAAAGATGAAAGAGGCCAACAGAAATATTTAAAGGCCCGGAGGGGAGACTGTGGGGAATTCACAGACTCCACAGCTCTAGGCAAGGCAGAATTTACTGTAGGGCATAACTGAACCCAAAAGAAAATACCAGTTTTCCTTTCCCAACCTTTTCAAGCCCAAAACAAAACAAGAGAGATATAATACTATGAGATAAACACACAACTCTCTGTTGTGTTGTGACTTCTAAATATTTTCAATAATAAATACTATGGGATGAGCAACTTGGTGCATAGCGCTTGTTCCATAGTTAAGGTTATTATTTTTTTCAATAAAGACTTGTATATGTAGAATTAAAAAGGGGAATAAGAGAGTACATTTACATCCTTTTCTGTAAAGAAATGTCAACTGCAGCTTGCCACTATCAGAAAATGGATTATATTTCCTTTCTCCATTTCAAGTAGTCTGCTGGAATTACTCAGCAACATATGAAAGTGCCTGCTGTATTCAATGACTTCAGTCTCTCAATTGGGTTGCCACTTGGAGATAATTTTGAGTATTATATTTGGTTCACTCATTTGATTGATGACTGTAAATAATTGGATTGATACTAAGGGTTATACTGTGGAGATTAAGGTATGCATGTCCGTCCTTCCTCTTGTGCAGCGCAATAGACTTTTTTTTATATATGGCCTTTCTTCACGTAGCTTTATAATTATGCCAGAATTAATTGGTTGGGCTGCAGTCTGCCCTATGGTTGGTCTGTTTTATTATGCACTTTGCAAGGATTGGTCCACGTACTTTGCAAATAGGATGTGTAAAACCACCAATAAAGATTAAGTGATCTTGTGGGTATTTGTTGGTTTGTGGCTTGGCTAGGATGGGCATGCCTTGAATTTGGATATAAGGGCCAATCCCACAGAAGTTGAACAGGACCTAACTACCCATCAAATAAAGCATGAAGTGGAGAGCTCATCCTTTAGTGCCAGGATTCCTGTGCTGAGAACCTCCTAGACCCAGAAGAGATGGTACAAGATGGTGAGAACAACAGCAAGCAGAGTAGAGCCCAATAGCAGAGAAATGGTGGTAGCATATGAGCAGTAAGATTGGCAGATGGCCGTGGTGGGCTTTCCAGTCCATGGAGTGAGAGAGAGCTGAGTGCTTCCAAGTACTTGGTAGAGTTAAAGAGCTGTAACACTTGCCTGAGCAGTGTAGAGGACAGGAGGGACACAGCAGCAGAGGCCTTTGGCTGGTCCAGCTGAGAGCTGTCTGGGTTGGGAGCTGTCCTGATTGAACTATATCCTGGCTCCTTAGTTGTACCCTATTACTTAAAAGTTGATCCTGATACAAAATTATAGCCTATTACTTCCCTAATAAACTACATAATCATGTGTAGGTCTGTGAATTGTGTGTGACCATTGCATCGAATTATCAAACCTAGGAGATAAGTAGAGAGTGCTGTTAGTGGAAACTGCTGGTGTCAGAACTGTTAAAGAATTTGGAGAGTGGAGGTATATCTAATCTCCACCTCATATGAACCAGTTTTGTTCTGATGGTGATTTTTAGCCTTCCTTGTGACATTAGACATTCCATAGTTGAATTTACAAGAAAATGAATTATTTGTTAATATAGATTCATTGCAGGAGATTTGAAAGATCTACCAAAAAAAAACCCATACTCACTGCTGTCAAGTCGGTCCTGACTCATAGCAACCTCTCCTTGGTTTCTGAGGCGGTATCTCTACGGAAGTAGATTGCCCAATCTCATTCCTACTTACTGAATTGATTTTCTTGGATTTTTCTAATTAGATTATATCACTTGCAAATAAATTATTTTGCTCTTTTGACTTTTTATAACTTTTTTAAAATTTTCTTATTTTATTGCATTGTTCAGCATCTCTAGTGAAGTATTAAAATAATAACATTGATAAAATACTGACTTTAATGGGAGTGCTTCTGATAGGTCACAGTTAAATATGTTGATTACAGTTAGCATCCAGTGGGTTTTCTTTACATAGTTTCTATCATTCCTTTTAATTTGTAGGAATAGAGTTGCATTCCTGAGACAAATCCTACTTGATGATGATTTTTTAATTATTGAATATATATCTGGTGGTGTTATATATTAAATAGATCAATGAAAGTAAATGCTGTTGTGACTCATGAAATGCAGATTTATTTAAAAGCATTGCTTTTATAGATTTTTATTATACATGTTTCCTAAATCAGCAGATAGTAAAAGTGTTAACTGCTGCCACTTTGAACATTACCAAGTTTTTTGTAAAAAGAGGTCCTCAAACTTGAAGTGGTTGGGAATAAATAAGTAATCTAGACACTTAGAAAACAAATCACTTGCTCATCGTCCCCATATCTTTGGCAGTTTTGCATATGGCTCCTTCCGAGGAGTGACTAGTGGGTGTGAACCACTAGCCTTCTGGTTAGCAGTCAGATGCCTTAGGTACCATGCCACCAGCGCTCCCACATACTTAAAAAAATTATGTTGTTGTTGTTGTTATTTGCCGTCGAGTCGGCCCCGACTCATAGCGACCCCTCCTTGGGTTTCCGAGGCAGTATCACTACGGAAGTAGGATTGCCCAGCCTTCCTTCCGAGGAGCGGCTGGTGGGTTTGAACCGCCAGCCTTCTGGTTAGCAGTCAAGTGCCTCTGCCACTATGCTACCAGAGCTCCCCCCCCCCAAAAAAAAAATTATAGTCACTCATAATTGTACCACTCAGAAATAAATACTATTGCCAGTTTGATATATTTCATAGACATACATGCATGTGGATATATGCACATACATACATGCATATAAGTCCCTGGGTGGTGCTAATGGTTAAGCTCTGGACTACTATCTGAAAGATTAGCTGTTTAGACCTACCCAGCAGCATCTTAGAAGACAGGCTTTGAAAATCTGCTTCTAAATAGTCACAGCCTTAAAAACCCTATGGGGCAATTCTACTTTGTGTACATGGGGTTGCTATGAGTTAGAATTGATTTGATGGCAGCTAACAACAATATATACATATGTATCTAGACTGTATGTACATTCACACACATTTACATGTGAATACATATTATACATACATAAATTTTAAAACACTCAGTCATACAGTATATATTTTGTTGTACTCCCGCTTAGTATTATATCATTAGTATTTGCCTATTGTTATTAAAATTTTTTAGAAGCATCAGTTTCAAATGACTCCATGTTACGTATTTCTTTACTATAATTAACATTCTCTTGTTGTTAGACCATCATTTCTTTTCATTTTATCTAATGATTATCTTAGAATCTCATCTTTTTTTTTTTACTTTCCTAATTAACATACATGATTTCATGACATAGCATATTAATTGATCAAAAATATCTTGCTTCTTATGTGTTAAAAAATCTTAGCACCTAGAACTAGATTCAGGGTTCTCATATTCTGTTTTTATATTTGCCCTGCTATAATTTGAGGAAAACATTTTCCACATTTGAAGTATTCATTTCTTTTAGAAGGTTATCTTTGTTAGATTCTGCTTGATCCATATTTACTCTTTCATGAAAAGTTTGCTGAGTGTCTGCTGCATTTTTAGTAGTGTGACTACAGTGCAGAACATGATGGATAAGTTTCCTGCTTTTGTGATAACTTGAAATATTAAAAAGCTGCATAAATTAATAGTTAACACTTGTAACAAATGTTAAAAAGCAAAAGTTGCAATGTGCTATTAGAACGTACTAAACGAAAAAAACCAAACTCACTGCCATGTAATCAATTCTGACTCATAGCAACCCAACATTGGGTTTACAAGGCTGTAAACTTTTAAAGAAGCAGATTGCTTCATCGCTCTTCCAAGGAGTGGCAGGTGGGTTCATACCAACAACCTTCTGCTTAGCAGCCAAATGCTTTAACCACTATACCACCAGAGCTCCTTACAATGTACTTGAGGAATCTAAATCTAAAAGAAAAGGGAATTCTTAAAAACACTCTCAATAATTTTATTATCTTTCATTGTGTCCATTTAAAATAAAAACCCTCCGTGCTTTATCTGATGAATTGCCACAGATCAGTGAGTACGGTATGGACGCTTACTTGTTTTGTGCTCACTAAATTTCCAGCCTAGAGCAGAAAAAATTGTTTATTCTTTTGGCTGAATATTTTATTACTGAGCTAGATTTTTTGTTAGCTAGCAAATTTCAGGATATACGTCAAGTTATTTCAGCCAGCATCTTAGATTTGAAGTATGAGATTTCATCACCGGGATTAAAAAGTATTCTCATGCTCTCTAAGCAGGTTAAAAACAAAATAAAGAAAGATGATGTAAGCATGTTAAGGCCATAACGCCTAAGACAATGGTCCTATTAAACCAATGCTGTTTATAAAGGTATTGCAGTGTATCACCTGGAGGGACTGTACTTTGTGGACTACTCATAGAAAAGAGAAATTAATGTTTACTCCTTTTATTATACAGTTTATTGCTTAGCAGGGTGGTTATCAGAAGTCTTCTGTTTATATAATACTAAAAACTTTTGTTCTAGGGGTCCAGGTTAGATTTAACCTTGATCTGGTACAAAGATTGGAAGAAAAGCTGAGAAATAAAGGGATCCCAAAACCAAACTCACTGCCATCGAGTTGGATCCGACTCATAGCAACCCCTCCTTGGATTTCCGAGGTGATACCATTATGGAAGTAGATTGCTCCATCTTCCTTTCCAGGAGTGGCTGGTGGGTTTGAACCACCAGCCTTCTGGTCAGCAGTCAAATGCCTAATGAAAATTCAGAAGTAAGGAACATGGCGCAGAAAATAAATTTAGATGTCCATGAGTTATTTGGAGGTGAAATAGGATAATTAAACCTCTAGGGGGGTAACTGAACAGTATAAGAGGATTTGAAGAGGAAGAGAAAGTATCTCAAATTTAGTGACCATGTTGTACAGAGCTTTAGAGAGTATGATCATCTTAAAAGTGAAAAGATTAATATATACTATACTTGTATTTCCTTCACTCAGATTCATGGCGGTAATATCTCACCACGTTTTCTTTGTGTGTGTGTGTGTGTGTGTGTATAATCTCCTGTTTTTAATGGCATGTTTGAAGGTACATTAAAGTTATCTATGTTTGTAAGTTGATTTTGTATATGGCCATCTTACTGAATTCTTACTCATTCCTACTTATTAAATTGATTTTCTTGGATTTTTCTAATTAGATTATATCACTTGCAAATAAATTATTTTGTTCTTTTGACTTTTTATAACTCTTTTTAAAAATTATTTTCTTATTTTATTGCATTGCCCAGCATCTCTAGTGAAGTATTAAAATATTATCATTGATAAAGTACTGACTTTACTTAGAATGCTTCTGATAGGTCACATTTAAATATGATAATTACAGTTAGCATCCAGTGGGTTTTCTTTACATAATTTCTATCATTCCTTTTGGCTTCTATTGATATTTTTTTCTTCTTTAATTTGTAGGAATAGAGTTACATTCCTGAGACAGATCCTACTTGATGATGATTTTTAAATTATTGAATATATTTCTGGTGCTATTATATATTAAATAGATCAACGAAAGTAAATGCTGTTGTGACTCATGAAATGCAGATTTATTTAAAAGCATTGCTTTTATAGATTTTTATTATACATGTTTCCTAAATCAGCAGATAGTAAAAGTGTAACTGTTACCGCCTTGAACACTACCAAGTTTTTTGTAAAAGAGGTCCTCAAATTTGAAGTGGTTGGGAATAAATAAGTAATCTAGACACTTAGAAAACAAATCTCTTGCTCATTGTCCCCGTATCTTTGGCAGTTTTGCATATGAGCCTGTCATCCAGAAGATGATCTTGATGTTAATCTATACTTCCTAGAATCTCAGGTACAAAAGGAACATTAAGAGATTATGTAGGTTATCCTGTTTTCTGTTATCAGAGACTTACAGAAATGATACTTGTGTTACAGTCTCATGAAGAAATGCATTCTAAAGCTTTACTGTCATTTTTGCATAGCTACTGAGTCAGGCATTCTCATTATTTGTATCTTCTATTGTGCAAAGTGTTGGTTAAGATGCTTCTCTTTTAAATAATTGGTAGTACAACTTTTTTGAAACACATTATAATGGGGAATATAAATTTAATAATTTTTTGAAAGATGAGAGATGAGGTGGTAATTATTCAGAATCTCTCTTAACAATCAATAATGTAAAATGTGAATGATGCTATGTTTAGAGTTAATAAATCCCTGAAGCCAGCATGTTGAATTGTATCTCTGATGTGGGAAAGAAAGAATCTAGTTAATCAAGATTTACTCTAATAACTATTTATATCTTTTAAAAAATGCCTCAATATTATTTGGAGGTCTTGATGTGTTTTTTCACTTTCTGCAGAATTTATGAGTTTGTGTGTGTAGATTCTAGAACGATCATTTTAAAAGCAAAATGCTGCTGTAATGTCAGGGCTTTGATCTGAGAGCTGTTGTCATATTTTCTAGTGTCACTATTGGCAGTGATTTGGAAAATGTTGAATAACATGTATACTTACTGCATTTATAAAACGCTTAATAGTAATTTTGAATTTTTTTTTTTAAATAGCATTCACTTAGTCATGTTTGAGAATAGACAGTAGTCAAAAGGAGGTTAAAGAAAGCAGTTGATGATGATATAAAGTACATTATAGGTTTTAACATCTGCCGTCTACCTCTAATTGTGCACAGTTCGGTGTCCTCTCATTTCCTAATGTATCATGGTGGTCATATATCCTTCCCGTATATCCCTGTATCCCTCCCCCTACCCATGTCAGCGTGTAAGCCCCAACTAAAAAAAAAAAAATAGAATAAAAAAAAATTACATTAGAGGTCCGTCCCCCAAAATGGGTTGGTTATTTACTTATTTTAACTTTTTATTGTGAAAGTTTATAGAGCAAATTGTTTTTCTGTTCAACATTTCATACACATTTTGTTCTGTGACATTTCTTGCAATTCCCACAATGTAGCGGCACTCTTCCTGCTTTTTCCCTGTGTTTACCATTTCTGTTTGCCCTTCTTTCTTGTCCCTTCTTACTTTCTAGCTTTATCCCTGGGCAAGTGCTGCCCTTTTGATGTTGTATTGTTGATTATTCTGAGGAATGTGTACCTCCCTGGTGTTATTGTTCACCTTACAGGCCTATCCATTTGCTGAAAGTTGAGCCATGGGTGGTGAGTTAATTCCAAGATTGAAGGGTGACTAAGGGCCATAGTCTTGGGCTCCACCAGTCTCTAACAGACTAGTAAGCCTGGTATTTTTTATGGTTTTGAGTTTTGAGCACATTTTTCTCCCACTGTATCCAGGACCTCTGTTGTGACCACTTTCAGAGTGGTCAGCAGTGATAGCTGGGCACCATCTAATTCTTCTGATCTCAGAATTGTGGAGGCTGGGGTTTGCATGTCCATTATTCCTCACAGTATTGATTTTTTTTTTTCACACTTTGCTCCTGATGGGGAGAGATTAATAGTTGCCCTTTAGATGGCCATTCACAAGCAAAAGTAGCCTTTGTGGACTATGCCAGTTGACATTGGTGTCCTTCAAGACTACGGTCCTGAGTCCTCAGGCCCAGTGACTCGTTCTTTCAAAGTGTTTGGGTATAGCCAAGAAGTTTTCTAACTTTACTATGTTTACGGTTGTATTTGTAGCGTGTGTAGAAATATCCTCTGTCAAACCTGTATATGTGTGTGTGTGTAAATACACACACATACATATTTGTGAGTGTAGTCCCATTCCCCTTTGTACCCCTGTTCATTTTGAGTGTCTGTGAATCTACTTGTTGTTGTTGTTATGTGCCATCAAGTTGGACCCGACTTATAACGACCCCTCCTTGGATTTCCGAGGCGGTATCGCTACGGATATAGATTGCCCAACCTTCATTCCGGGAGTGGCTGGTAGGTTTGAACCGTCAGCCTTCTGGTTAGCAGTCAAGTGCCTTAGGCACTACACTACCAGAGCTCCCATCTACTTGTAGATTATTGTTTTTACTGTTGTAGGACTGGATAAGTAATAGTGTTAACTTATGTTGTCTTTAACTTTTATGTTCCTCCCAGTGTCTTCCTTCTCTTTGATTATTTTATATTGACTTCCTCATTATATATTGCCTTTCCCTTCGCCAAAGTTAATATGTGTTTAACTTCTGATTAGTGATACACTCTACTTTCCCCTTCCATGTCCATAATCTTCAAAGAATGTTTCTGTATGTATAAACCTTTCATTGACTTCTTATAGTAGTGATCTCATACAATATTTGTCCTTTTGTGATTGACTAATTTTATTTAGCATAATATCTTCTAGGCTCATCCATGTTATGAGACTTTTCGCATTGTTATTCTTTAACTTGGTTGTGTCTTTTTTTTCTTTTTTTTTTTTTAATATGTTGTTGGATTCTGTTGGCATATATTTTGTTGAGAATTTTGCATCAGTATTCATGAGAAATGTTGGTCTGTAATTTTCTTTGTTAGTTATGTTTCTGCCTGGTTTTGGTATCAGTTATGCTTCCTTTATAGAATGAATTTGGGAGTATTCCATCCTTTTCTGTGTTCTGGAATAGTTTGAGTAGAATTGGGGTCAGCTCTTCGCTGACCATTTGCTAGAATTCTCCAGTGAAGCTGTCTGGGTCAGGCCTTTTTTTTTGTTGGGAGTTTTTTTTTTTTTTTTTTTAATGACCTGTTCAGTTTCTTCTGTTGTGATGGGTCTGTTCAAATTTTCTACCTCAGGTGTTAGTTTGGGTAGGTAATGTGTTTCTAAAAATTTGTTCCTTTTTCTGGGTTTGCAGATTTGTTGGAGTATAGTTCTTCATGGTATTCTGTTATTATCCTTTTTATTTCCATAGGTTCTGTTATGACATTACCTGTTTCATTTCTTATATGTGTTACTTACATCTTTTTCTTTTCCTTTGTTAAATTTATCAGTGATTTGTCAAGAACCAATTTCTTGTCTTGATTCTTTGTATTTTTGTGTGTTATCTTTCATTTATTTCTGCTTGAACCGTTATTTCTTCTGGTCACTCACTGTACACTTTTTTTTGCTGTTCTTTTTCTGATTATTGGAGATGTTGGGGTAAGGTATTGACTTTGGGTCTTCTATTTTTGACGTGTGTGTTTATTGCTATAAATTTTCCTGTGAACACTGCTTTTGTTATGTTCTAAAGATTTTGGTATGGTATGTTTTCATTCACATTTGGTTCAAGGAATTTTTTTTTTTCTTCTATTACCCCATATTTAAGCAGATTATTACTCAGTTTCCAAATACTTGTTTTTTTTCCCTTGACCTTCCTGTTGTTCATTTTTAATTTTACAGTATTGTGATCAGAGAAGATGCTTTGTAGTGTTTTGACATTTTTAAATTTATTGAGGCTTGCTCTGTGCACTAACATAGGGTAGCTGGTTCTTTTAAAGTTGACTCTTAAAGAAAATCCTAGCTCTTAATAGCTGAAAGAAACCTGGAGAGCATTCGTTCAGAATATTCTTTAGTGTATCTGACATGGAAAATACTGTGCTTGCTATTTAGTGATACGAATATGAATACACAGTGACTCTTTCCTTAAAATCTGGCTTGGAAACGAGGTACCCTAACACATAACGGGTCTTGGGGATATTAAGTTCTGGGATGGAGCTTTAGGCAAGTAGTGGGTTTTCGATGTTTTGTAGGTATGGTCACAGCAGATGGTGCAGGTAGCCCACATGCCTACAGTTCAGCAATGGTGGTAGTGGGCTTGGTGGGACTGGACTCCTGGTCTCTTGACACCAAGTTGAGCACACTAGAGTGTTTGATTCCAACACCAGGATGACCTCTGATAAAAGAAAATTTTACCTTTCATAAATTTAAGTAGCTTGCTATACATACATATATGTAATTTTATTTTTCATAAGTTTAAGTAGCTTGCTATATATGATAGGCTGATAGAGTAGCAGTTAACAGTTGAACAGTTGTTTAATTTGCGATACACAGACATTCCTGTTTTCTTACCCCATTCTTTTTTTTTTGGGGGGGGCAGGGTCAGTGAGGAAACTTCCACTAACCATTTAGAACCAAAAGCAGTTAATAATTTGAGTCATTTTAAATCCACTCATGTCATTGCATTATAAAATCCCGTACTCCAATGTAGATCTTAGAACAAAGGCTTAGATCCTTTTTGTGGAGGTGAGTCCTTCTGGATCTTGCCTACTTCCCCAGTCAAATCGTCCCTGTGTTCCCTGTTTAACACTTGAGTTTAGAAAGGATCAGTATATCTGTGGTTCTCCTCACTTGCCATGCTGTTTTTGGTCTTCATTCTTTTGCTCTTAACTTCTGTTGTGGGCTGATATGCCACCCCAAGATTGTGGGTTGTCTCTGGAAGTCTTCCCAGGGATCCTGGGCTGAGCTGGTTGAGGGATAGATAGCCCCTACTTATTGAGGGGTCCTTTGTGTCTCTCTGGGCATCTAGTACATAAGCAGACACTTGAGAAATGTCTGCTGAATAATTGAACGAACATTTTAAAACTGCACCTTTCATGGGAGGAGAAATTGTGAAGACATAGAGGTCTATTTTTAAAATTTACTGATTATTTTTATTTTCAGTAATGCCATTGCATTCTAATACATTTTTCTTTGGGAGATTATCTTTTATGGTGGGAATAAGGTCACCACACTTAAATTTTCCAGCAACCATTGTATATGCTCTGGTTCCATGCTATTTTAATTGTAACTTTTTTATCATTAGACAATTAGGTGTTGTATGATGACTGACAAAATTAGATAGTTTGGTGCATCCTATGAATTAAAACAAATATTTTTAAATGTGACGTTTATAAATTTGTCAGTTACTCTTTGTCTTGAGTCTGTGGAAGGGAAAAAATAAATTAGAATCCAATACAGTGTGTTCAATCTCTGGAGACATATAAAATCTAAACTGACTTCTTTATTGGTTTCTTTATACCTGGGAAGAAATGTTCAAACATTTACAATGTAAGCTAAATCTGGTAACAATTGAGGGATTATCTGTTCAGTTTTCCCCTTCTTTAAGATTATTAACAGATTATCGACTAGTTAGTTCAAAAAGTAAAAAAAAAAAAAAAGAACAACAAAAAAACCTTTACTTTTCTAAATAAATGTGAACTTGTCAGTAGAAATAATGCATATTAAGTACTAGTGTTTCTTGTTAATCATGATGCATGTGATGGTCTCTGTGTCTCTCTTTTTAAGGAAGCCAAATTACAGGATAGTTATTATCTTTAAAGGATTAATTTCAAATGCCAGATGCACTGATACAAAGGGGACATGCTGAGACACTTGCTCCGCAAATGTAACTCAGCAAATCACCATCTATGGATCCCTCAGTTATGTTATGTAAGTGGTCATACAGATGGATTTTAGCTGATTTCCCTAAGTTACTTTCCCATCCCTTAAACAGCTACAGGGCTCTGGGTGGGGGCATTCTGAAATAGACTGATAAGAATGCACTGCTGTTACTTTAAGACGGAAATTAAGTAGGGAGGGAAAAGAGGAGATGTTTTGACTGCTGACATTTGTGGCCTCTTTTCATTTGCTTAAGAGGTGGACGGCTTTTCTGTAGCTACGGTTGCCATGGAGAGATAGTGGGGGAGGATTCCCAGGACCAGAGTCTGTGAGAGCTATTACATCTTAGAACTGCTCCCGAATGTGACTTGAAGGGGCAGGGAACTCAGGTGTGCCATGGCACAGATAATGGGGGATGACTAACCTGTCAGTGGCTGGTAATGTGACTGTGCAGATACCCCTGCGTGGTGACAGACATTGTTTGTGGGAGTGCATGTGGATTCTCTATGTGAAGTAAAAGGATTGTAGTGTTGTGTGTGTTCCCAGCCTTCAATGTAATTTCTTACACTCTAGATTTGATTACAAGAGTTTAAACATATTAAACCAAATTGATACCTTTGTTATAATCCGAAACAGACTAATTTTAGTCGGTGTGTTTGCATATAGATAAACAACATAAATAGCAAGTCAAATAAATTATGATGGAAATAATACACTGAAAAAAACCTAATGTGGTAGGTTAAACTGTAAAAGAAATGCATGTGTTATTAAACCTCAAATAATTAATGTACGAATTATATTAGCTAACAGTACAGCTAGCTAGTTAATATAAAGAAAAATGAAACAATGAAAATTTTAAGAATTTTTCTACATAAAACATAAAAGAAAATTAGCTGTTTTGTAGATTAGTATGTGTATATCTTAAGAGATAAATTGTAAGAACCATTGCTATTAATATGTTTATTGGAAATAATTTTCTATCAAGTAGAAAACTTGTTAATAAGATCAGTTTGCAGTGTGATCATTTTATGACATTTTTTGTTTTCTAGAATAAGGGGTAAATTGAATGCGATGATTATATTAATCTTTTGTTTTTCTCATGGACGTCATTGTGGCTAACATCTTTGTTTAAAAACAAATGTGATTACTAATTTTAATTTAAACTCTGAGCTATTGTTTAAGAAAATATTTCTAAGTAAATACATATTTCTTTTGAGGGAAATCATATAAAGTGTTATATTGACCAAATATAAGGAAATTTGTTTGTCTTCTCAGTTTTCATAAAATCTGAATGAGAATGAAATTGACTTTTCATGCATATTGCACCTTTATTTTAAGAATGTTAACTAATTGCCTATTTAATCCACAAAGAAGTGCCAAGGCATGCATATGTATATATTTATTTTTTATTTATTTATTTTTTAAAGATAGTGTTAATATAAGTATCAAGGTAATAGTGTTACGTAGTACCACTGGAAAAAGTCTGTAGAATGCAAAAATTTTTTATAGAATTTATTTGGAACATGTTCACAATAAAGTATTTCAGAAATTGTTCAATAAATATTTATTGGAGATAATAATACATATAAATACATATACATGTTATACATATATTCACTTAAAGGATAACAATCTTTTTTTCATTTGTTTTTAGAATATTGTGTATTAATAATATTTTTTTTCCAAATATGATATTTAAAATAAAATTCCCTAGTTGTTGGATATAGATATTGATGAAATTGACATTTTCATTAATTTTTTTTTAAAATTCTAAGGTGCATCTAGTGAATAGAAATTTAAATTACTTTTCTCTTGATTATTCAAACAAGTCAAAGGGAATAAATATTTGAATATTTGTTAGATAATAACATATAATCTTCAATGGGTACTGTTCTAAACACGGGGAGCCCTGGTGGCTCAGTGTTTAAACACTTGGCTCATAATCAGAAGTTTGGCTGTTCAAACCTACTGTGGCCATTCTGTGGGAGAAAGGACAGCTCATTGCTGTAAAGATTTTACAGCCTTGGAAACCCTATGGGGCAGTTCTGCTTTGTCCTCAGGGTCATTATCAGTCCAGAATTGACTTGATGGCAATGAGTCTTGTTTGGTTTGGTTCTAAACACATAGACTTGTTATCTCTTCTGAACCTTATACAACTTTCTGAAGTTGGTTCTGTTCCATAATCATTTCACAGATGAGAAAACTGCCTAAATCATAGAGATAAAGAATGTAGTCTTCAGACACTGCCAAATGTCCTCTGAGGGGCAAAATCACCCTGGTTGAAAACCAGTAGTGGAGTTAAGTATGTATCAAATAAGTAAATATAATTACGAATTATGATGAGAACATTGATGGAAAAGACCAGGCTGTTCTAACTGAGCATAACGTAAGGCAGGAGGTTAGCTTTTGTTGGATGTACTGTGTGGAGAATGGATGTGAAAACTGGAAAGGGCACAGATAGACATGGAGCCCAGCACAGAGGCGATGGCAGAGGTCTGGGTGAGGGGTGGGGGCTTAGATCAGGTTGGTCAAAATTTGGAGAGCTTTTTAGAGGCAGATTCAGGGAACTTGGAGTGTGCCACGGTATTGCATTTATGGCAACAAGGAATAAAGAACAATGAAGGTTTTGAGAAGTGGACAGTGCGCAGTCTGCAGGACTGACTCATCAACCAAGTGAAACCTCTTGCGTGCTGGCTTGGCCACACATAGAGTTCACGTGTGTTTCTTAGCAAAGTTAGAAATTACTGAATGCCCTAGACCTTCATGAGTACTGGACACTATGATTCTTAAGTCTGTGACTGCTGGATAGCTCCCATCTTAATACTTCAGTGACTTGCCTTGCTTTACAGATTAGGCATCATCTGGAGAAGTGAGAGATTTCAAAATTTGGCAGGTAGCATGCTTCAGTACCTAACTCTTCCTTCTTGGATTCCTGCCGCTGCCTGACCCTACCCAGGTTTTTGCCTTGGCACAAAGCTTTCTCTTCCAGTACATATACTTGTAAATAATTATTTGGATAGCAAGTAATTATCTTGCTTTTAGGTCACAATTTTAAAGTTCATGGGTTTCTTAAAGTAGTGTAACCCTATAGTGGATACAGTGTACATCATAAATTTAATGAACAAATGGTTCCAGACCCTTTCTATAGCATAAGATTTAGGGAAACCAGATGGAATGTCTCCTTTTATCTGGCTATTTTCTGAGGCTAGTTCAATAACGTTGTCATATGTAGAACTTAATGGTCTTTTTGTTAATATCATTGGGTAAAATCACCAAGACTAGTAATTGCAACTTAAATGCTAGTATTACAGCCTTTTAATGCCAATTATCTCAGCAATGGTGATAAAAAAATTTTTTTTCTAAAAAATTATGTTAGTGAAATTGTATGTGTCTGTCTGTGATTCCTACCATAGTAAAATGGAAATTCATTTGTGAGCTTGAACTGAGGCCTCTGGTTCTTAGGTGTAGCCTAAGATGAGACAAAAAGGAAAGAAAAGCCCCTTTCTGGTCAGCTTAATGAAATTTTCATTTCTTGTTTCCTACTTCCTTCCCCCATTCTTACTCCAGATGTATTTTGATCAGTTAGATCACTTATTGGCTACTTTATTTTCATTTGGGAGAAGGGATTTTCCCATTTGGTTTTCCATCTTTAGTATCCTTCCCATTGGGCCTTTGTGAAGTGGTTAAGACATTGTTAGGCTGTTCACTCACCAACAGGTATGAATTTAGCCATTATTTGAACACATGCTCTGTTTCTAGGGTTATGTAGGTGTGGTGGAGATTGATTCCCGTCTTCAAGTAGCTTAGACATTGTGGTAGTTAAGTTTGTGTGTCCCCTTGACTGGGCCTGGTTGAGTGGCTGGGCAGCTGGATGTAATATTCCCCATGATGAGACTAGTGATCAACTTCATGGTGGAATCTACTGTGTGCAGCTGAGTAGCTGTCATAGGGATGTGGTCTGCTTCCTAGATGTAAGGAGATGTCTTGGGGAATGGTCTCTAGCTTATGGCACAGTTGAACCCTGTCTGTAGACATGTTGTTGTTCAGCAATCTGCCATGCTCTGCCGATCTTGGGACTTTTCAGTGAACTTAAATTAATGGCCTGCTGTGTGGTTGTAACATCAGGACTGTGCCTTTTTTACTTGTTAGCCTTGGGCTTGTCAGTCTCAGCAGCCAGCAGCTATCTGAGTGAAGAAAAGCCTCCAGCATCAGTGGGCTGGGAGCAGGAGGCAGAACTGAAGCCAAAGATTGAGGGGCTTTCACCCGGCCCCTAGAGCCTGGCACTTTGAACTCAAACTTAAAGCCTCCAAACTGTAAGAGAATAAACTCCTGTTTAAGCATCCCATTTATGGTATATTCTTATCAGAGCAGTACTAGGTAACCAAACAGACATTTTAGAGATGGAAGAGAGATTTACGAAAAATAGAAACTTCAAGGACTGAATAAAACCACAAATAATAATAGACAAATGGGATACATTAAATACCATTTTGTATGGAATAGAGAAAAGATCTGAGGTATGTATAAAAAGAGAAAAAACTGTTGCTTTTCTGGACTTACTAACAGTTTCTGAGAGTGAGATTTAAACTTGGTCATGAAAAATTGGTGAGATAGAAATAAATTTCAGGAGCGAGGGAGTAAAAATGAATATGATTGATCCTGATCATGGAGCTTATGATTCTGATGGGTGATACAGGCGTGAAACAGGCAAGCATACACAAATACTCAATGTGAGAGAAGATAGAATACTGTTGATACACACTGTAGTGGCCCCATCTGATGTAGGGGTCAGGAAATGGCTTTGAGAGCATATGATGTTCATACTCAAACATGAAAGGTAAGGAATCAGATGAGGCTGGAGGTTCTTTCAAACCCAAACGAAACCTGTTGCCATTGAGTTGATTGGACAAAGAAGAACTGCCTTCATAGAATTTTCAAGATTGTCTTTATGGAAGTAGACTGCCACAACTTATTCCCAAGGAGTAGCTGGTGTGTTTGAACCGCCAACCTTTTGGTTAGCAGCTGAGCACTACTTAATCAGTGCACCATCAGGGCTCCAGACACTCTTTAAATATATAGTACATAAATAATGTGGAGAAGTGGTATAGCACACGGTTAAGAAGTTAAGGTTTTAGAGACAGTCTGTATCTGCCTGCATTCAAACCTGGCTGGCTCTGGCAAAATCTGTGATGTTTACTTTTATGTGCCACAGTTTGCTCATTTGTAAAATAAGGTTCAAGGATAGTTCTTCATGGATAGTTTTTTTTGTGTGTGTGAGGATTGAATTAGTACATATAAAGTCGGTGTTAGGTGCTGTCGAGTCGTACCCAACTCACAGTGACCCCTCCTTGGGTTTCCGAGGTGTTATCACTATGGAAGTAGATTGCCTGACCTTCTTTCCGAGGAGTGGCTGGTGGGTTTGAACTGCCAGCCTTCTGGTTAGCAGTCAAGTGTATTACACTACCAGAGCTCCCACCTGGTGCATAGTAGCACTTATATTTTGGTTATTGTTGATAGAATTTTCCTCAGTAGTACCTTGGAGACAAGAAGGTGCAGGTATGAGGAAGGAGGATGGTTGTGAGTTTTCGAGGCAGGTGTTAAGGGTAGGATTGGAGAGGTAATTCTCAGAAGAAGAAACACTATGAGTTTGAGGCAGCAGTGGGAGGGATAGGCAAGCAGTGTGCTGTGGGGAACACTAAAATGTGATGTGGCTCATGCAAAAGAAGGATTTACTAGAAGAGGGATTCGTATGATGGGTAGGAAAAGATTCTGATGACTCCATCAGATTTAAGAAGAGCATGGATGTTGATTCTGTGTTTTAGTAGTTTATTAGCATGTATTTCATGGAGTTTAGGAAATAGCTAACCTTTTTAACTGTCAAAAATGATTGCACCATGGCTAGTCCTCATGAGCTACAATACCCTAACTGAAAAGAGTTTTTCTTGTTGTTATTACATGCCATTGAGTCGATTCCAACTCATAGCGACCCCGTGTGACAAAATAGTACTGCCCCATAGGGTTTTCTAGGTTGTAATCTTTATGGACGCTGGTCACCAGGTCTTTCTCCGGCATAGCCTCTGGGTGGCTTTGAACTGCCACCCTGTAGATTAGCAGCCAAGTGCTTAACTGTAGCATCATCAGGGCTCCTTTAAGTCTTCTGAAGTCTAGTTATATTTTAGTGTTAGAGTTCATCATGACTTGATCTCTGTGTTGTAGTTAATCTCTAAAGGCAAACATCAGCAGCTGATAAATGACCAGAAAGCTATTTTTGGTTTGACAGATCAGATCCATACATATGAAATTACAGACTTAATTACTGTTATTTTTGGCCAGAGTCCTTGGAAATGTTAAGAGCCAAGTATTTCCTTTGTGAAAAGAATGACATTAATTCATCATTTCAATTTTAATGGGAATTTTATGCATTGTAAGATTTATCATAAATAAATATTTGTTCAGAACCAATGAAAGGTAATAAAAGCTCAATATTGTCATTGTCTTCTATGAGTTCCTGTTTTAAGATTAACAGTGAAGACAAATAGAAGACATATGCATGTGTATTTCAAGCAAGATACTTTTGAGATATATACAAGCATATATACATATATATAATGTGTGCACTGTTATTTGATCATTTAGGCTGATGGCCTCAAACAGTGATGCCAGTGGTCCCCAAATAATTTATTTTCCTAAAATATAATTTAATGCATTATAATCTGCAGATTTGGTGCTAGTAGTTTGAAAATTAATTTAGGGTATTTATCTGTGTATATTGATCTGTTTGTTTCTTCTTTTGCTGCTTAAGTTTGTGATCCATTTTGACTTAAAATTTTTTGAAAGAAAGTCAGTATGTAGATAGTTTTTACAAAGTAATGACTTTTATTTGAAATTATCTTTATTTTGCTTTAATATGGAAGGATAATTTTGCTAGATACGGAATTCTAGTTTGACATTTTTTTTCTTCTTCTCTAGTACTTTAAAATTTGGTTGCTCTTCCTCTTCTTCACTTCCTTGTACTCTGCGGTTTCATGATGGTGTACCTATGGGAGATTTTTTAGAATTTTTGTGTCTTTTCTGAAATTCCTCATCTTGTCATCCTTTATAAAATATTCATCATATTTCCATATTTATTCTTTACCACATATATTATTTTAAAGTCCTGGTCTACAACATCTTTTGCAACTATAGGTCTAATCCTTTTTACTGCTTTGTCTCTTTGACTCTTCCCATGCCTAATAATTTTTTATTGTATGGAGAATATTATGGATAATATGTTTTAGAGGTCCTGAATTTTATCAGCTTCATCTAAAGATTGTTGAAATTTTTTTTCTAGCAGGTAGTTAAATTACTAGCAGCTCATAGTAATTGGAAGTTTGGTTTTAGTCATTTTAGGGTAGATTTGTTTTTGTTTGCCTTTAGACCTGGGATATGATCTTAATCCTGCGACCTGGCCTTTTTTGGTTTTGTGGAGATACAGCACATTTACTTGGCTCCTCTAAGTTATTTGTTGTTATTCTATGCCATCGAGTCGGACCCGACTCATAGCGTGACCCCTCCTTGGGTTTCCGAGGCAGTATCACTATGGAAGTACATTGCCAAACCTTCCTTCCGAGGAGTGGCTAGTGGGTTTGAACGACCAGCCTTCTGGTTAGCAGTCAAGTCCCCTAGGCATTATGCTAAACTCTTTGTCTCCTGTACTAGGTACCACTGCTGTCGGGTCAGTTCTGACTCATAACGACTCCCACTGGGTTTCCAAGGCTGTAAATCTTTACAGAAGTGGATTGCCTCTTCTTCCTCCTGCAGAGCAGCTGGTGGTGGGGTTGAACTGTTGACCTTCTGGTTAGCATCCAAAGTACTAGGTCCAAACCAAAACAAAAAAAGTACTAGGTAGCTGCTGATATTTTTTGCTCAATTCTTTCAGCCTTCTACTGGGTTTCTTTTCCTTGTGTTCCTTGCAGTTTTATCCTACGCACAAGCAGATCAAGAATCAGCCAAGGATTTCAGAAGTTTGTTCACAGATTCTGGATTCTCAATTCACCTCTGTCGCTCCCTTTTTTTCTGAGATCCTAAAAAACCAAACTCACTGCCATTGAGTCGATTCTGACTCATAGTGATCCCATTGCATTTCCAGGGCAATAAATCTTTATGGAAGTAGATTGCTCTATTTTCCTTCTGATGAGTGGGTGGGTTTGAGTCACCAACCTTCTGCCTTAGGCACTGTGCCACCCTTCCTTAATGTCTACTTTCATTTCTGGAAGCCCCAAATGCACACCTTTTTCTTCTTAGCTCACAAGACTGCTGCTTTCTGCTTCAGTTATGTTCTATATGGATTGGTGATTGCCCTTGGGGGAAACACCATGTAAATGTAGACCATATGTCCTTTGCTTGTATCCTTCAAGGATCCCATATAGTTTCTGTCTGCTTTGGTCATTCTGCAGTGCCTTCAGTTATTTATTTATTTATTTATTTTAATATGTATTTTCTCCACAGTTTTATTGTTATTGGCAGAAGGGTAATCATACATAAGCTACTCTACCATTACCAGAAGCTAGAGTCCTAAATGAGTAGCTATTAAAATCTTGAGGAGATACCTTTTTTTTTTTTTAGTTGTGATTACAGTGAAAGTTTACAGAGCAAATTCACTTTCCATACAGCAGATCACATACACTTTGTCTCATGACAATGACTACAATTTACACACTGCAACAGCTCCCCTCCCACTTCTCCCCATAGTTACCTCTTTCCTGTGTCCATCCTTCCATGTACTCCTGCCCCCTGAGCTGTCTCCCTGTGCATACATAGCTCTTCTTTCTCCCATGATTGTTCTCTCCAAGGAGTCTATCTACCTCAGGTAAATGTTCAACTCACATGCCTGTCTTTTGTTTGACTGGAAGCCGCAGGCGTGGGTTCAGTTCTAGACCTGAAGGGCAGCTAGGGGCCATAGTCCCAGGGGTTCCACCAGGCTCTATCAGACCAGCAAACATGGTCCAAAATCTTAGGGAGATCTTGATATCAGAGTAAAGTTGCCCTAATATTAGGCAGTTGGTTACTTAAAGGGTTAAAAAAACTTTGGAAAACCTATAGCTTAGCAAGGTATAGGAATTGCTTTCTTTTCCCTGGGTGGTGCAAACAGTTAATGTGCTTGGCTGCTAACCAAAAAGTTAGAAGTTTGAATCCACGCACAGGTACCTCAGAAGAAGGGCCTAGCTGTCTACTTCTAAAAAATCAGCCATTGAAACTGTGGAATACATTCTACTTAGACACACATGGGATCTCCATGAGTTAGGTTGACTTGACAGTAGCTGATTTACTGATCTTTTTGGTGCATGAATTTGGACATGCATCTGGCAGTTGGTTGTATGTGAACTGGTGGGAGATTTCTCAACAACGAAGGATTATAGTTGTTACTAACGAATGCACTATGAGATAGCCTAACTTCATTTTTTGTCCTACTGTTTTTCCTTTTGTTACTGTAGAAGACATCATATATTACAGGTAAACCCAAACCAAACTCGATGCCACTGATACTAACTCATAGTGACCCTGTAGGACAGAGTATAACTGCCCCATAGGGTTTCCAAGGCTATGGTCTTTACAGAAGCAGATTGCTGCTGCTTTCTCCCATGGAGCAGCTGGTGGGTTCCAGCCACTAACCCATGCATTTAACTCCTGGGCCACCAGGGTTCCATATATTACAGGTACTTATGGGTTAACGTAACCACTTGTTTGTCAGTTTGTTGTACTGTGGTGGCTTGCATGTTGCTGTGATGCTGGAAGCTCTGCCACTGGTATTTCAGACACTAGTAGGGTCACCCATGGTGGACAGACTTCAGCAGAGCTACCAGACTAAGATAGACTAGGAAGAAGGATCTGGCCAGTTCCGTTTCTGGGGAAGAAAAAAAGGCCATTGGAAATATTATGAATAGCAGGGAGGAATTGTCTGATATACAGTTGGAAGATGAGCCCCTCAGGTTGGAAGCCACTCTGAATACCACTGGGTATGGGCTGCCTCCTCAAAGTAGAGTTGACTTTAATGATGTGGATGGAGTAAAGCTTTCTGGATCTTCACTTGCTGACATGATATGACTCCAGATGAGAAGAAACAGCTTCAGGGTAGTAAACAGAAGGTAGAATGTACAGACTGTAAATCTAGGAAAAATTGAACACTCTCATGGTGTGCTATGCCAGGAATGCTGAATTAAGAGGAATGGCATAGCATTCATCCTCAAAAAGAGCATTTCAAGATCTTCTCTGAAGTATAATGCTGTCAGTGGTAGGATAATATCCATATGCTTGGAAGGAAGACCAGCTAATGCTACTACTATTCAAATTTATGCACCAACCACTGAAAGCAAAGAGGAAGAATTGAAGATTTTTACCAAATTCTGCAGTCTGAGATTGAACAAACATGCAATCAAAATGTATTGATAATTACTGGTGATTGAAATGCAAAAGTTGTAAACAAAGAAGAAGCATCAGTAGTTGGAAAATATGGCACTGGTGATAGAAATGATGCTGAAGAGCACATGATAGAATCTTGCAAGATCAAGGACTTACTCATTGCAAATATCTTTTTTTTCAACAACAGAAATGGTGACTGTACACTGGACCTCACCAGATGGAATACACAGGAATCAAGTAGACTATATTTGTGGAAAGAGATGATAGAAAAGCTCAGTATCATCAGTAAGAACATGGGCAGGGACTGACTGTGGAACAGACCATCAGTTGCTCATGTGCAAGTTAAATTGAAGCTGAAGAAAATGAAGACAGAGCCACAATACAACCTTGAATATATCCCGTTTCAGTTTAGAGACAATCTGAAGAATAGATTTGAGGCATTGAACACCAGTAACTGAAGACCAGACCAGTTGTGAGGTGACACGAAGAACATCATACACAAAGAATGCAGAATGTCATTAAAAAAATAGGAAAGGGAGAAAGGACAAAATGGATGTCAGAAGAGACTCTGAAGCATGCTATTGAATGGAAAGTAGCTGTAAAGCAAAGAGAAGAAATGAAGTAAAAGATCTGAACAGTAGATTTCGAGGGGTGGCTCAAGAAGACAAAGTAAAGTATTATAATGAAATGTGCAAGACCTGGAGCTAGAAAACGAAAAGGGAAAAACACATTTAGCATTTCTCAAGATGAAAAACTGAAGAAAAAAATTGAGCCTCGAGTTGCAGTGGGCAAAATATCAAACGATGCAGGGAGCATCAAAAGAAGATGATGGAAGAAGTACAACAAGTCAGTGTACCAAAAAGAATTGGTCGATTTTCAAACATTTTCAGGAGTTGATGTATGATCAAGAACTGATGATATTGAGGAAGAAGTCCAACCTACACTTAAGGAATGACAAAAAACAAAGCTCCAGGAATGCAAAAGTTGGAAACAAAGGAGAATCATTGGTAGTTGGAAAATTTGGCCTTGGAGATAGAAATAATGTTGGAGATCGCATGATAGAATTTTGCAAGACCAATGACTTATTCATTGCAAATATCTTTTTTCAACAACACAAATGTGGCTATATACGTGGATTTTGCCAGATGGAGTACACTGGAATCAGATTGACTACATCTGTGGCAGGAGGTGATGGAGGAGCTCAATATCTTAAGCCAAAACAAGGCTAAGAACTGATTGTGGAACAGACCATCAACTGCTCATTTGCAAGGTCAAGTTGAAGCTAAAGACAATTAAAACAAGTCCACGAGAGGCAAAATATGACCTTGATTATATCTCTCCTGAATTTAGAGACCATTTAAAGAATAGATTTGATGCATTAAACACCATTGATCAGAAACCAGAGGAATGGTGGGATGGCATCAAGAACATCATCCATGAATAAAGCAAAAGGTCATGAAAAAGACGGGAAAGGAAGAAAAGACCAAAATGGATATCAGAAGAGACTCTGAAACTTGCTCTTGACCGGAGAGTAGCTAAAGCAAATGAAAGAAATGATAAGATCAAAGAGCTAAATGGAAGATGTCAAAGAGCAGTTCGAGAAGACAAAGTCAATTATTATAATGAAATGTGTGAAGACATGGAATTGGAAAACCAAAAGGGAAGAACACACTTGGCATTTCTCAAGCTGAAAGAACTGAAGAGGAAATTTAGTTGCAATATTGAAAGATTCTATGGGCAAAATATTGAATGATGCAGGAAACATCAAAAGAAGATGGAAGGAATACACAGAGTCACTGTAGAATTGCTTCATGTTCATCCATTTCAGGAGGTGGCATATGATCAAGAACCAATGGTACTGAAGGAAGAAGGCAGAGCTGCACCAAGGGAAGTGGTGGAAAACAAGGCTCCAGGAATTGATGGGATACCCATTGAAATGTTTCAACAAATGGATCCTGCACTAGAGGCACTCACTTGACCATGCCAGGAAATTTGGAGGACAACTACCTGGCTGACTGACTGGAAAAGATCCATATTTGCACCCATTCCAAAGAAAGGTGATCCCACAGAATGTGGATGTTATCGAATGATATTGTTAATATCGCACGCAAGTAAAATCTTACTGAAGATAATTCAAGAACAGTTACAGCTGTATGTTGACAGAGAACTTCCAGAAATGCAAGCTGGATTCAGAAGAGGAATATCAATGTTGATGTCAGACAGATCTTGGCTCAAAGCAAAGAATATCAGAAAGATGTTCATTTGTGTTTTATTGACTATGCAAAAGCATTCAGTTTTGTGGATCATAACAAATTTTGGATAACAATGAGAAGAATGGGAATTCCAGAACACTTGATTGTGCTTGTGAGGAACTTGTACGTAAACCTGGAGGCTGTCGTTAGAAGAGAACAAGGGGACACTGCATGGTTTAAAGTCAAGAAGAGAGTGCATCAGGGTTGTATCCTTTTACCATACTTCTTTAATCTGTATGCCGAACAAATAATCTGAGAAGCTGGACTATATGAAGAATGTGGCATCAGGATTGGAGGAAGACTCATTAACAACCTTCATTATACAGATGACACACTTTTCTCACTGAAATTGAGGATGACTTGAAACACTTACTGATGAAGATTGAAGACTACAGTCTGAAGTATGGATTAAACCTCAATATAAAGAAAACAAAAATCCACACAGCGGGACCAGTAAGCAGCATCCTGATGAATGGAGAAAAGGTTGAAGTTGTCAAAGACTTCATATTACTTGTTTGTACAGTCAACACCAATGAAAGCAGCAGTCAGGATATCAGATGTTGTATGTTGTTGTTGTTATGTGCCGTTGAGTTGGACCTGACTCATAGCATCCCCTCTTTGGGTTTCCGAGGCAGTATCACTTTGGAAGTGGATTTCACAACCTTCTTTCTGAGGAGTGGCTGGTGGGTATGAACTGCCAGCCTTCTGGTTAGCAATCAAGTACTTTAGGCACTATGCTACCAGAGCCACCTAGATATCATAAAGCAGTGGGAAAATCTGCTGCAAAGGAACCTCTTTCAAGTGCTGAAGAGCAAAGATGTTTCCTTGAAGACTAAGGTGCGCTTGACACAAGCCATGGTATTTCTAATCGCCTCATATGCATGTGAGAACTGGACAGTGAAAAAGGAAGACTGAAGAAGAGTTGACGCTTTTGAGTTGTGGTGTTGGGAAAGAATGCTGAAAGCACCATGGACTGCTAAAAGAACTACAAAATCTGTCCTGGAAGAAGTGCAGCTGGAATGCTCCTCAGAAGCAAGAATGACCAGACTTCGTCTCATCTACTTTGGTCACGTTGTCAGAAGGGACCATTCCCTGGAGAAGGATATTGTTATGGTTACCTAGTGCTGCTCTGAACAAGTATATATACCACAAAATGGATGGTGCTCTGACCAAGTATATATACCACAAAAGGGATGGCTTGAACAAACAGGAGTTTATTCTCTTACAGTTCAGGAGACTAGACATCCGAGTTCCAAGTTCCAGGCTCTAGGAGCTGTGTGAAAGCCCCTCGACCTTAGGCTTCCACTCTGCCTCTTGCTCCTGGCCCACTGAAGCTAGAGGTGTCTCTTCACTCAGGCAGGTACTGGCTGCTGAGGCTAACAAGTCCAAGGTTGACAAAATGACACAGTCCCGATGTTACCAAACCAGTTTGACACAGCAGGCCATTAATTCAAGTCCCTTGAAAGCCCTAAGATTGGCAGAGCATGGCAGGCTGCTGAACAATGACATGGCTACATGCAGCATTCAAGCATGCCATAAGCTAGAGACCATTCCCAAAGCTATTTATTATATACGGGAAGCAGACCACATCCCCAAAGCAGCTACTCAGATGCTTGTGGTAGGTCCCACCATAGAGTTGATGACCAGTCTCATTATGGGGAATAGCTACCACTAGTTGCGCAGCAACTCAACCAGGCCCAGCCAAGTTGACACACAAACTTAACCACCACAGATATCATGCTTGGCAAAGTGGAGGGACAATAAAAAAGGGGAAGGCCCTCAACAAGATGGATTGACACAGTGCTGCAATGATGCGCTCAGGTATAGCAAGGATCACGGGCCTGGCATAGGACTGGTCAGTGTTTCATTCTGCTGTGCATGGGGTCACCATGAGTCGGAGGCAACTCGATGACACCTAAAAACAACAACTAGGAATTGATGGAATAGCTATTGAGATGTTTCAGCAAACAGATGCAGCATTGTAGGTGCTCAGTCATTTAAGCCAAGAAATTTAAAAAGAATTACCTGGCCAACCAACTAGAAGAAATCCATATATGTATAAATTCCAAAGAAAGGTGATCCAACAGAATGGGGACATTATCAAACAGTATCGTTAATATCAAAAAGTAAAATTTTGCTGAAATTAATTCAAAAACTGTTGGAGCAGTATATTGACAGGGAAGTGCTAGAAATGCAAGCCAGATTCAGAAGAGGATGTGAAATGAATGATGTCTATGATGATGTCTGATGGATCTTGGCTGGAAGGAAAGAATACCAGAGAGGTGTTTGTCTGTGTTTTCTTGAGTATGCAAACAAATTTGAATACATGGATCTTGAGAAATTATGGACAACATTGGGAAAAATGGGAATTCCAGAACACTTAATTGTGCTCCTGAGGGATCTGTAGATAGTCTAGGAGGCAGTCATTCAAACAGAACAAGGGGATACTGTGTGATTTAAATTAGGAAAGGTGTGCATCAGGATTGTGTCCTTTCACTATATTTACTCAATCTAAGCAAATAATCTGAGAAGCTGGACTATATGAAGAAGAATATGGCATCAGGAGTAGAGGAAGACTCATTAACAACCTGTGATATGCAGATGACACAATTTTGCTGAAAGTGAAGATGACTTGAAGCACTTACTGATGAAGATTAAAGACTACAGTCTGCAGTATGGATTACACCTCAACATAAAGAAAATGAAAATCCTCACAACTAGACCAATAAGCAGCATCACAATCAGTGGGAAAAAGATAGAAATTGTCAAAGATTTCGTATTACTTAGATCTGTAATCAACACCCATGGAAGCAGCAGTCAAGGAATCAGAAGTCATGTTGCACTGGGTATATCTGCTGCAAAAGATCTCTTTAAAGTGTTGAAGAGCAAAGATGTCACTTTGAAAACTAAGGTGCGCCTATTCCTATCTATGGTATTTTTGAGTCACCTCTTAAGCATGTGAGAGTTGGACAATGAAGACTGAAGAAGAATTGGATTGATGCCTTTGAATAGTGGTGTTGGCAAAGAATACTGAAAATACCCCATACTGCCAGAAGAACCATCAAATCTGTCTTGGAAGAAGTGTAGCCAGAATGCCCCTTAGAAGCAGAAATGTCCAGAATTCGTCTAACCTACTTTGGTCATGTTATCAGAAGAGACCGTTCCCTGAAGAAGGACATCATGCTTGGTAAAGTGGAGGATCAGAAAGAAAGGCGAAGACTTTCAAGATGGGTTGACACGGTGGCTGCAGTGATGGACTCAAGCATAGCAAGGATGTTGAGGGTGGTGCAGGGGTTGGCAGTGTTTTGTTTTGTTGTACAAATGGTTGCTTTGAGTCGGGATTGAGTTGACAACACCTAACAGCAACAACTACAACATAGACTGCTAAAGAATGAACTTGGAGGAAATACAGCTGGGATGCTTCATAGAAGTGAAAATGAGCAGACTTTGAATTACCTATTTTAGTCATGTTGTCAGAAGGATCCAATCCCTGGAGAAGGATATCATGATAGGTAAAGGAGAGGGGCAGCAATAAAAGGGGAAAACCTTCAACAAGAATTGACACAGTGGCTGTGGTGATGGGCTCATGCATGGCAGTGATCGTGAGGATGGCGCAGTACCAGGCAGTACTTTGTTCTGTTTGCATATGGTCGCTATAAGTCAAAAGTCACTCACTGGCACCTAACAACAACAGCATGTATTAATATATTTTATTCAATTTATGTATTTTTATCTCCACTAGAGACTAAGGTCTAAAGGGAAGATAATATGGTTAACTCAAAGCTTTGGTTCTAGGGATGAAATGAGATACGCTGTGCAAGTACAGTGCAGAATGTACTGATACTCAGTAGTTCTTTCTCTGCAGTCCACTTTCTTCCACTTTGTAGTTGCTGAATATAATTGAACTGATAAATTTAAAAAAGGAACAAATTATATATATTTCAATTACCTACTTTTTTCCCTGTTCTTTCTTTTCTTTCAAGTGGCTAAATAAGAATAGTTTGTATTAGTAATAGTTACATTATAATGTTACTTGGGGGGGATATTCAACAGCTGAAAAACATGAAAACAAGTAAAAAATTAATGTTCATTCATTCTGTGCAAATGTGCCTTTGAATCCTTTTTCAAAATTCCAATGAGTAATGTTAGTGTAGGTTAGGTCCTGGTGCTTAGGGATAAATTGATGCAGTCTGACATTATATGCAAAATGTGTGTCTGTCTGTGTGACTCTTATAGTAGCAGAAACTCCTTGGTAATCGTAATTTTTTTTTTTTTAATAGAGTCATTTTTGAAATTCCATGTTCTTTTTTTCCTAACTAATTTTATTTTTGTTGAAAAGTGAGAGATCAGGATCAGAGTAAGATGGAGATTTTCTAATGCAAAAAAAAAAAAAAAAAAATGTGTAACCATGTAGTTGTTACGTCATTTTATTTTAAAATGTATTTATGTGTGTACATACATCCACAAACGAAAAATAGCCTGGGAAATAATATGCTAATATGTAAACAGTGATGTAATTGGGTATTAGGAACATCCTTTTCTTCTTACACCAATGTGTTGTTATTTAAATTTCAAAAACTAAATTAAGTCTCATAAAGTTAAATACTTGAAACAGAAAAGACAGTGAAATATATGTCTTTCTCATCCAGTCCCCTCTTTTTCATCTAGTCTCCTTTCCTCAATGTGACTAAGGACACCAGTAGCAGTGACTTGTGTATCCTCCTAGTCTAGAATTTCAGTGACTAGGTATACACACACCCATTTTTCATATATATGTCCATTTTTTATATTTTGACACAAGTGGCAGTTACTATAGATGGTGTTCTGCACCTTAATTTTTTTTGTTTTGCTTTCTTGCTTTTTGTGCTTTTAACCCTGTATCTTGTAGAGCTTTCTAATCTTCAGATTCTTAAAAAGGTCAGTGAGGGGAATTCCGTTAAGATGGTGGAATAGGCAGAAAGACTGCACAGACCCTCTTCAACAGAGAAAAGGGGAACCAATTAACATAGATAAAGAAGATAATCCTGGACCCCTGAGACTTGAAGGGAAGGATATAGAAGTGGACTGAATTCCAACTAGCAGAAGAATTTGCATGAAAATACCGAAAAAGGAGACATACAGAGCTGCAGTCTGGCAGTGATTCTGATGGCACAGACAGCTTGGATATTGCCGAGTGGTGCTAGTACCTAAGAATTAACCTAAAAATTAGCCCTGCTAGCCAGGGACTGCACGGAGGACTGCTTTGGTGGCTGGTGAATAAAAAGGAAAGCAGCGAAGAAGAAGGCGGGCTGAGCTGTGGACTTTTATCTGTACAGAGGGTGCAACCATTTTGACTGTTTACAAGCAGATTGACCATTTTGGATATTTAAAGCGACAGCATTCTCCCAGATTCCAGGGACTTAAGAACAAGCTGACATGGTGGGAACCCCAAGGACATTCCAGATGTGAACAACTGGAAAGGTGCGACGTTCATTCCCCTTCTTACTCTTGTACCCCACACCCTCTTGGTGAATGGAGATATGGCCATCCGTCACTCCCACCGAATTTTGGGAGCAGTAGGAATTCCATCACAGTCTACGTGCTGGGATTTACTGTGGGTGCCCTGCCCTGCCCCCATGATTTTTTTTTCTTTTCTCTGTTTTTTAGTTTGTTTGTTTTTGTCTGTTTTATAACTACAATTATTATTACTTTTGTCCTTTTTACTGTTATCTTTATTCTTCCCCTCCCAGGTTCTAGTTTTCACTGTTCTTTTCTTTTCCCTGTTCATGGATGCAATTGTGTTTTTTATTTCTTGTGGTTAACCCCATTCCTTGTTTTTCTTTTTGCATTTTTCCCATTTTTTTCCTTCATTTTTCTCTTTCCCTGCCTTTTTTCTTTTATTGCCCTCTCCAGAGATATTTCAGGCTTCTTTTTTTCTTCTTTTTCCTTTTTTTTTTTTTGGTTACTGTCCCTGTGTGATTACATGGTGTATTTTTTGTCCATTTGCTTTTATTTTTTTGATGGTTATTCAATTGTTATTTTTGTCTAACTGAGTGGGAGAGAGCAACAGTCCCCATATGACACAACTACATGCACAACTCCTGCACCTTCACTTAGTGAGAGCCACTACTTCCTTCTTCATCAATGGGCCAACAATAAACAACCACTGAGAAGACCGTGAATAAAATCACTCTTGGCTGCTTCTTCACAAACAGGTAACAGAGATATAGATAAAATAACTCCACGATGTTGTCTCGGAGACAACAGACCATCACAGTCCACACAAAGAAGCAATATAAAGTGGTTAGAAACAAGGGAGCAGGATACAGACCCTGAACACATTCCTGAGGAAGAAACAGCATTGGATTTCTCTGATAAGGAACTCAAAAGAACTATATTTAGGTATCTTCAGAGGACTGAGAGACAGACCAAGGAAAACAGAGAAAAAACCCTGGAAGAATTTTGGAAGAAAATACAAGAACAAAATGACAAAATAAATGAAAAATTAGAAATGATTCTAAATCTACGGATAGAAATCCAGAAGATTAATACTAAATTGTCAGAAATAGATAACACATTGGAAGGGCAAGGAGTAGAATTGATGCAATGGAAGAAAGAATCAACGAGACTGAAAGCAAATACCTGAATACTTCTTTGGAAAGGGATCAATCAGAAAAAAAGATCAAAACAAAATGAAGATAGCCTAAGGTTCATTGGGATACAATCAAAAGGAATAACCTGCATGTCATTGGAATTCCAGAACAGGAAGAAAAAAATAAAACCACTGAGAAAATTGTCCAAGAGTTGCTGGAGGAGAACTTCCTTGATAGGATGAAAGATGAGACTGTATCCATTAAGGAAGTCCAACGAACCCCAAACAGATAGTCCCCAAAAGAAAATCACCAAGACATATCATTATCAGACTCATCAAAACCAAAGACAAAGAAAGAATCCTGAAAGCAGAACAGGAAAAACAAAACGTTACTTACGAAGGACAACCAGTAAGAGTAAAGGGAGTCTTTTGAACAGAGAACCAAAAATAGCAAATAACAACCAACCATTAATGCACAAGATGACGTAACCCAGAAATCACAGCTTTGGACATATCCAAAGTAAAATAAGCTTACAAGATTGTAAACAGGGAACTAGAGACATCACTTGGCAAGTGAGGACAACTACAAACCAAAAAGAGGGTAGAACTTTTAAATGGTGAGGAAGTCAAGAGAGTTGCAAGATAGAATGCATTGTTCTAATCTCGGAGAGAAAATTATAAATCACAGGGTAAGCTCAAAGAAAAATAAACCATCACATCACAATAAAAAGGAGGACAACCACAAATACTCAGCAAGTACTAAAACAGCAGCAACAAAGAAAATGATAACATGATTCATAAACATAATGAGCTCAGCACAGAAAATGTGGAACAAAGAAACCAGGGACATCATGAAAAAACATGTAACAGAATGACAAAAACAAATTCGTACTTGTCAATAATTACACTGAATATTAATGGATTAAATGCACCACTCAAGAGACAGAGAGTTGCAGATTGGATAAGAAAAAAGAACGCATCGATATGCTGTCTACAAGAGACACACCTTACAGACAAAGACAAAAATAGACTAAACATCAAAGGTTGGAAAAAGATATATCAAGCAAAAGGCAGCTGTAAGAGAGCAGGAGGGGCAATACTAACTTCTGATCAAATTGACTTTAAGACAAATACCACCATACAAAGAAGGATGTTATGTAATGATTAAAGGATCAATTGAACATGAAGATATTACCATAATAAATATATCTAAGGACCCAGTGAAAGAGCCCCAAAATACATAAATCAGACTTGAAAAGTCAAATAGATGACTCCACAGACATAGTGGGAAACTTTAATACATGATTTTCAATTAAAGATAGAATAACTGGAAGGAAACTCAACAAAGATGCAGAAGAGCTAAACAATATAATCCACCAACTTGACCTTATAGCATCTACAGAGCACTTCACCCAACAACACCACAATATACATTCTTTCCCAGTGCACATGGAACATTTTCCATGATGGACCATATGTTGGACCATGTATTAGACCATAAAGCAAGCCTTAATAAATTTAATAACATTGAAATACTGCAAAGCATCTTCTCAGGTCTTAAATGCTGTCAAATTAGAAATCAACAATAGGAAGATCAACGGAAAAAGGGTAAACACATGGAAACTGAACAACATCCTCCTTAAGAAAGACTGGATAAGAGAAGAAATAAAAATTGAAATTCAGAAATTCCTTGAATCCAACTAGAATGAAAAGACAGCATACCGAAATCTTTGAGACACAGCAAAAGCAGTGATCAGAGGCCAGTTTATAGTAGCAAATGCACACATCTAAAAAGAAGAAAGAGCCAAAATCAACACTTCAAATCAACATCTCCAACACTTAGAAAAAGAACAGCAAAAAAAAAAAAAAAAGCCTACAGTCCCCAGAAGAAAGGAAATAATAAAGATTTGAGCAGCAAATCAGTGAGACCAAAAATAGAAGGGCTATAGAAAAAGTCAATAAGACCAGAAGTTGGTTTTTTGAAAAGATCAATAA
>NW_006921599.1:5272060-5279511 GCF_000298275.1 Orycteropus afer afer
TAAAGAAGTGAGAGCCATGACAAGAACAGATATATGCACACCCATGTTCATCGCAGCACTATTTACAATAGCCAAAAGATGGAAACAACCTAGGTGTCCCATCAACTGTGGAATGGATATCCAAACTATGGTACATACACACAATGGAATACTATGCAACACTAAGAAATAATGTAGAATCTGCAAAACACTGCATAACATGGATGAACTTGGATGTCATGCTGAGTGAAATAAGTCAATCACAGAAGGACGAATATTGTATTAGTCCGTTATTGTAAAAGTCAAGGAAAGGTTTATCTATGGAAGGAAATTTTCTTGATTGGTTATGAGGGGTGGGAGGGTAGTGTAGGGAACACTATTAGGTAGGTAGAGATAAGTATTGATTGGAGTGAAGGGAAGCGCAATGTACCAAATGTGAGTGATCAACATGGTGGCATTGAGGAAGAGGATGACAGAGTGTTACATGGGAGGTACAGACAACAAAGATGAATCCTTTTGCACATACAGAACTGCGTTGTCAGTGAAGGCAAACATGGATATATGGGTGGATAGATGGGTGGACAGGCTGAACTATTAGGTATGTCTATGAAGCAGGGAGTGTACCCCAAGACCATGTATAGGGTTGGCAGAAAATGGTCCTATAAGTGTATTTGTATGATCTGAATTCCCAGGTATATAGTAGAGCTAAGGGACAAGGTTGTAGTCACTTCTTGGTCACAGCCAGCTACCCAGAAGGACTGAATAGTTGAACCTGTGGGCTGGAGACCATAGTCACAGGGGACATCAATTGGCATAACATACTACACAAAACATTGTTTCACCTCCTACTTTGGTGAGTAGCACTGGGATCTTAAAAGTTTACAAGCAGCCATCTAGGTGCAACAATGGATCTCTCCTCATCCAGTGCAAAGAAGAATGAAGAAAACTAAAGATTCGTGGAGAGAAGTAGTCCTAGTGACTGGTACACCATGTGATCTGTAGCCTATGTGGCTATGAGACCAGAAGAACTAGATGGTGCCCCGCTACCACGGTTAACCACTTGGAAAGGGGATATATGTAAGAGATCCTGGATAGAGAGGGAGAACAATGTGAAACAAAAGTCAAAATCATTTGGAATAAAACAAAAAAGGGGGGAGTGGGGATACCAGATTTGCTGGTCTGATAGAACCTGGTGGAACCACTGAGACTATTGCCCCTAGCTCCCCTCAGGTGTGGAATTGAACCCACCCCTGTGGCTGCCAGCCAACCAAAAGATAGGCATATGAGTTGAACATTTACCTGAGGTAGATACACTCCTTGGAGAGAACAATCATAGGAGAACGAAGGGCTGTTTATGCATAGAGACACTGCTCAGGGGACAAGAGTGCATGGAGGGATGGACACAGGGAAGAGGTAACTGTGAGGAGGAAGTGGGAGGGGAGCTGTTGCATTGTGGTAAATTGTAGTCAATGTCATGAGACAAAGTGTATGTTAACTGCTATATGGAAAGTGAATTTGCTCTGTAAGTTTTCACCCAAATCACAATTAAAAAAAAAAAAGTCAGTGACTGGCCCTTCCCCCATTCCCACCAAGAGGAATTAAGGAGTTAAGAATACTTAATGGTATATGTTATATGTCATCTCCTGGCAGCATAGTGCCTAAGGCACTTGACCGGTAACCAGAAAGCTGGCAGTTCAAACCCACCAGGCAGTCCTCGGAAGGGAGGTTGGGCAACCTACTTCTGTAGTGATACTGCCTCGGAAACCTAAGGAGGGGATGCTGTGAGTTGGGTCTGACTCAGTGGCACATAATAACAGCATTCTTTTTGCTTTCCTTATCAGCTTTGGTGTTCACAAAGTGACTCCTAGTGGTAGTTCCAAAATTAGTTCATGCCCTCCTAGTTTATATTACTTCTAGGTCTGGTGACCTTTGTGAATGCCCATTATCTGCTGGGCCTCACTCATCTAACACTGTTACATAGCATTTCTTGCTGTAGTTATTATTTGAGCTAGAACAGTACATCTGTGATACTTATTTTGGTAATCTTTTAGCTTTTTTTTGTTTTGTTTTTTAAAATAAATTTGATTGGGCTCTTGATGTATTTTTTTTTAAACTTTTGATTAAGGAAAAACTTTTTTTTGGTTACCAGCCTTGGAAACTCTGTGGGGCAGTTCTACTCTGTCCTAAAGGATTGCTTTTAACATACCTCATTTACCTATTTTCTAGGTTCATTAGTTACAGCTCATAGCCACTCTGGTTTCATTTACATCTCTGACCATTTTCTCTCTCCTATATGGTTTTAAAAGAAGGAGCTTTGGTCCCACAGTGGGTAAGACTTTTGGTTGCTAACCAGAAGGTCAGTGGTTCAAACCCACCAGCTGCTCCATGGGAGGAAGATAAGGCAGTCTGCTTCTGTAAAGATTCACAGCCTTGGAAACCCAATGGGGGTCACTGTGAGTCAGAATCTACTTGATGACTGGTTTTGGTTTTGGCTCATATGGTTCAGATACCATTATCATTCATTGAGATGTATTTCATTATATAAGCTCTGAAAGATAAGGATTATTTTTTCACCCAATCACAATGCATTTATTAAACCAAAAGAAAGCAATTCCTTAATACTATTAAATGTCCTAATCATTTCCAGTTCTCTTCATTGTCATCAATTTTCAAGTATTTTGTTAGAATCAGGACAAATAAGCTCCAGTTATTTTATAAATTGATATTTCTTTTATGTACTTTAGTTCTATAGGTATCCTTTTTAGTTTATCACAGAAACTGGGCTATTTGTCCTATAGCGTTTTTCACCATTGTCACCCCCCATCCTCCCACCCTTACTCTCCTCATGTGTCAAATGAGAAACTTTTGGCGCTGAGCCCTTCTCAAGTCAAATGAGATCTTGTAAGTAAAACACAGGGCAGTAGCATATTGTCCTCCATTGAGCCTTTAGCTTTGACTTTACAGATATATTTTAGACATTATGAGATTATAGTTGAACATTCGTTCCTTGCCCAGTATAGCTCCATTTATGGCTTTCCTCCTGTATAAGTTAACAAATGTGTGTGTGTAGATTTGAAATAAGGGAGGTTTGAAGTATGAGGAGCTCTGGTTGCATGGTGGTTGAAGCATTCAACTGATAACCAAAAGGTTCACTGTTAGGACCCACCAGCTACTTAGTGGGAGAAAGATTTGGTAGTTGGGTTCTGTAAAGATTTACAGCCTTGGAAACTCTGTGGGGCAGTTCTACTCTGTCCTAAAGGATTGCTGTGAGTCAGAATAGACTCAGTGGTAGGCGTAGTGGATCTTGGAAATAATAGTTCATAAGGAAAAAAGAAGGTGGTTCATAAGAAAACAATTAATTCATCAGATAAAATTACTTGAAAGACAGCTTTGAGACGTTTCCATTCCTATGCAATAGATAATAAAATGTGTTTGTTTGCAAATTTGGCATAGGAGCTCAAGAAAGAAAAGTTTTGTTTTGTTTTTAAATTACAATGTAGTCAACTGCTAAAGTCCTGCAGAGAGGTGTTTTCAGAGCTTCTGTGATGTGAATGTATATGTCTTAGATTTTTAAGTCCTTCCATACAGAGGAAGTCTTGCTGAAGGGACACATATCAGCTAGGAGGCCAGTGATCGATGCAGAACACCAGAGCCACAGGAGGAGCCCAGATATTTCTTTTACTGATAGACAGTTTGCTTCCTAAGCAAGTTTCCGGAACCAATTTCAACTAGAATCTCATGTAGTCAGGCTCAAATTATGAATAGATTATCTAACAAAAGTTCACTTTTAAATCTATTGTTTGGAGCTCAAACCACATTTCCTCTCAGTAATAACGTGTCACACCTGATTTAGTGCCTAGTGTACCTGAGGTGTATGTAGATTGCATTGTGTAAATGGTAATGTGGGACTCATCAGAGGGACAGCTTGTTCACCGTTAACCTGGGAGCCTGTGCAAAGCACTCTAAAGTCTTTGGCCTGCTAGTCACAAGTTTTAGTAGTACATGGTGGGGGAAATGAGAGCTTCTGTAAAGAAGATGCTTCCTCAATTAATGTGCTAAAACTGGTGAGGTGACTGGTAGGTAATGCTAGGATGTCCATGGACAAAAGGGATCCAAGTGGCCGGCACGGTGGCAATAAATTGGCACAGTGGCAGGTAGTAGGGAAGGTAGTTAATCCTGGCTGTCTCCTAGGTTGCATTAAAAAACTGAAATAGCAAAATATTGTATACCCCAGACTGGCATTACATTCAGTTAGAATTCTAGAAGAAATATACTTGTGTTCTCTCTTTCCTAGTCTTTTCTGCCTCTAAATAATCCTCTTCTTCCCTAAAAGAGATTTTGGACATTTATCTCCACCATTTTTTCCTTCTTCCTTCACCTTTCTAATCTTCATCTGCTCTCCTCTTTTTTCACTTCCTGAAGAATGTTAGCTTTATTTGTACCTGTACTGTTTTGAGAAAGGACACGTGATGGAGTTCCATCTTAAATAAAGAGGCTGTATGTTGCTTAGATGGAGCTTTGATGGTGTAGTGCCTAAGGCATCTGACTGCTAACCAAAAGGCTGGTGGTTCAAACTCACCAGCCACTCCTCAGCGGGAAGATAGGCAGTCTATTTCCATAGAGATACTGCCTCGGAAACCCAAGTAGGGGTCGCTATGGGTTGAATTGACTCGATGGTAGTGAGTTTGCTTTTGGGAGCTCTACTGGCGTAGTGCTTAAGGCATTTGACTGCTAACTAGAAGGCTAGTAGTTCAAACGCACCAGCCACTTCTCTGAAGGAAGATTGGGCAATCTACTTGCATAGAGATACAACCTTGGAAACCCAAGGAGGGGTCACTATGAGTTGGGACTGACTTGACAGCATGAGTTTGATTTTTTTTTTTGCTTACTGTTTTTGTTCTTCCACAGAAAATTACTGATTCTGAAAAGGGTTACAAAAGAGGAGGCCATTGTTTAGCCAATAAGATAATGATAAGGTATATATATGTCAAATTAATGGGATAACCAAAAATCTAGACCAAACCCATTGCCATCAAGCCAATTCTGACTCTTAGGACAGAGTAGAACTGCCTCATAGGGTTTACAAGGCTGTTAATCTTTATGGAAGCAGATTGCCTTGTCTTTCTCTCACAGGACAGCTTGTGGGTTTGAACCACCGACCTTTTGGTTAGCAGCTGAATGCTTTAACCACTGTGGTACCTGAGCTCCTTAGTAATGTGGTGGTTATAGTAAACATTACCTGTAGAATTAGTACCTAGCAGATAGTGCTGTTTCTCATTGCCCCTAGAAAAGGGATATGAAGGACAGTAAATAAAGAAGTTGGTTTAAAAAAAAAAAAATTATACTTTGAAGTGTAAGAAAATATGAAAGATCAGCCAGAATGTTGTCACGTTTCTGTGTTACTTGGTTGGTGTTGCCATTGTCTGTTTCTGTTGCGTGAATCCTCTGTCCCCTGTTACCTCCCCCAGTAGACCATGCCTTACTACAATGGGACCAGGAATCTGAAGTGTCAAACTGTGATTTACCAGAGCACTATACGTTAGCGCAGTTGCTGATATGTTGTAAGCACACATATTTCCTGATGCTGAGTATGTAGGGAGTGGAGTCCAGTGGAGAGATGAGAAGGTTGTTCTCAGGAAGAGTAACAGACACACAGAAGGTAGACAGATTACCAGAGGCCACTACACTTAGCTTCTGTATTTTTGGCCTGGGTAATAAGACTACCTTGTATCTAAGACCTTCATTTTTTGTTTTATTTACTTATTTTTCTAAGAAACAGAGCCTTCCTGAACTTTATAGGGAGAATGAATGTATTATTTGCTTACAGGGGTGTCACAGATAGCCAGTCTAAGCCAGAGAATGATAAACCAGGGATTGAGATCTGCCCCTGTTGGGTCTTTGCTAATCTTGCTTTTTTCTAATCTTGACTCCAAATTATGTGTGTACCCATATGCATGTGCACACATGTGCATACAGCTGCTGTGCATGTGGAATCCATTATTGGGTTAGTAAACTGAGTTCAGTGGACCCTGGTATTTAGCCTCTCAGGATAAGAACCCTGTCTTCATATTCCTTTTTCTCCCCACTATAGTTACCATGGCTACCTCCTTCCATTTGCTACATCAGAAATCATCAAATAGCAAGAGGAAACCAGTGTTGTCATACTCTAATAATAATGTCTCAGCCACAACAGGCAGAGGATTTTGATGCAATCATGAGAAAACTATATTAATTTATATCAATTTTCAGAATTTTTAACAACAGTTTGTTAATTTTAAATGGTTTTTGATTTTTCAGACATTGAATTTTCAGATGGAAATGTATTTTTCAGTTTAGGGCTCACATTAGTAATAATCATTAGATTTATTTTTGGTGTAATACTTTTTAAGAATATATGCTTTAGCTTTTTATTTTAGAAGTATAATTTAATTGGCTGTCTTTAGCCATGAAGTGCACATTGAACTTTGCCTGCCTTATCTTCCTTAGTATCCTCTAACATCAGCAGCTCCTTTAATAGGTGAAGCAATGATGCTTTTGTTGCCATCCCTGTTGCTTGATAAAATGTTACTTCAAAGAGCTGGCTGATAACACTTTCACTCTTCATTACTAGCATTCTACACAATTTTGAATCTTGACCGGTTACTATGTGTAATTTAGAGAACACTGATTCTCAAGGTGGACCACACCTAGGAAACTTCTAAGTGTGCTAACTTAATTGATGAGGTGCAGCTGGACGATCAAAAACTTTAAAAGTTTCCCATGTAACTAATACGCAGAAAAGTTTGGGAGCTTCTGTTTGAGAATGTATAGAATGGACCACCATATTGGGAGACTGAAAGAGAGATGCAGGAGGAGTCTACCTCAAATTAAGTTACTTTGACATTTTATCTTCAAGCCTTGGTTGGATTTCTTTGTGCCAGAAAACAGCATGAAATTTTGAGAAGGAGACTTCGGGAGAGTGCTTTTGCTTTTTATTTTTAGAAAATGTGTTTACAACCATAAAAGCCAGTGGTCTTCCTAGCACCCTCTAGAGGCAAGAAAGTCTAATTACAACGTCTTTCCTCCGCTCTTAAAGCTTGTGTAGTGACCTTATGCTCTGTGATCAAAGCTGAATAACTGGATCCCCAGTGAAACCTGGTGATAAGTATAGTCAGATATGTTATTAAGAAACAAAAAGCAATATAAAAGCCTTAGGTGAGTCATTGTAACTAGGGCTTTGAACCAGTTTGTTCCGGTTCAACCCCTGCTGATAATTTGCCTTTCTAACTCACATACACTGAATCAGAATCTACATTTTAACGTGATGTAATTTGTCAGTCAGGATGTCTAACCAGATGAACTGGTTTGAAGCCTGAATGTAACTCACTTATTTTAATCTATGAACATGTTGTTATTTCTGTGTTTTGATATCAATATGATTTCCTTTTTTTTTTTTTTTTAAATTGTGATTTGGGTGAAGATTTACAGAGCAA
>NW_006921599.1:5281367-5290861 GCF_000298275.1 Orycteropus afer afer
TTGGATTGTTTGTCTTTTTGTTATGGAGGTGTTGGAGTTTTCTATAAATTCTAGAGATAAGTCCCTTGTCAGATATGTTATTACTGAATATTTTTTCCCAATCTGTAGGTTCTTTTTTGACTCTTTTGGAGAAGTCTTTGGAAGTCAGCATGATTTTCTTAAAGAAGAAAGTTTGCAGTTAGTAGAGCCATGATTTTAAAAGCTTTATGGAACTTGGGAGCTCTGGTAGCCTAATGCCTAAGGCATTTGACTGCTAGTCAGAAGGCTGGTGGTTCAAACCCACCAGCCACTCCTTGGAAGGAATGTTGGGCAGTATACTTCTGTAGTGATACTGCCTCAGAAACCCAAGGAAGTATCGCTATGAGTTGGGTCCGACTTGATGGCACATAACAGCAACAACAATGGAGCTTATGTCTCCTTTGCTCTTTGAATTATTTCAAATTTTTCTCAGTGTCATAGGTGAAGCATGCTTTCTGAAAAGGATAACAAAATAGTCTTGTGAAAGGTGAGCCATAAAAGTATAGCAAGATACTTCACATTTTAAATTTGATTAATGTATTTGTTCACAATCTTCTTTGCTGTTCCAGGACTCACTGTCATACTAGGTTAAGACATTGTTCATGTTTCATTAATCTTTGTCTCGAATCTCCTTTACCTAAAGCCATTCTGGATCTTTTTTAAACCCTTACATCCTTTATTCAGGGAGCTCTTGTGGTGTAGTGGTTAAGACTTTTGGCTATTAACCAAAAAGTTGGTGTTTTGAGCTCACCACCTGCTCTGTGTAAGAAAGGGATACAGCCTTGGAAACTCAGTGGGGTTTTCTATGAGTTGACATCTACTCAATGGCAGTGAATTTGGGTTTTTGGTATTGCATCCTTTATTGGAAATTCATCACAACCTTCAGTCCCCCTAGATCTTTTGGATTTCTAGATACTCTACTCCTCTCTTCTTCAACCTATGCCCTTAGTACTTACTCATGTTCTCATTTCTCAGTTCCTTGCAGAACGCACTTGATCATGTTTATTTGGTTGAACACAGGGTTACTCTCTAGCACCTTCATCTCACTGAATTCTTTGTCCTTCTTCCTGGAAAAATACAAATTGGGCCTCCTTTCTACACTTCTTCATTTAGGTAACCAAGATGTTTTTTATTTTATTTATTTATTTTTTATTCACTTTCCATACAGCAGTTCACGTATACTTTGTCTCATGACATTGACTACAGTTTACCACAGTGCAACAGCTCCCCTTCCACTTCCGCCCGATAGTTACCTCTTTCCTGTATCCATCCCTCCATGCATTCCTGCCCCCTGAGCTGTCTCCCTGTGTATAACCAGCCCTTCTTTCTCCCATGGTTGTTCTCTCCAAGGAGTATATCTACCTCAGGTAAATGTTCAACTCCTATGCCTATCTTTTGCTTGGCTGAAAGCCACAGGTGTGGGTTCAATTCTAGACCTGAAGGGCAGCTAGGGACCATAATCTCCAGGCTCTATAAGACCAGCAAATCTGGTCCCCTTTTTGTATTTTTTCCAAATGATTTTGAGTTTTGTTCCAGGATCTCCTCCATAGATCCCCCTCTGAGTGGTTGACAATGGTAGCTGGGCACCATCTAGTTCATCTGATTCTTCTACAATCATAGTCTTATAGGCTGCAGATCGCATGGTGTACCAGTCACTAGGACTGATTCTTTCCATGAATCTTTGGTTTTCTTCATTCTTCTTTGCTCTGGATGAGGAGAGACCCATTGTTGCATCTAGATGGTTGCTTGCAAGCTTTTAAGATCCCGGTGGCTACTTGCCAAAGTAGGAGGTGGAACAATGTTTTGTGTAATATGTTATGCCAATTGAGCTTGATGTCCCCTGTGACTATGGTCCCGAGTCTACCAGTCTGTTCATTTTTTTTAAAGAATAAATAGCACTGTGCAGATTTAAAAATCCACCAAAAGTTTATGAGTTTCCATATTCACAGAGCTCTTTTTGCTGCTTTTACTTGCCCTCAAAATTGGTTTGACTCTTCCATTCCCATCAATAACTTTTCCTAAACTTCACCATCCTCTAAGCCTCCTTACACATTGCCATCAAGTTGATTTTGACTCACAGGTCAGGCTAGAACAGCTCCATCGGGTTTCCAGCCAAGGCTGGAATCTTTAGAGGAGATTGCCACATCTTTCTCCATGGAGCGGCTGGTGGGTTTGAAATGTTGACCTTTCAGTTAAGAAGCCAAGAACTTACCCAAAGCACCACCAGCACTTCTTCTAAAATGGCTTACACAACACTAAATTCCTTTTTCTTTGTAGATAGCCATGCCTATTACATCAAGAAAATTGAGGCAATGGGATTTGAAGTCCCTCAAACTCATCCTTTCCTCTAGCAGACATTTCACCTAGCACACTTGCTTCCTTTCCTTCTCTTTGACTTCAGAGGATAGCCCTGGGTCTCCTGCTCAAAAACATCCCTCCATTTGTACTCCTGATTCTGCTTGCTACTTTTTCCAGAATGTTTTCTTTCTGTATCCCTCATTCTTTCTTGTATCTTCATTTTGCCTTTATTGTTCCCTTCCCCAGGGCCTATAAACAACTTTAATAAAACAACCTTCTCTTGATTCTGTCACCTTTCTTTCTGGCCCCCAGTTCACTCTTTTTTCCTGTCCAGCATTTTGTGTGTCAGTTCTTCTCTACTCTATCCTGACTCATCTCCCACGGCTTTCTCAGCCCACTTCCTCAGCCTCCCTGTTCCATTGCATGCACTTGGTAAGCATCACCAGTGACTGCTTAATTGCTCAATCCAATGGAAGCTCTTCCAGCCTTTAGTGGTTGTGTCTATTCATTTGACAGTGAAACACTGTTTCACGACTTCTGTGCTCAAGATTCATTTTGGTTCTGAGTTGTTCTCCCCCGCCCCCGCCAACTGTTGTCATTTATTTATTTACTTATTTTTTTTGCCTCTTTCATGAATTTCTTTTCACAGGAACTCCCTAAAATTTAGAGCTACCTCTCATTCTGCCAATGTTTCTTAACCAGAAAGTAAGTGGTCTATCAGAACACTTGTCAAAGCTTTTAAAATTTATGCAATGGAGCAGCATTCCTGTTGTTCTTGATTCAGTTGTAGGTCCATCTAGAAAAATAAGACATGATTGTTCTGTAATATTCTGTCATATGGGAGTACCATAATTTATGCTACCATTTTTCAAATAATTATTCATCAACAAATATTTATTGAGCACTTACTGTGTTCCAAGTGCTGTTGATTATGTAAGAATTTTTTTTAATGGAAAGCACTATGATGAGTAGCATCTGTTTTACTCCTTTCAAAGTCTCAGTATAGATTCCAAAGTTGAATTATTGTATCAAAGTATAGAGCTGATTTTCAAAAATACTGATACCCAAAGCCAAATTACTTCACAGAGAATTTACACTTTTGCTTCTGCTAGCTCCATAGTATGGTTTTAACTGTCAGTTAAATCCTGTATTTCTGGACCTGCTTTCTTCAGATTCATGCTTCCAAACTGCTTTGAGTTCCTGACACATTGTTTCTTTGGCTCTTTGCCTTTCTGACCTCCTCATGTTTCCCCACCTCAATGCCCTGCCCTTCCCTTCCCTTCGCTTTCCTCCATGGCTGCATTGCCCTTCTTTTCTCGTCATATCCGGTCCCTGCATTATTTCTTTCACAAAGGCATTTGTAGACTCTTCTGCCTGTTTCCTCCTTCTCTGTTCCCTTACCACCTGGGATATAGTCACGCACTTACCATATGGTATAGGATTGCTTGTTTACTTAACTGTAAATTCTATACATAGGAACTGTTCATCTTCAGGTATCCCTAGTGCTGGCACACAGGAGCTCATAAAAATTTTGAACTTGGTGAATCAAGTGTATTGTTGTTTTCACATCTTAGAAATTATCCTGTAGTCCTTCATGTGCTCTGGAAATTTGAAATTGAGAATCTATAGTCAACATTTTTTGAAATGTAATTTTAGCATATTTTGGGGTTTATTATTTTTATTAAATAAGAATTCTTTTTTTAAAAAAATATTTTATTTCAAGAGTTTGTTTTACATTCGACATTACATGTACATTTAGTTTCACTCCCCATTTACCATACCCAACCCTAACCCAGTCTCCTCCCCTTCCTACCCTGTAACCCTCCCCTCTGTGCCCCTCATAGTTATGCACCTGTGTGTCCTGCACTTCCTTCGTGAGAATGTTGCCCCTCTGGTGCCCCGTGGTTGATTGCTCCAAGGAATACATTCCCATAGAGTATGTGGGTGTGTCATCCTGGGTTGAGTGGTCTGTGTGTACATCTTGTTTACTATTGGGCTGTGAGCCAGCCCTTGGGAGTGAGCTTTAATCCAGGCCCAGAATGTATCCCAGGACCATAGTATTGGGGGTCTTACCAGACTCCATCCGACCATTAATTCTGCTCATTATTAAGTTTTTGGATTTTGTTCCATGTTTTTCCTCCCACTCTATCCAGGGTCTCCAGATTTGATCCTTTCCTGAGTGATTGGCATTGGTAGCCGGGCACCATCTAGTTCTTCAGGTTTCGAGGGCCATTGTGTCCTAGGGCTGATTGCTTCCAAATGCACTTGTTTTTTTTTTTTTGCACTCTTCTTCACTTCCAACGGTAGTGGATCATTAGGTGCATGTTAGATGGCCACTCGAAAGCTTTTAAGACCTCAGTCGCTGCTAACTAATGTAGGATGAGGAACATGGCTTTTATGTATTTTGTTGTGCCAATTGAGCCTGATGCCCCGCAGTACTGTGGTCCTGAGACAGTAGATCATTGGATCTCTCTCCCACAGTATCTGGGTGTCTGGGAGGGATTACTCTATGTCTGTCTTCTGTTGTTTCTGTAAGGATTGCAGGTTATTTTTTCTCACTGGTATCTGTACAAGATTAGTCAGCTCTGAATCTATCCTTGTTCTAGAGTATACTCCTAATCATTGACCCTCATCTCATCCTCTTGGGTGTTTATGTGTTTAACTGTAGCCTGGTGTTTGGTGTTAATGGTAATGCAGTTATTGTGGGCACATTGGTTGGTATTAGCATCTGTTGTCTATCTCCTATGTGCACAATTTGATGTCCTCCCTTTTCTTAATGTTATCATGGTGGTCACACTCTTTCCATACATCCCTCCCCTTACCCACATCAGTGTGTGGGCCCCAACTAACCCAAAATTAATCCCTTCCCTTTCTCCCCACTCCGGTAACCTACAAAGTGTGTTCCCTTTCCCAAGCAAACCCTTTAAATAAGAATTCTTTTTGATGTTATTTATCCATAATCAAAACTCAGTGCCATTGAGTCAATTCCAACTCATGGAGACCCCCTTTGGGTTTCTGAGCCAATAAATCTTTACGGAAGTAGATTACCCAGTCTTCCTTCTGCAGAGTGGCTGGTGGGTTTGAACTACCAACCTTCTGGTTAGCAGTCAAATGCCTTAGGCACCATGCCACCAGAGCTCCTTTGAAGAAAATAGTACATTACCAGGTAGCTTTCATTTAATAGCTACCTGGTGATGTACTATCTTTAAAGAACCATTTACTTTTTGACCTATTTCTTTATAAGCCTGTGAATGTGTGTGTATATGTGTATATTGTGTGCTGTCAAGTTGATTTTAACTCATAGAGACTCTATGTAACAGAGTAGAACTTCCCCATAGGGTTTCCTAGACTATAATTTTTACAGGGGCAAATTGCCAGGTCTTTTTCTCCTGTGGAGCAGCTGGTGGCTTTGAATTGTCAACCTTTCAGTTAGCAGCTGAGTGCTTAAACACTGTGCCACAGAAACATAAATGAAACCTTGCCCTCAAGTTGATTCCAACTCATAGTGACCCTGTATGACAGAAGAGAACTGCCCCATAGGGTTTCTTAGGCTGTAATCTGTACAGAAGCAGCTGCCACATCTTTCTCCCGTAGAGCAGCTGTGGGTTTGAACCGTCAGCCTCTCAGTTGGTCATTGTACCACAAGGGCACCACCAATGCTCCTTTATATATGTATATATGTATGCACATATGCATTTGTGAGGCACAAAGTGTTTAAAATTTTTACAAAAATTGAGCATTTTTTCCATCAATGAGTATTTTCTTAAAAAAGCATTGTTAATGGATAAATAATATTCTGTTGTTTGGAAGTGCTGTAGTTTAATAAACCAATCTCTGTTTTACATGTAAAATTTCTCTCAAATCATTGTTCCCATCAGTGCTGCAATGTTGTTGTTATTGTTGTTATGTATCATCAAGTTGGTTCCAAGTCATAGCGACCCTATAGACGACCTTATGCTACCTCCTGAAGTGGTTGAACATTGACCAGGTCTTTTTGATACAGTGACTTTGTGTATTCCTTCCATTTTCTTTTGATTATTCCTGAATCATTCATTATTTTGCCCATAAACATCAAAGATAGATATGATTTAATCTACATTTTGAATTTATTTAAATGACCTTTGTACCACATCTCTTATCCTATTAATTTTGCAAATTATAATTATGTGTTTCATAATATTGAAACATCTTTTCATTTGATTTTAAACCCTACTTGGACATGGTTTTCTTACTATTTGAATATACTTTTTATGGATTGATAAATATATACTCTGGAGTGAGGTTTATCTGTAGTTTTGGTTTTTCTGCTCCTGTGCTCAGATTTTGAAGTCAGAGTCACACCAACTTTATTAAGGGATTTAGAATACCCTCTCCGTTATTCGATGTTCTGGAACAGTTTAAGAAATGCTTTATTTCTTCAAAATTTGAGAAAACTTGATAGCAAAAACTGTCTGGGACTAGAACCTTTAAATATGTTTTTTTCTATGGTAACAGTCTCAGTTTCATCCATTGTTGTTACTTTAGTCAAGTTTTTTCTTCCTGGACGATTTGTGTAACTATGTTTTCCTTGAATTTTTGCTAATTTATTACTGTTTTCAAATTTATTAGTGCAGTATTGAGTATCTGATTATTTCAGGCTTTGTTTTCAATTTGAAATATTACGAGTCTAGACTATCATTTTCAACATTACTGTAGCGTATTGTCTTAACTGATAGCCATAGATTGAGGTATTTATGTATAACATACAGATTACAAAATGTTCATTGTTAAAGTAGGCTTATCTAACTGATTTAGTAGTGAAGACTGGGAATGATCTTCATTTAGAAGAGCATGTATAAGTGGTTATGTTATTGGATGTATTTTTAACATTACATCATGGTAATATATTTAGTCCTCATATTAAAATAGCTCTTGCAGTTAACAGTAAGTGTAAGGGCCCTTGTACTGCTGTATAATGAGGGGAAGTAGGAGTTATGCTTTATTCAATAGTATAAATAGTATAGTCACATATGGTGATTTTTTTTTTTTTTTCAATTAGATGGTATCTCTTTCAGTAAACAGAGATGCCTTTTGCAGTTCATTAGGATCTACTTCATAAATTTTACTATGTGAGTTTCCAACGGGTGTTTTTAGAACTAAGTCAATAGGGAGAGTATATGGATGTTAGAGCAAAAGCTACATAAATGATGCCTAAGGCATTTGACTGCTAACCAGAAGGCTGGCGGTTCAAACCCACCAGCCACTCCTCGGAAGGAAGGTTGAGCAATCCTACTCCTGTAGTGATACTGCCTCGGAAACCCAAGGAGGGGTCGCTATAAATCGGGGCTGACTCGATGGCATGTAACAACAAGAGAGAAGGGTGAGCTAATACACTTTAAACCAAAACCAAACTTGTTGCCATTGAGTCAGTTTCAACTCAGCAACCCCCATTGGGTTTCCAAAGCTTTAAATCTTTATGGAAGCAGATTGCATCATTTTTCTTCCATAGAATAGCTGGTGGATTTGAACCACCAAGCTTTTGGTTATAGACGTTAGATGGGAATAATTTAAATCTTTCACAAATTAAATGAAGTAATATTGGTTCAGGTGCTTTCAGTGTACTGATATAGTTTCCCAAATATTGAAATCATCTATAATGATACAGATGATAAAAAATTTTATTCTTAAGTGAAACCACCCAATACCAATTTTCAATTTTTGTGTTGGTGTTTTGTTTTCCTCATTTTCAGAACACATCAGTGATTCTCTATGTCACTTGTCAGGTTAGTGCCAACATTTAAATGTATATGATCAGTATATCACTCAGGTCCATCTTATGGTCATTATTATTGACCACGAGATGCATAGCTGTGAGAGACGGAATCTACATACAAAGGTTGATGGTGGTACAGAGAAGAGGTGGTACAGAGAGTGTTAGGGAAGGAAAGTTTCCTAGGAGAGGGAACAAAGAATGCTGGGCCAGATGGGGTATTTTGGGAAGAGGAAGTAGCTGTTACGAAGTGTGAGTGGACAGATACGGTCCGTGCTTATGTGCGGCTGAGGCTCAAGGGAGTTGGGTTAGGGGATAGATCACAGAGAACTTGTTAACCCCACAGGGAATTGGGATTTTATATTTGCCTTCAAATTGATACTAAAATGATTGTTTAAAGCATGTGATAATGTATAAGCCCTTGCAAGAGAGCCAGTTTTCTTTGTATATCTAACTCTTCTCAGTGTGCCTGACAGGGTAGGCATTCAGTATAATAAAAACTCACAGCTTTTCCTGTAACAAATTTTAACACTTTAATAGGTTGGTTCTCAAAGCTGTGATGTATTAGATCCCAGTCTTGAGGATTGGCATTAAAACATTTGAGATGGCAAGGGAGGGACCCACTCCCTTAATGGAAAATGGGTCTAAGAGAGGAAGAACTTACTATGAACCCTTATTTTGAAGTTATTTTCTATTTTTTTTGTTGTTGTTATTTTCTTTTTTATAAATGATTTGTTTTTAATTATCTATTTTCCTTCCTAAGAAAGCTTGTTTCTTAAGGATCCTAAGACTTTTTTCCCCTCAGTTATTTCAGGTAACATTTCACAAATAAAGAGATTTTTTTTTAAATTTGTAATTATTATAAACAAATGAAGGAAAATGCAGTATTTTTGCATTGTTTTTAAGATTATGTAAGGCATTATACAGGATTGTTAAAAATGAGTTTTTCCATTGTTGGTGGATTTTGATGGAATTTTATTTTCACAAAAAGGGTACTATTTCTAAATATTAGAAATAGTTGGGAAGCAGCCTCAAGTGTACTGTGACAACACGCTTGGTATATAGTGCTTGATCAGGATTTTAGCAAAGAATATTACACTGATAATGTTACACATTTCTTCTCAATCTTTTGTTCTTATCTTTTATCATTAACACACAGTCAGTCTCTGCATTTTACAGGAGAAGAAAGAAAAACCTGACAATATGTAAATTCCCATCAGTTATAGAACCCAAACATAATCTGTATTGTTAGAATCCCCTTTCCTAGCCCATTGTTCAGGAGCTCTGGTAGCATAGTGGCTAAGGCACTTGACTGCTGACCAGAAGGCTGGCGGTTCAAACTCACCAGCCACTCCTCGGAAGGAAGGTTGGGCATTCCTACTTCCGTAGTGATACTGCCTCAGAAACCCAAGGAGGGGTCGCTATGAGT
>NW_006921599.1:5291662-5310658 GCF_000298275.1 Orycteropus afer afer
AAAAAAAAAAAAAAAGTGACCCCTGTCCTTTTGTTACTTACATTAATATAGATTGTATTCAGGTGTTTGATATTCTTCTTTTCAAAGTAAAATTACTGCTGAATGTAGGGTCCAGTTTTCTGCATTATCTTTTTTTTTTTTTTTAAATTTTTTAAGTACTATTTTCAATTTCATTTGTCATTTTATGAGAAATCTACAGTTTGTAAATAAGAAAAATTGTATTACTTCCAAAGGTTGCCACTGTTTCTCACAAATCTTAATTCTGCATCTGATAGTTGTTGTTGTTGTTAGGTGCCATCGAGTTGGGTCCGACTCATACCAACCCAGTGTAAAACAGAATGAAACACTACATGGTCCATCACCGTCCTCAGAATCTTTGCTGTGCTTGAGCCCATCCTTGCAGCCACTATGTCAGTCCATCTCTTGAGGGTCTTCCCCTTTTTCACTGGCCTTCTACTTTATCACGCATGATATCCTTTTTCAGCGACTGGTCCTTCTGACAATGTGAGCAAAATACGAGACGAAGTCTGGTCACTCTCGCTTCTAAGGAGCATTCTGGCTGTACTTCTTCCAAGATAGATGTGTTCATTCTTCTGGCAATCCATGGTATTTTCAGTATTCTCTGCCAGCACCACTATTCAAAGGCATCAGTTGCTCTTAGGTCTTCCTTGTTCATTGTCCAGCTTTCACATGCATATGTGGTGATTGAAAATACCATAGCTTGCGTCAGGCATACCTTAGTCTTCAAAGTGATGTCTTTACTTTTCAACCCTTTAAAGAGGTCTTGCAGTAGATTTGCCCAGTGCAGTAGTTGGCTGATTTCTTGACTGCTGCTTCCATGGATGTTGATTGTGGCTCCAAGTGAAATGAAATCCCTGATAGCATCAATCTTTTCTGCATTTTTCATCATGCTACTTTTTGGTCCAGCTGTGAGGATTTTTGTTTTCCTTTTTTTTTTTTTTTGAGGTCTAATCCGTGCTGATAGTTGAAGTCTTTGGTCTTCATCAGTCAATGATTCAAGTCTTCATTCTCAGCAATCATGGTGTCATCTGCGTATTGCAGGTTGTTAATAAGTCTTCTAAACCTGATGCTGTTTTTTCTTCCATGTTTGTCTTAGTTCTTACACCATCTATGAACTTTGCTTAGTTTAGTTTTTCTAAGCTAGGCATTTATTAAAATTCTCTAATAGAATCCCTTTTGGGCACTTCATATGTTGTTTTCATAGGGAAAGTATCATTTTAAGATACTCTTATTAGGCAACTAAGGAGCTATGGTGATGTGATGGGTAAGGCATTTGCCTGCTACCCAGAAGGTTGGTGATTCAAACCCACCAGCTGTTCTGCAGGAGGAATATGAGGCAATTTACTTCTCTGAAGATTTATAGCCTTGAAAACCCAGTGGAGTTCACAATGAGTCAGAATTGACTCGATGGCAGTGGGTTTGTCTTTATGTTTTTATTAGGCAACTAAACATTTTTTTTCCTATTTAAAATGTACTGATAAATTTATATTATGGAAACATTAATTAATTAGAAGTTGTCCTGTGACTAAGTAATGATTAAAAATATAAATATCATTTTAAAAGGATGTATATTATTTAACAGGTCAAACCCATTTGTTTCACAAATAATTAATTCAACAAATATTTGTGTGTTCAGATACTGTTTATATGTAGTCTGTTTGCTTCACTATATTCTTATTTGTCGCTAGTCAATTGATTTATAAAATTTTCTTTTGCTTTCTTAGACAAAATTGAAGAAGCACAGAAAGAACTGAATGGGGCAGAAGTTTCAAAAAAAGGTAAATTAAAATCAACCCTAATATAAAGTTTATTGTTGCAGAAATGCCTATACATACCTTATTAATTGCAGCCTTACTAAACTATTGTATATAACCATATCACAAAATTAAAAGTCATCTTAAACAAATTGATATATATATACAGTTGTAAACTTTGTTTTATAAAATGTTTTCACTACAAAGCATATTCTTTAATTGTTTCCCATATATTAATATATTACTAATAGAAGTATAAGAGATTGCTACAGCTTTTTTTAAAAGTCTGGTTTATAAACCTGTCAAGACAGCAATAAAAGCGCCATATAAAGAATATAAATGAATCTGGGTTCACGTGTGTGTGCATATGTGTGTATATGTGGTAAAGTAATGTTTTTGTAGTGACAAAACCTGAGAACAACGGAGATAACTTGAATCTCAATCAGTGGAAGAAAAGTTGAATAAACTGTACTACACTCATTCTGGAATGTTACGCAGCTTTAAAAAGTTAGTTTTATTATCTTTGTAATTGAGAAAAATGGAACTGCAATATATCCTGGATTGGAGGAAGAATCATTAACAACCTGAGATATGCAGACGATACAACTTTCCTTGCTGAAAGTGAGGATGACTTGAGGCACTTACTGATGAAGGTTGAATACAGTCTGCAGTATGGATTACGTCTCAATATACAGAAAACAAAAATCCTCACAACTGGACCAATGAGCAGCATCACAATAAATGGAGAGAAGATTGAGGTTGTCAAAGAATTCACGTTGCTTGGTTCTACAGTTGATGCCAATGGAAGCAGCAGTCAGGACATTAGACAACATGTAGCACTGGGAAGGTCAATCGCGAAGGAACTGTTTCAACTGCTGAGGAGTAAGGATGTCTCCTTGAGGACTAAGGTGCGCCTGACACAAGCCATGATATTTCCAATTGCCTCGTATGCATGTGAGAGCTGGACAATGAATAAGGAAGACCGAAGAAGAGTTGATGCTTTTGAGTTGTAGTGCTGGCGAAGAATGCTGAAGGTACCATGGACTGCTAAAAGAACTAACAGATCTGTCCTGGAGGAAGTGCACCTGGAATGCTCCTTGGAAGCAAGAATGGCCAGACTTGGTCTCACCTACTTTGGTCATGTTGTCAGAAGGGACCATTCCTTGGAGAAGGATGTCATGCTTGGTAGGGTGGAGGGTGGACGAAAGAGGGGGAGGCCTTCAACGAGATGGATTGAGACGGTGGCTGTGATGATGGGCTCAAGTATAGCAGGGGTCATGGAGCTGGCACGGGATTGGGCAGTGTTTCATTCTGCTGTGCATGGGGTCGCTGTGAGTTAGAAATGACTCGATGGCACCTAACAACAACAACAATATATCCTGTGAAATAACCCATTTTTTTTTTTGTTGTTAAAACAAATAGCAAAGCCACACACACATACATACACACACAACACATGCGTGCACAAGTTTATAGGAGGTTAGATAAAGTTTGAAAGGATTTATACACAAACATGTTCACAGTGCTGGAAAAGGAGCATGTTGAAATGGTTAATTTTTTCTTAAATGTTTTTGTGCTCTTTCACTGGTTACAATGGATACAAGTTTGTATCAGATACAAACATTTTAAAGAAAAAGAATAGCTTTCATCATAGAAAGCATATATTGACTAGATGATATAATAAAATACATTAGATATATAACAGCATATAGGGGAGAGAAAGATAGTAAGTTGAATATTGTTGGAACAATTTCTGTTAATGAGTTAAAAAAAAGGTACTTTTAATATTGTGGGAAAATAAAATTCTCTTTATGGCATTTATCTTTGATGATTTATTTATTATGATCTTTTTCAGTGTTCTAGCTTCCAATTATAGTGTGGTATTTTTCAGAGTAATTTGACAAGAAGGCTTCTAATTCAAAGGCATGCACACGCACACACGATGCATACAGCACATTCCCTGAGTTATGAACAAGATCCGTTCCTAAGTGTGTCTTTAAGTCAAATTTGTGGGTAAGTCAGCCTTGGAAACCCTATGGGACAGTTCTAGTCTGTGCTCTCTAGTCACTATAAGTCATAATCGATTTGATGACATTGGGTTTGATTTTTTGGTTATAGTGCAAGGTTGAACTCTAGTCATGCTGTGGTTAAAGCATTAGGCTGCTAACCACAAGGTCTGCAGTTAAAATCCACCAGCCTTTCCATAGGAGAAAGATGAAACATTCTGCTTCTGTAAAGATCTACAGCCTTGGAAACCATATGTTGTTGTTGTTGTTTTGTGCCCTCAAGTGGGACTCCACTCATTCTTCACTGTATTCCCCATGGGGCATTTCTCCTGTATCCTATACAGTTGCTATGAGTCAGAATCATTTAGATGTCAGTGGGTTTGTTTTTTGTTTTCTTTTTAATGCAAGGAAAGGTTGGAAGCCTTTTCAGTGATTTTAAAATCTGCACTTTCATCAAGTGAAGGTATTTGTGATGAAGAATTTGTTGTGAATAAGGGTTGGCTCAGCAGTTTCAAAGTGAGGATAAATCTACATAACATTAAAGTGCAAGTACAAGTTGTTGATAAGTGGGACCTTCGTAACCTGAGAACTTAATGCATATCTCTTACATCTAGTTATATTATGGACTGGGTTTCTTTAAGGGAAATAATTTCTTACTATCCAAATTCTTCATTCCTTAAACTCCAAGATTATTTGGTATTGGTCTGAATAGTTATACAGGCAATCCCCTGCTTATGAATGTCTGAGTTAGGTACAACTCCTACTTGCTCTTTAATGTTATGTAAATTTACTGTTACTTTGAAACAATTGAACCAACTCCTACTCACAACATACTCTCTTTCACAGTCACCTTTATTTGCTGCATGTGCAACTCTCAAATTTCTGAAATTGCTTCAAAACTTTTATTCCATTGAAAACTAAATAAGAAGTTTATGCATCTGTTCTTACTTACCTACAAAGTGTTAAAGACACAGGAATGGATCTGGTTTGTAACCCAGGGACTTTGCCTGTATCGTGGCATGCAGCTACTTTAAAGTGTCTTCTTTTTTTTCCTTCCTCCTCCTTTTCCATGGTAACTCTGGAAGGTCTGTGTCATACCTGACCCTTTAATGACACAGAAAAGCAAAGTCTAGAAAGAGTAGAGAAGTTTCCACAGACATATTTTCCTTTGGAAGGTTACCTGAAGATCCTTACCTCAGATTGCTGTAGGTATAAAGTATCTCAAACACTCAGGCTCTAGAAGGCCCTACTTTTAAACTTCATTTGTCATCATTAGCCTTTTTTAAATCTAGTAATGGTGTAGAGCTGCTTCAAGTAGCAAAATAAAGTTGTTCTTGTCTTCTTTTTTCTCTTTCTTACCCCATGGCAAAGAGTTTTAAGAATAGTGAATTAAATGCCTGATAGGAAAGGGAATAAAACAAAGGTTCTAGAAAAAGAAATTGGATAATGAGGTTCAGAATAATCGAGTGGGCTACATTTGGCAGGCTACATTTATTTAAGACCGAGGATGAATACCAAGTAAGTATTATTCTGTGCTGTTCACTGCTTAGAATTACTAGTTGGCTTTCACTTTTACACACAAATTCTGAGCAAATTACAAAGAAAATAGTTTTCTTCTCAAATGTAAGTAAGGAATAATATCAGTTCCTCTTTAACAACATGAGATAAAATCTTCAAGTAATAGAGGTGCTGAGATTTCTCAAATCTTTTCTTGCTGAGTTGTCTGTTTTATTAAATTCATTTCTTTATTCAAAGACTATTTGTTTTGTTGTTCTTAGGTTCCATCGAGTCACTTCCAACCTGTTGTTGTTATTTGCCGTCGGGTCGGACCCGACTCATAAGCACCTCTCCTTGGGTTTGCGAGGCAATATCAGTACGAAAGTAGATTGCCCAACCTTCCTTCTGAGGAGTGTCTGGTGGGTTTGAACCTCCAGCCTTCTGGTTAGAAGTCAAGTGCCTTAGGCACTACGCTACCAGAGCTCCTGCTACCACCCCTGTGTACAACAGAATGAAACACTGCCCAGTCCTGTGCCATCCTCTCAGTCGTTGCAATGTTTGAGCCTACTGTTGCATCGACTCTGTCGTCAGTTGAGGGTTTTCCGCTTCAATGTAGAGTCATTTGTTGTTTTCATTGGTTATCAAGAGTCATATATGAGAGATTACTCTATCACTTTTTTGTCTCACCTGTTTTTGCTTTCCCTCCTGAAAATTTGACCAAATGTGTCTTTTTTCTATAGTGCTAGTGCTAAAGGCTCTTAAGACTTTGTCTCCATTGAAGACTCTGTTATTATTTTAGCTAAAATTTTATTTTATTTTTATTTTAGCTATTTAGATTATTTTAGCTTCTTTCTACTCCCTCATTCCTTTTTTTTTTTTTTTTATCAGTAAGAACAAGTAACTATTATCAGAAATCTCTAGCCTAATGGCTGTTGTTGTTGTTGTTATGTGCGGTCGAGTCAGACTGAGTCATAGCGACCCCTCCTTGGGTTTGCAAGGCAGTATCACTACGGAAGTAGATTGCCCCAACTTCCTTCCGAGGAGTGGCTGGTGGGTTTGAACCTCCAGCCTTCTGGTTAGCAGTCAAGTGCCTTAGCCACTATGCTACAAGAGCTCCCAGCATAATGGCAGACTCTTTTAAAAAAATATTGCTCATTGATGGGTTAAAAAAGATGTTTCCTGTTTTCTAACATTTTAAGGAAGGTTACTCTGTTTAGTGTTAAATTAGGCAGCATAGAAATTGCCTTTTCCCATCATACACCAATAACATAAAGAAGTAACATTAAGTTATGTTAATGTACTTATTCTTTCTCCCTGCTTATGAATTAAAGTCAAGTAACTTTAATTTGGTTTATTGTTATTTTAATCAATACAAGGATAACTTGCAACATTCACAAAATTCTCATTAATGTCATTGTCTTAACATACACTGTATTTGGAACTATTTCTAAAATTATCGAGAGGGATGCAAATAAAATAAATGTCACTGTCACAGGTAGAGAAGTAGGTATAGAATAAAGTGAGAATAAATAAATAAATTAGAATTTTTACAGACTGGCTCTTGAATAAGCTTTAATTTTTATATGCTTAGAATTTTTATTATATTTGATATATATTAATATATGTAACATTAGATTATGAAGTATAAAAATTACATGATTAGCTTTGATTCCAACACTAAATTTAAGAACTAGAACATTTCCAATTACATTGTATTTACTTACATGCTGACCTCCATTGCATCCCACTGTTTCCTCAGTAGAGATACTGTCCTCAATTTAAAGCATTTCAGTGCTTTAAAAATAATTCTGTCTAGAGTATGTATCCCCAAATAATATGATTTTGTGCTTTACAAAATGAATACTGTTATAGTCTTCTGCAGCTTTTTTTATTCAGCATTGTTTTTAAGATTCATCCATGTTGTGACTTGGAGATACTTGTTTTCATGGCTGTAATAATATTCCATTGTGTGAAATGATTTGTTTGTCCATACTTCTGTTGATGGAATTGTTTTCTAAAGTGGTTTTATTTATTTATACTTCCCTCATTAGTGTCACTCTGTGCTTTCTGATACTTAGTATTGCCATTCTTACTAATTTTTCTGACAATCAAATGGGTATAAAAGTGATTTTTTTCCTACTCTTTATTTATGTTTCCTTGATTACATAATGTCAAGCATATCATCATTTATATTCTGCCTTCTTGAAAAGCTTACTCACTTTTTTTATTGAGCTATTTGTCTTTTTTTTTTTTTTTTTTAAACATATTCAAGATAACACTTTAGGTGGTACAGTGGTTAAAACATTTATTTGGCTGCTAACCAAAAGTTTGGTAGTTCAAACACACCAACTGTCGTCTTTTGTGAGCAGGACTGGATCAGTTTATTTTAATAGCTTAATGAGATTATCTTCTAATTTTGATTCATTGCATTTCCTTAAAATTATAAATGACTCATTTTAACAGGTATTTTCTTCATAATACAGATATAATATTAAGGTTTTTATCTGCTTGTTTTATATCTCACTTGGATTTTTTTTATAAAACAAATTTGGACATGATGTTTAGTCTTCCACATACTGCTGGATTTGATTTTTTAATGTTTTGTTAAAGATTTCTACATCCACGTTGAATGGACACTAGTCTCTAATTTTATTTTTGTATAGGTTTCCCCAGTAGAATGACCTGAAGATTATATCCCCTGGCTCCACAATGAAATACTTGTTTAATATACAACATAGTGTGATTTAGAAAGGAGAGTTTAGATTTTTAACTACCGATGCAAAGTATTCTTTAAGTATTCTTAAATACTTAACAAAGTATTCTCAAAGATTCTGAGATTATTTAAGCTTTCCATTTTTTCTTCTCTCGGTGTTCGGAAGTCAGAGGTTTTCTTATAGTTTATCAATGTCATCTAAGTACATTTATTGGCAAAATGTCGTTCATAGCATTATGGTACTCTCTTTAATTGCTGCTGGGTCTATACTTATATCCCCATTTTTTCGTTTCTGATATTGTTCCTTTTTGCTTTGGTCTCTCTTTGTTGATTAATGTTGTGAAAAATTTGTCTGTTTTAATCATTTTTTTTCTTTTTTTAATTGTACCAGTACCTGATTTTCTTGATACTCTGTTGTATCATCATTTTTCATTTTACTGAATTTTGCTCTGTCCCTCCCTCCCTTTTTTTCTATTTATTTTTATTTACACTTCTTAAGTGCAAAGCTTGACTTACTAATGTTTAAGTCTTTGTTCTTTTCTAACAGAATCTCTTAAAGCTATTAATTTTCTTCTAAGTATTGCGTTTGCTATATCATACAGGTTTTTATGTTTCCCGGTTTCATTAGCTTCTATGCACATTTCTCCTTGGCCTTCTGTTAGAATTCTCGCCCCCACATCGATGAGGATTTTATTTAGGGTTTTATTTTAAACTAATTTCTGACTTAATTTCATTGTGATGATAATTGTTTTTATAAAACTGGATAGGATTTCTACAATATTTTCCTCTTTGTTTCTAAATACTGAATCAAAATTTTCAGTGAATGTTACATGAATAATTCTGGATTTTATGTTAGAAATTTAGAATTCATAACTTTACAGATGATAAGACTGAAGTTGACCGTCATTAAATGGTCCTACCCAAAGCTCCTGAGTGTATAACTTGAAAGTGGCACAAGACAGACTCAGTCCAGTGTTGTGGGCTGTGCTTTTCTAATGTTATTCCACAGTGTCACTGGCTAAGAACTATGTTATCGGTGTGGTTGAATCTGTAGTAAGTCACTCCTATTCTAAATTACCTTTTGAATGATCAAGATTATGATAGCAAGCACTTCCAAAAATATTGGGGTGAATCCAGGAAAAATTGTTAGGATTCAGACAATTGTTATAGAAAAAGGTAGGGATTTTAGGTGAGTTTGCAGTATGATTCTTAACAGTATATAACTTACTTTAAAATTTCATTTAAAGAATAGTTTTTGTTAATATTTGTTTTACCCTGTATGTCAGGGTAATGGATCCTAAGCATATGTAAATGGTTGTATGGGTTAAGGATCCTTGTCACATTATATATTCCAATATATAATTTATTTAAAAATTTAATTTAAGAAATAGTTTTGTTAATCATCTATTTGACCTTGTATGTCAGGGCTATAGGTCTAAGCATATGTAAACATTAGTATGGGTTAAGAGAAACAGAAAGTAATCTCTACTTGTGAAATAACTGTATGATACCAAGTCTTACTCCAAGGAGTCAGTTGACAAGTAGGAGTAATGCCCACATAGGCATAATTTATGCCCTGGAATACCCTTGTGATATCTGGAAAGCTTTAGGGGAGTTAAGTTCCCGTGTAAAACTAGACTGCATAATTCAGAGGCGAGAGTGACAGACTAACAAGGAGCAGAAAACTAGATCATGAACTCTATAATTAGCATGCAAATGCTCACCTACTTTCCTAAGATGGTTTTTATTGAAGATACTCCTTACAATAGGAGTGAGTTTTCAAGGAGTAAAAAATAAGGTGACTTTTTTACTCTTTTTTAAATACCACATATGGTATTAAAAAATTAAATGAATGTTGATTTGGGGTGATATTTTATGTTAACAAAGCAGTGGCATTCTCTTCCTTAAGAATTCTGCTAGATGTATTAATTAAGAAAATGCAAGTGCATAGTTTTATAAATTAGAGGTGACAAAGAAAGATTAAAACCTAGGTGGCATAATGGAAAAGTTGGACGGGCTTTATTAAGTTAAAACAAATAATGTTAGTTTAATGAAAAGTAAGTTATAAAATTGTTTTAAACTGGTCTGGGAGAAAATATGTGCAACAAAACAAAACTTGGTCATCTTAGTTAAAATGTTACAAATTTAGAAAGGCATGAACAGTTTATGAAATGAAAGTTCACATTGGATGCAGCTAGAGGGACACTAGTGTAGTATTTTAATAAGATGTTTGAAGTATAATTTCTAAAGGAATGCATTTATTATTTAGTATTATAGTAACCTTTAAGTATTTCAGCTTACATTTTTGGCAAACTGTGGTACTTGGGTTTGTAATATATTAATGAACATACTTAATGGGTGTTTGTTTTAATAAAAATGTTTATGAGTTTTTCTTTCTTAATGGTAAATGCCCTAAAAATTTCATCACATTTTCTTGGTAAAGTTGTTCATTTTTCATTCATCAGATTTTTATTATGTGTTAGCCATTCCTTTTAGCCTTGGGAAATAAGAAAGAAAAGGCCTAATCTCTAAAAAACCCACAAGTTTATGAATAGTTGTAAGGGGTTTACTTTAGCCCCTGCCCGAATTATCATAAAATCTGAATTGGCAGAGAAAAAATTCATGAGGTTTTATGTAGCCTGGCAGCAGCAATGCCTAACAAATTCCCCTTGGGAAAACAACAACAGATTTTCTATCTTTTAGTAAAGAAACTCATCTACTTTTCCCTTTAAAAATATATTGCTTAAATTATTAAATTTAAATATTTGGGTCTAATAAAGTGTGCTCTTACTGAGTAATAGTGCATGAGCCTGAATTACAGAAAAATTATGTAATTAGTATTGTATGTGTTAATTATTTGTACAGTGTACATGAGTTAAAGGTATTATCTATCAGTATTTTTGGAATTTTAAAAATACCAAATCCCAAGAGATCATCGCCTTTCAAATAAAGCTAGACTGTGTCAGCTTTGTGAAACATTATTTGCATATTGATAAGTAGAAAAAAAAAAAGTGTATTTAATACCTTGGGTAGAATAAATATCTTTAAATATTCTGGGTGTTTAAAGGCAAAAAGCAAAGACTTTGCTGCCTATGAAATTTGAGAAGCAAAAAGTCATTATTTTTTAACAGAGTACCAATTATTATCTAATGAGCCATTTATTAGTGACTTAAATAGCTAACATGATGTTTTGGTTACTTTGTGCCGCTCTGACAGAAAATACCACAAATGGGTGACTTTAACAAACAGGAGTTTATTCTCTTAAAGTTTTGGAGGCTAGAAGACCAAGTTCAAAGTGTCAAGCTCTCTAAGATCTGTGTGAAAGCTGCTCAGTCTTGGGCTTCAGCTCTGCCTCTTGCTGTTGGCCCACTGAAGCTGCAAGCTCTCTTCACTCAGCTGCTTGCTGCTGAGGCTGACAAACCCAAGATCGACAAGTGAAAAAGCACAGTACTGATACTAGCAAACCACATGGCAGGCCATGGATTCAAGTCCGTTAAGAGTCCTAAGATCAGCAGACAACATGGCAGGGTGCTGTACAATGACTTGGCTATATGCAGGGTCCAAGTGTGCCGAAAAAGCTGCACCATTCCTAAAGCTTCTCCTTATGTACAGGGAGCAGACCAAATCCTTAAGGCAGCTTCTCAGCTGCTCACAGTAAATTCCACCATGGAGCTGATTACCAGTCTCATCATAGGGAATACTACATTCAGCTGCCTAGCCACTCAAAACCAGGCCTAGCCAAGTTGACCCAGAAACCTTAAGTACCACACATGATTTTAATTTTATAGGATAAGTATAGAAAATCTTGCATTCTTACAACATATTTCATTGAGTTCAAAATGCTTTTGACTATAAGATGCACAGTTACTTTATGCACCATTAAAAAAGAAAAATACCATTGGCAATTAAGTTATGGCACAGTATTCTTATAATTGATTATAGATGCATTCCAAGTTCAGTGAGATTAAAATGTTAAAAAAAAAAAAAAAGTTGTCTTAGATTTTATTCAATGCATCTTTATGCCCACTGCTACATTTTTTGACAAGAGACGAAGATGTGTAGGTTTCAGTTTCTTTGAGGACAGCCTCTCAAAGAACTGTGACAAATAATGGAATGGATATTATTCTATGAATTAATTTGGGGATTCATGGAAGAGTGGTAAGGAAAAGATAAAAACAGGGTTAGGGATGTTTAACTAATTCTCTTGGGGTCTTCAATGAGCAGTGTAATAGCACATGCCTTGATATTTCTATTTAAATCATTTGACAGGTGACAGAAGAGCATGATGTTTTGCTATTGATCTATTCAGGTTTTTTCCAGCTTTGCTGCTGTTTTCACACATGGGGCAACAGAAACCTTGGCAAGTTCAGATGTGTATGGCCTACACAGAGACTTGTTCTTTTTCTCATAGTTCTTCACATCTGTTGCATAACATTGAAGACTATATTTGGTGGGGAGAAATAATAGAAAATAATAGTAAGGAGAGGCAGAATAAATTGAAGACAGATAAGAATTGGAAACTAAGAAGTTTTTTTTAAAATAAAGGAAAATAGTTATGGTAATAACAAAATACCTTTTCACCAAAACACAATTTTCTTTTGTTACCATTTCACTCTTTAGAGGATATTTTATAGGGTTCTCCTATATATAAGAAGTATAGTGAATTTTGAAGGATGATAACTTAAAATTTTCTCTGACCCCCAGGGTTTGGGTATAAAATTAACTATTTTATTCAAGCAAAGATTTGGAAGCATCAGATGAGATGCTTTGAATGAGTGGTGAATGGCAGGATGAGACTAAATAACATTTAAATGAAAACAAGTATATGTGATCAATATTTATACAGTCTGTTTTGATATTTAATGGCAAATTGATTTGACCAGATTTTACAAATTATATGGGGAGTTCAGCATATTGCACATATATGGGAAAGGGGCCATGTCTAAGCCTCTGGCTTGACAGAGTGTATTTATTTCAGGAGCCACACCCCTAGCAAGTAGTTAGCCTCTTAGTCAGGGTTTAGCAAACCTTCTAATGGCTTTCCATGTTTTTTTTTTTTTTGCTATCTACATGGGAGTGAGGTGTCCTGAGTTTGCATTTAAGATCACTCAGGTTTCTGTGTGAAAGTCGATTTTAAGGGAGTCAGATACAAGGCAGTTGCAATAGCCCAGGTGGCTTGGACCAAGGTAGTGCCAGTGAGCATAGTGAGGTATGAATGGATTTGTGAGGAATTTTAGAGATAAAATTGACAGAAACTTACCGAGTGGTTGCATGGGGGTGGGCGGGGCAAAAAGGGATTGAAGATGACTCCTGGGGTTTTGGCCTCAGCTACTGAATGATACCATTTACTTGATGTAGGCAAAGGGAAACCAAGTTCAGTTTAGGGCACAGTGAGTTTGAGATGCCTTTGAGGCACCCAAGAGGAGGGTGTCACGTAGGCCATTAGGTACTCAAGTATGACTCTCAAAGAAGAGACCAGAATTTGGAGATACAGATTTGGGAATCCTCAGCATATGCTTGGTGTTTAAAGCTTTGGAATTGGATGCTTTCATGTAAGGAGAGAATGCAAAGAGCCAAAGGAGGAGTCGAGATCTGCTGTATCAGTTACCTATCACTGTGTAACAAATTACCCCCAAGCATAAAGCATTTGTTAAATTTTCTGTGAATCAGGAATTCTAGAACAGCTTAGCTGGATGGTTTAAATTTAGGGTTTCTCATGAGGTTGCAGTCAAGCCCGTGGCCAGGGTTGCAGTCATTTGAAGCAGGGCCTTGAACTTGTTTGAAGTGGTTTGAAACCCTAATTTGAAGGCCTGACCAAAACTAGAGGATCCATTTCCAAGATGGTTCACACATGACTATTAACTAGAGGCCTTAGTTCCTCACTGGGTGTGGACAGGAGGCCTCAGGTCCTCCCCACATGGGCCTCTCTATAGAGCTGCTTGAATGTCTTGACAACATGGTAGCTGGCTTCCTCCAGAGCAAGTCATCCCAGAAAGAGACGGAAGAAGGCAGAAGCCACAATGTCTCTTCTGACCTACTATTGGAAGTCACTCTTTGTTATTTCTACCACATGTATATTCATTAGAAGTGAGTGATGAAATACATCCCACATTCAAAGGGAGGAGAATTAGGATTCACCAAAGGGAGGAGTATCAAATACTTTGTGGGTGTGTTTTAAAACTATCACATCTGTTCTGAGGTTCACCCACGTAAGAGATGGAGTAAAAGCAGAGGAGCTTTCAAAGCAGACTGAGAAGGAGTTCGGTAAGAGGAAGCTCATGTCATAGGAACCAGGCAAAGATTCTTCTAAGGCATGAGGACAGTGTCAAGTGCTGCCAGGAGACTGAGTATAGCAAGGATCCTGGATTTTGTACCATGGATATTGTTGGTGATCTTGCCAAAAGAAGTTTCATTGGAGTGTGGGGTAAAAGCCAGAGTGGAATAAATTGAAGAGTACATGAGAGGTGAGGAATGAAAACAGCAAGTGTAGACAACCCTTTTGAGAAGTCTAACTGCAGACAGAAATGGAGAAATGGGGTGATGGCTAACAAGGGTTGTAGGTTGAAGGGAGAAATGTCTTTTTCTTCTTTTTTTTAATTGTGATTTGGGTGAAAGTTTACAGAGCAAATTTACTTTCCATACAGCAGTTCACATACACTTTGTCTCATGACATTGACTACAATCTACCACAATGCAACAGCTCCCCTCCCACTTCCTCCCCATAATTACCTCTTACCTGTGTTCTGTGGTTCTTAAAATGAAGATAAAATGTTGTAACATGGTCTATAATAGCCTCATCTCATCTCCCCTCACTCTTCCCTCTTCTTTCACCCAAGCCATACCCTTCTCCTCATAATTCCTCCAGTTCATTTTTGCCCCTATCATATTCCTAGCACTTCTGTTGCATATAAGGGACTCTTGTGGTGTAGGGGTTAAGGCATTCGGCTGTTAACCAAAAAATCAGCAGTTTAAACCCACCAGCCACTTCACAGAAGAAAGATGAGGCAGTTTACTTCTGTAAAGATTTACAGCCTTGGAAAGCCTATGCAGGTTGCTGTGAGTTGGAATTGACTCAGTGGTAATGAGTTTGGTTTCTTTTGGTTTTCAGATGTGTATAGTAGGGTGTAAGGAGCTCTGGTAGTACAGTCCCTAAGGCATTTGACTGCTAACCAGAAAGTTCGTGGTTCAAACCCACCAGCCAGCCTGTGGAAGGAAGATGGGGCGATCTACTTCTATAAAAAATTACTGCCTCAGAAACCCAATGGGGGTGTTGCTATTAGTCAAGATCGACTTGATGGGGGTAGGTTTGTTTTTTTATAGTAGATTTTGGAGCATGTATTTATTGAATACATAAAGATGGATTGGGTGAGTACGTAGATAGGTGGAGACGGATGGATTCCTTCACATAACTAAATTTTTAGAAAATGTCTACCATTGCTTGTTTCTATTTCTAAAGTCTGGTTATATATATGTGAATATTGTGAATATATATATTCACAATATATTTCACACACACATTTCTCCTGCCATAACCCAGATTTGTATGGCTGAAGTAAATGGTTTCATTATTTTAAATTACTTCCTGCAGCAATATGTATAAATAGTTTATGTATGTCACACTAACAAAAATAAATATTTTAGTCTTTAACCTTTAATAGAGACTGTGGATAGCTACCACAAACTAATATTTCCATAATTTGATTTAAATGCTAAGGCTACAAGTACTCGTTTTTTTTTTTTTTTTTTAATTGTGATTTGGCTGAAAATTTACAAAGCAAATTCATTTTCCAAACAATAGTTCATACACATTATGTTTTATGACATTGATTGTAGTCCCCATAATATAACAGCTGTCTTCCCGCTTCCTTCCTGTGGTTACCTTTTCCCTGTGTCCTTCTTTGCTGTGCATTCTTGCTCTCTGAGCAAATACTGCCCTTGATTGATTGTTGTTGATGGTTCTCAGAAGTTTGCCTACCTGGTATAAATGTTCACCTTATATGCCTGTCTGTTGCTTGGCTGGAAGCCATGGGAATGAGTTTAATTCCAGGCCTGATGGGTGACTAGAGGCCATAGTGTCAGGAGTTTCATCAATCTCTATCAGAGCAGTAAGCCTGAGAGGACTACAAGTACTCTTGGTGTAACTGCTTTGCAGTATAACATTTTAGTTCACATGGTATCAGAGGTTGTGATGTCCTGAAGAATTGAGGATTCTGGATTTCTGAAGATTGAGCAATCTACTTCTGTAGTGATACTGCCTCGGAAACCAAAGGAGGGGTTGCTGTGAGTCAGATCTGACTCGACAGCAGTGAGTTTGTTTGTTTTTGTTAAAATTATGATTCAAGAGCCTTCATAATATAAATGTTTATCAAATCAATTTCACTTTTCCCTGCCTTGGTAATAAGACTTTGGCTTGTTATATTAGGTTTAGTGGTGTGCTGATAAACCACTCTTGTAAGGAAGCTGGGGAGATTTGTAGTATTTGCTGATGTGGTGAAAATACTCCCATCATGGTCAATTTCAGGCTTACACAGTTTTGAATATATAACAGTAGAGCAGTCTTTAGCATACCTTTACTTGGAGAAATTGTTATCATACTACAGTCTTCTTGTGAATTCAGCTATAGGGAAAGATGCACATAGCACTGAGTGGGTCCTGACCCTAAGTTTAGAGACAAGATTTTCTTAGAAAAATCACAAAGGTCTTTGGGATCATTGTCATGAAAGTGAAACAAAAGGATATAAATTTGAATGACCTTTAGGGTAGGGAGATGTGATTGTTACTCTTTAAAATTATTGTTTGACTAAAAGGCTGAGTCAGTGATTTTCTTATACCTACAGAAATACATCAGAATATTTGCATTTATTATTAGTGTCAGCTATTTTGTTAGTAACATTCAGAAAGTTTTACCTCATTCTTCTCTAACTCACTACTTTTGTATAAACCATGTCATAAGACATTAAGTTATAAAAATAGAAAATATGTCTGTTTCATAACGCTTTCATCAACAGTTGTTAATTTTTGTTATCTTTGCTAGCCTGAAGGAGCTTTGGTAGCACAGTGGTTAAAGCATTCAACTGCTAACTAATAGGTTGGCAGTTTGAATCCACCAGCTGTTCTGCAGAAGAAAGATGAGGCAGTTTGCTTCCATAAAGATTTATAGCCTTAGAAACCCTACTGAATGTTTCTACCCTATCCTGTAGGGTTGCTATGAGTCAGAATTGACTCGATGGCGGTGGGTTATTTTGCTTTTGCTAACCTGGTTACAGCATAGCCAGAGAGAATTTGTCTTGAGGTATAAGATTGCTCTTGCCATTTTCTCCAAAGTGCATGTTAGAAGCCAGGCAAAAGTACAGTTGTCAGGTTATTGTTGTTATTTTTTAACTTTTTATTGTGATTTGGGTGAAATTTTACAAAGCAGATTTGTTTTACATTTAACAGTTCATACACATTTTGTTTAGTGACACTAGTTACATTTCCCACAGTGTAACAGCTTACCTTCCCTTCCTCCCTGTGGCTACCCTTTCCCTGTGTCCTTCTTGCCCATGGATTCCTACCTCCCTACCTTTCTCCCTCTGCAAATGCTGCCCTTCTGTTCTCCTGTGGTTGTTTGTGCTAAGGAGTGCATCTCCCTGCTGGTAGGTATTCAGCTCATATGCCTATCTGTTGTTTGAGAGTTAAGCCACAGGAGTAAGTTCAATTCCAGGCTTGAAGGGTAACTCGGGGACATATTCTCAGGGGTTTCAACAATTTCTATCAGACCAGTAAGCCTGGTCTTTTTTATGATTTTGAGTTTTGTTCCACATATTTCTCCCACAGGATCTTCAATTTTGATCCCTTTCCGAGTGCTTGGTATTGGTAGTCAGGCACCATCTAGTTCTTCTGGTCTTAGGCTCATATAGACTGAAGTTCTCATGATCCGTTAGTTCTTTGGACTAATTGTTTGTGTGTATTTTTTATTTTCTTTGTTCTTCTTTGCTCCAGACGAGGAGAAACCAATACTGGTCACTTAGATGGCCGCTCTCACACTTTTAAGACTTCATTCAATACTCATCCAAGTAAGATGTAGAACAGCATTTTTGTATACCATGTTGGGACAGCTGAGCTCAATGTCCCTCACAACTGTGGTCACCAGCCCCTATGGCCAGCAATCCCTCCTTCAAAGTAGTTATTTGTGGCTAAGAAGTTATCCTAATTTTGCCTCCTGTTAGATCTAAACAGCATCTGGTCGTTTTTATAGTACATACAAATACATTTGTAGGAATATCATCTGCCACACTTAAGTATAACTCACTGCTGTGGAGTTGGATCTGACTTAAAGCGACCCCTCTTTGGGTTTCTGAGGCAGTATCACTACGGAAGTAGATTGCCCAACCTTCCTCCTGAGGAGTGGCTGGTGGTTTGAACCTCCAGCCTTCTGGTTAGCAGTCACATGCCTTAGGCATATTCCCATTTGCTGATCCATACTCCATCTTCTTGCCTGTGTACCTATGTATCCACCCATAGATTAGTGTTTGTTGTTACTGATAATGCAGTATCATATACGCAGTAGTATTTTCCTTTATTGTTTGTACCTCTTGTGTACTTTGCAGTGTCCTTCATTCCTTAGTGATAATTGTGCTAGTCACACACTTTTGTTAATACTGCTTTTCCCTTCATACATATCAAACCTGTCTCTTAATTATCCATCTTTTTCCCTCCTTTTACCTCTCCTCCCATCCCTGGTACCAACAAAGAAAATTTCCTTGCCTGTGTAAACCTTTCCTTTTTATAATAATGAAGGCATACTGTTTTTGTCCTCTGTAATTCACTTACTTCACTCAGCATAATGTCCTCCAAGTTCATCTCTGTTATGAGGTGATTTGTTGATTCTTCATTGCTCTTTAATGTTGCATAGTATTCCATTGTGTGTATGTGCCTTAGTTGGGTTATCCATTAATCTGTTGATGAGCACTTAGGTTGTTTCCATCTCTTTGCTATTGTAAATAGTGCTGTGATGAACATGGGT
>NW_006921599.1:5317853-5328359 GCF_000298275.1 Orycteropus afer afer
GGACAGGGCAGGGCACCCAGGCTCCGTCTGAGCACACAGACTGTGATGGAGTTCCTGTGGGCCCAGAAAGTAGGTGGGAGTGGGGGATGGCCTCACCTCTGTTCACCAAGCGGGTGTGGGGTATAAGAGTAACAAGAGGAATGTTGTACCTTTTCAGTCTTACGGGTCCGGAGTGTCCTTTGGGTTTCTGGAAAGCAGAACGTGTTCTTAAGCCCCAGGAATCTGCCAGAGCATTGTCTCTTTAAATATCCAAAATAGTCAAGCTGCTTTTAAAACTTCATAATGGCAGCGGCCTCCGGACTGGCAAAAGTCCACAGCTCAGCCTGCCTTTCTCTTAACCCTCTTCGTTTATTTTCCAGCCACCGTGCACAGTCCTCCATGCGGTCCCTGGCTAGCAGGGCTGATTTTTTGGTTAATTCTTGGGTCCTACCACCATTCGGGAATCTCCAAGCTGTATGTGCTGTCAGGATTGCTCAGGTTCGCTGCTAGACCGCAGCTCTGTATGTCTCCTTTTTTGGTATTTTCCTGCAAATTCTTCTGCTAGTTGGGGTTTAGTCCACTTCTATATCATTCTTCTGTGTCTGTGTTAATTGGTTTCCCTTTTGTTTGTTGAAGAGGGTCTGTGCAGTCTTTCTCCCTAGTGCACCATCTTGCCGGAGCCTATATCTAACTTTTTCAGTAAGTACCATACTGTTTTCCACATCATTTATCATTTTACAATCTCTCCACACCCTCTCCAACATTTGTTGTGTTCTGTCTTGTTGAACTTTGCTGTTCTTTTGGGGTGAGATGATATTTCATTGATGTTTTGATTTACATCTGTCTAATGGCTCAGGTCTGACTTGACAGCACATAACAACAATAAGAATGGCTAATGATCACAAGTATTTCTTCATGTGTTTGTTGGTTGCGTGAATATCTTCTTTGATGAACTGTCTATTCATGTCCTTTGCCCATTTTTGTATTGGATTGTTTGTCTTTTTGGTGTTGAGGTGTTGAAGTTTTCTATACATTTTAGAGGTAAATCCCTTGTCAGGTATGTCATTGCCAAATTTTTTTTCCCAGTCTGTAGGTTCTCTTTTTACTCTTTGGGAGCAGTCTTTTGCTATACATAAGAATTTAATTTTCAGAAGGTCCTGATCATCTAGTTTCTCTTCTGATGTTTGTGCATTTTGGGTCATGCTTGATAGTCTATTTATACCATAAAGGAGGGTCTTTTAAGTTTACCCCTATTTTATCTTTGATGAACTTTATACTTTTGGGTTTTACGTTTAGGTCTTTGATCCATCTTGAGTTCATTTTTGTGTATGGTGTGAGGCATGAGGTATGGCTCTTGTTTGTTTTTTTTTGGCAAATGAATATTTGGTTTTGCCAGCACCAGATGGGTTTCGACCCTTTGTGAAAGATCAGCTGTCTGTATATGGATGGATCTTTTCCTGAATTCTCAGTTCTGTTCCACTGATTTATATTGGTTTATAAACCAGTATCAGGCTGTTTTTACTACTTTGCCTGTATATTATGTTTTGAGGTCAGGACATGTGAGACCTCCTACTTTGTTTTCCTTCTTCAGTAGTGGCAATATGGAATGCTTCATGAATTTGCAAATCATCATTTCACAGGGGCCATATTAATCTTTTCTGTGTTGTTCCAATTTTCGTATCTGTGCTACTGAAGCAAGCACTATTGTAATTGTTATTAATACACTTCATTTTTTAGAGCAGTATTAGTTTTACAGAAAAATTGCAAGGAAAGTTATTGTTAGATGCTGTTAAGTTGATTCTGACTCAGCGGCCTCAATGTGTTACAGAATAAAACTACTCCACAGGGTGTTCTTGGTTGTAATCTCAATGAAAGCAGATCTCCAGGATTTTTCTTCTTCAGTAAAGCTGGGTATGTTTACATACCATATACTTTCCCGCTCAAAGTTTTTCCTGCAAATGAGTGGTACATTTGTTACAGTTGAACCAATATTGACGCTTACATCCATAGCTTAAATTAGGCTTCATATTTGTCTTATACAGTACTATGAATTTGGGACAAATGTATAATGTCATGTAACCACCATTATAGTATGATACAGAATAGTTGCCCTGTCCTAAAAATGCCCTGTGCTCCATCTATTCATCCTGCTTCTCTCCCCCTGAACCCCTGGCAACCACTGATTTTTTCACTGTCTCTATAGTTTTATCTTTTCCAGAATGTTATATAGTTGGAATTCTCCAGTATGGTATATAGCTTTTTCAGACCAGCTTTTTTAATTTAGCAAGATCCTATTAAATTCCCTTCATGTCTTTTCCTAGCCAGTTAGCTCATTTCTTTTTATCTCTGAATCAAATTCTCCGTTGTATGGGTGTATGTACCACAGTTTGCTTATTCATTCACTTACTGAAGGCCATCTTGATCACTTCTAGCTTTTGGTTATTATGAATAAAGCTTCTATAAACATTCAGGTGCAGGTTTTTGTGTGGACGTAAGTTTTCAACTCATTTGGATTAATAGAAGGGGTGTGTTGCTGTATATATGGTTTAGCCTGTGTTTAGCTTTATTAGAAACTGACAGACTGTTTCCACGTGTAGATGCACTACTTTACATGCTCACCAGCAGTGAATGAATGTTCCTGTTGTTCCACACCCTCGCCAGCATTTGGTGGTATCAGTGTTTAGGATTTTAACCATTCTTACAAATTCGTAATGATATCTTATTGTTGTATTAATTGACAATTCTCTAATGACATATAATATTGAGTATTTTTTTATATGCTTATCTGTCATCTGTAGGAGCTCTGGTAGCGTAGTGCCTAGGGCACTTGAGTGCTAACAAGGAGGCTGGCGGTTCAAACCCACCAGCCACTCCTTGGAAGGAAGGTTGAGCAATCTACTTCCATAGTGATACTGCCTCAGAAACCCAAGGAGGGGTCTCTATGAGTCTGGGCCGACTGGACTGCATATGACAACAACAACAACAGCATCTGTCATCTGTATACCTTTTTTAATGAAGTGTCTGTTCAGATATTTTGCCTATTTTGTAATCGGGTTGTTTTCTCATTGAGTTTTAAGAGTTCTTTGTATATTTGGGATACAGTTTATTTTTTAATTGTAAAAATACGCACATCAAACATGCTTCCATTTAATAATTTCTACACATATTGTTCAGTTACAGTGATGATATTCTTCACATTGTGTCACCATTTTCGTTATTGCTACTCCGTTTGTTGCACCCTTATTAACTTTTGGTCTCATAAAGTTCTCTTTAAAAAACACAGTCTTTACTTTTGAACTAAACTATGTTTGTTTGTTTGTTTAATATGACTTCAGGGGATAGTTTCATTTCAAGGTTTGAAGGGTATTACAGAGCAATAATCTTGAAGGTTCCTACAGGCTTTTTTTTTTTTTTTTAATCAGAGGTAGAGTGACACAGTGGCTGCAATAATTGCTTCAAATATAATTACGGTTGTGAAGATGGTGCAGGACTTGGTGACATTCATTCTGTTATGCATAGATCTTTGAAACTTGGAACCAACTTGATGGTACGTTATAATAACAACAATCACAACATGTGCTTTGGAAGTATTTTCTCCCAGTTTGATTTAGCAGTGTGATTTGCAGGGCAGAAGTTAATTTTAATGAAGTTCAATGTAACAGTGTTTTTGTTTTTGGACTGTGCTTTGATGTTGTACTGAAAAAGTCCTCGCCAAGCCCAGTGTCACTTAGATTTTCTCCTAGTTGTCACATAGTTTTGTATTTTACATTTTGGTCTATGATCCATTTCAGTTAATTTTTGTGAGAGGTGTGGGATCTGTGTCTAGATTCATTTTTCTGCATACAGATACCTGGTTTCCTGGTACTGTTTGTTTGAAAGATTCTCCTTTCTTCATTGAATTACCTTTTCTCCTTTGTCAAAAATCAGTTGACTGTATTTGAGTATTTCCTTTCTTGCACATGAAAGGCTAGAAGAGGCCTAAGTTGGGTATTTCCCTTCCCCCAGTTCATTAGGAACTGGTAATATAATTTCTCTTGAGAACGGGCCTTTATTAAAGAGAACAGAATACACTATTGTATTTCTTTTCCCCTGGCAGGAGGCATAAAAGTATTTTCCCCGCCTCTTTATAGTGAGAACTGGGTAGGGCTCCTAGGGTACAGCTCACAAGTGTGGGGTCTCCTCTAGGCCTGGACCTCGAGAAGCTTTTATCTCTCAAGCTTGTTCCTATTTAGTCTCAAGCAATTAGTCACTTGACCTTTGAATATTCCTACCTGATGCTGTCTCCAGTACTGCTCCCAATAAGCTGTGATTCTGAATATCTCTGTGTCTCTGGTTTTCAGAATAGTGGTGACCTCAGTTCCCTGATGGATCTAAGAAGAGTTGTTAACTTTCAGTTTTTCAGTTTTCTTTTCTTGGGAGACAGCAGTGATGACTTGCAAACTCTACATGTCAGACTGGGAACTGGAAGTTTAATTTCTTTTTCATTGTCAAAATTTAATTGACTGTATTAGATAGTAATGTGTGTAGGTATCATTTTTCTGTATCTTCTGTTCTTATGTTTAATGTTCTGGAAAGGTTTTATTAGTTACTTGAAAGTTTCAGTGTTTGAGAGGGAAGGATAAGAGTGTATATGCAGGTCTTGAATGGGTATACCATACCATACCCCGCTGTCCGTTGCTGTTGAATTATTTCCAACTCATAGCGAGCCTAAAGGACAGAGTGTAACTGTGGCACAGAGTTTCTAAGGCTGTAATTTTTGGAGTTTCTAAGGCTGTAATTTTTAAGGAAGCAGACTGCTACATCTTTCTCCCACAGAGTAGAGGGTGAACTGCTGACCTTTGAATTAGCAGCCAAGCATTAACCACTACACCAGCCTGTAAGTTGCAAATATTTTTCTTAGGTTGTCATTTGTTTTATTTACATTAAAGTTTTATACACACGCACACATACACACATATGCATGTATATCTGTATGCTCAGCCTAATTTTTCTATATTCAAATCTATTAATCTCTCACAGTCTTTTTTTGCTTGCTTTTATGTTTAAAAATGAGTACCTATTCCCAAGATCAGCTAAATATTAATAGTTTTCCATTTATTTTTGTGGCTTTATTTTTTATATTTAACTTTTATATTTATTTTAATAGTTGGTATTTGCCTAAGATTTGCTTTCATTTTCTCATGTATGGAACCTTCATGACATATTTGAAAATAAATATATCATCTTTTTCCCAGGCTTTTGGAATATGTTATTTATATATATATACTAAATGCATGTGTATGATGTAGTTTTTCTACAAGATTTTGCTTAACCATTGGTCTGATCTTGGGAATATATCATACTGTTTTAATTATCATTTAATATCACTCCGTGTAGTTGACTTTACATAATTCTTATTCAGAATTTCACTGTCTAGTTTTGACAGAGAAATCATCATTCTCTTAAATGAAGATTTGAACTATGTCAACATTTAAAGAAAATAAAAGCAAAATCTTTTTACTCTTGGAAAATAGTATAAAATTAAAAAATTTAACATCGTCAGAAGATTGGTTCTTTCCAAGAGCATGGTGGGTGCTTTTCATTTTCTAAGCCTTTTTTTTCCCCCTTATCATATCAGAAAAATTTTGAAATTTTTGCACATTCTCAGTATTTTATACTAAATTTATTCATAGGAATTTTCTTTCCTTGTTGCTGTTGTAGAGTATTTTTTCCTTTTTTTTTTTTTTTTAATTGTGATTTGGGTGAAAATTTACAGATCAAATTCATTTCCATACAGCAGCTCACATACACTTTGTCTTATGACATTGACTGCAATAGCCCACAATGCAACAGCTTTCTTCCTACTTCCTCCTCATAATTACTCTTCCCTGTGTCCTCCCTTCCCATGCACTCCTGCCCCCCCAAGCTGTCTCCTTGTGCATACACAGCCTTTCTGTTCTCCCATGATTGATCTCTCCAGGGAGTGTATCTACCTAATGTAAATGTTCAGCTCACATGCCTTTCTTTTGTTTGGCTGGAAGCCACAGGAGTGAGTTCAGGTCCAGATTAGAAGGGCAGCAAAGGGGCATAGTCTCAGGGCTCTCACTAGGCTCTATCAGACCAGCAAACCTGGTCCTTTTTTTTTTTAATAAATGATTTTGAGTTTTGTTCCACATTGTTCTCCCACTCTGTCCAGGATCTCCTACATAGACTCCCCCTCCGAGTGGTTGACAGTGGTAGCCTGGCATCATCTAGTTCTTCTGGTCTCATGGTCATATAGGCTGAGGATCACATGGTATAGTAGTCTTTAGACTAATTATTTCCATGAATCTTTGGTTTTCTTCATTCTTCTTCGCTCTGGATGAGAAGAGATCCATCATTGCATCTAGATGGCTTCTTGTAAGCTTTTAAGATCCCAGTTGCTACTTGCCAAAGTAGGATTTGGAACAATGTTTTTGTGTAGTATGTTATGCCATTTGAGTTTGAGGTCCCCTGCGACCATGGTCCCGAGCTCACAGTTCCAACTACTCACTCCCTCTGGGTAGCTGGCTGTGGCTTGTCCCTTGTCAGCTCTACTATATACCTGGACATTCTTACAGAACATACAAATACACTTTACAGAACATACAAATACACTGTACATGGTCATGGGCACATTCCCCCCTACATAGACATAACTAATTGTTCAGCCTGTCTACCCATCTATCCAGCCATTTATCAATGTTTGTCATCACTGGCAATGCAGTACTGTATGTGCAAAAGAGTTCATCTTTGTTGTCTATACCTCCCATTCACCTCTCTATGTCTTCCTCTTTCTCAATGTCACCGTGTTGATCACTCACATTTGGTACATTGCCCTTCCCTTCACCCATATTAATACTTGTCTCTACCTATCTAACAGTGTTCCCTCCTGTGTTAGACTGGGTTCTCTAGAGAAACAAACCAGCAAAGGTTATATAAAAAGAGAGAGAAATTTATCTTAGGAAAATGGCTCACAAGCGTATAGAAGCCAGCAAGTCCAAAGTCCCTGGAGCAAACATCAGGCTGGAGGCTTTTCTTAGCTTCCACAACTGCAGGGGCTGAGAAGCTCAAGGCTGGCAGGCAGTACACCGGCTGTTGACTCCAATGAATGACGAATCCAGGATCTCCAGGCTGAACAGTGGACTGCTCACTCACAGACAGTTGTAGGCAGAATAACAGAAGCCCGATCCACAGAAGAATGTCTCTCTTCCAAGGATGTCCCTGGATATCCTGGAAGTAGGCCACACCCCTAGGGAAACTCCCCTTGAACAGATTGGCCACTCAGAACACAGTCATCTGATCCCGTCATGGGAACAACCACACAGAACTGGGGTCCAGCCAAGTTGACACACAGCTCCAACTATCATACATCCCTTTCCATTCTACCCCTGGTAACCAACAAAGAAAGTTTCCTTCCATATATAAACCTTTCCTAGACTTTTTACAATAACAGGCTATTATAATATTTGTCTTTCTTTGATTGACTTATTTCACTCAGCGTAATGTCCTCCAAGTTCATCCACATTATATGGTGTTTTGCAGATTCTACATTATTCTTTAGGGTTGCGTAATACTCCATTGTATGTATGTACTTTAGTTTGGTTATTCATTCTTCTGTTGATGGGCACCTAGGTTATTTCTATTGTTTGGCTATTGTAGATAGTGCTGTGATGAACATGGGTGTGCATATCTGTTCTTGTCCTGGCTCTCACTTCTTTAGGATGTGTACCTAATAATGGACTGGCTGGATCAAATGATATTTCTAATTCCAACTTTCAAGGAATTGCCATACTGCTTTCCACAGTGGTTGTATCAAATTACATTCCCACCAGCAGTGTATGAGAGTCCTAATCTCTCCACATCCTCGCTAGCATTTGTTATTTTCTGTCTTATTGAACTTTGCTATTAGTGCTGGGGCAAGATGGTATCTCATTGTTGTTTTGATTTGCATCTCTCTAATGGCTAATGATCATGAACATTTCTTCATGTGTTTTTGGCCACCTGAATATCTTCTTTGGTGAAGTCTATTCATGTCTTCTGCCCATTTTTAAATTGGATTATTTGTCTTTTTTGTTGTTGAGGTGTTGGAGTTTTCTATAAATTTTAGAGAGAAACTTGTCAGACATATCATTGCCAAATATTTTTTCCCAATCTGTAGATTCTTTTTTGACTCTCTTGGAGAAGTCTTTGGAAGCACACAAAAATTTAATTTTGAGAAGGTCCCATTCATCTAGTTTCTCTTCTGCTGTTTGTACATTTTGCGTTATGCTTGATAGTCTGTTTATGCCATATATTAATACCCCTAAATTTGCCTCTGTTTTTCCCTTGAGGAACTTTATAGTTTTAGGTTTCACATTTAAGTCTTTGATCCATCTGGAGTTAGTTTTTTGTATGGTATGAGGAACAGATCTTGTTTCATTTTTCTGGAAATGGATATCCAGTTTTGCCTGCACCATTTGTTAAACAGACAATCTCTCCCCTATTTAACGAATTTCAGCCCTTTTTCAAAGATCAGCTGACCATAGGTTGCTGAATATATTTCTGGGTTCTCAGTTCTGTTCCATTGGTCTATGTGTCTGTTGTTGTACCAATACCAGGCAGTTTTGACTACTGTGGCTGTATAGTAGGTTTTGAGATCTGGCAGTGTGAGACCTCCTACTTTGTTCTACTTCTTCAATATGCTTTACTTACCCAAGATCTCTTTCCTTTCCATATAAAGTTAGTGATTGGTTTTTCTATATCCGTAAAGAATGTTGATGGGATCTAGATTGAGATTGTATTGAATGCATAGATTGCTTTTCATAGAAATGACATTTTCACATTATTTAATCTTCCTGTCCACGAGCATTTTATATTCTTCCATTTATGTAGCTCTCTTATGGTTTCTTGAAGTAGTGTTTTGTAGTTTTTTTTTGTACAGGTCTTTTGTGTCCTTGGTAATATTGATTCCCAAGTATTTAATTTTTTTGGTCACCAGAAAAACCAAACTCACTGTCATCGAGTCGGATCCGACTCATAGCAGCCCCTCCTTGGGTTTCTGAGGCGGTATCACTATGGAACTAGATTGCCCAGTCTTCCTTCCAAGGAGTGTCTCGTGATTTTGAACTGCTAATCTTCTGGCTAGCAGTCAAATGCCTTAGGCACTGCACCACCAGGGAGAATGGTATTTTTCAGCAATCCCTTTGCTGTTTTAGAGGAATGCAACTGATTTTTGTATGTTGATCTTATATCCTGCCACTATGCTAAATTTCTCAATTAGTTCTAGTAATTTTTTTGCCTGAGTCTCTTGGGTTCTCTACTGATAGGATCATATCATCAGCAAACAGAGATAGTTTTACTTCTTCTGGTGGCGTAGTGCCTAAGGCATTTGACTGCTAACCAGAAAGCTGGCTGTTCAAACCCACCAGCCACCCCTCGGAAGGAAGGTTGTACAATCTTCTTCCATAGTGATACTGCCGAGGAGGGGTTGCTATGAGTCAGATCTGACTTGACAGGATTGAGTTTGGTTTTTGGTTTTTGCCAATTTGGATGCCTTTGATTTCCCTTTCTTGCCTTATTCCCCTGGCTAGGACTGCCAATACAATGTTGAATAGAAGTGGTGATAGAGGGCATCCTTGTCTGGTTCCTGTTCATGAGAGGCGTGGTGTCAGTCTCTCTCTTTTTCCGTTGTAATTTGAAGCTATTTAGTTTTGGTGTTGGAGGGGAGGGAATTGATATTTGTAGTATTTTTGGTTTTTAGCTACCTTACTGACCTCTCTTTAGATGCATTTGTTTTTCAGTTATTTTTCTTGAGTTTTCTACGAGATAGTTAAGTATAACTGCAAATAATGCTGTCTTCTTCCTTACTTTAATTTGTATTTCATTTCTTTTTGTCCTTTCATTATATTATCTAGATCATTTAGAGAAGTGATAGAAATTACAGTGGTCATTGCAAGAAATCTCTCGTTCCAGATTTCAGTGAAGATTTCTCTAGTGTTTGATTTTGAGTGTTGCATACTATTTGTTGTTGTTGTTGTTGTTATGTGCCATTGAGTCAGACCTGATTCATAGCAACCCCTCCTTGGGTTTCCAAGGCGGTATCACTGCGAAAGTAGATTGCCCAACCTTCCTTCCGGAGGAGTGGCTGGTGCATTTGAACCGCCAGCCTTCTGATTAGCAGTCAAGTGCCTTAGGCACTATGCTAAATACTCTTTATTGTGTTTTCTTACTTTGTTAAATTCTTGTTTTGATTATTTGGACTCCTTGTGAGACTTCCTCTTTGACCTGCAGGCTATTTAGAAATGCACTGTTTAATTCCAAATATTTGGGGATTTTCCAGATATCTTTCTGCTCTTCATTCTGCTTTCATTTCATTGTGGTCAGAAAATTTATTTGTATGTTTGTTTTACTTTTTTGAAATTTGTTTTATGGCTTTTGAATACAGTCTGTGTTGGTGAATGTTCCCTATGCACTAGGAAAGGATATGTATTCTAATGTTAGCATAGTGGCTAAGACACTTGCCTGTTAACCAGATGGCTGGCGGTTCAA
>NW_006921599.1:5329344-5397369 GCF_000298275.1 Orycteropus afer afer
CAATCCTACTTCCGTAGTGATACTGCCTCGGAAACCCAAGGAGGGGTCGCTATGAGTCGGGGCCGACTCGACGGCACATAACAACAACAACAGTTGCCCACCATTTTACAATATACACCTTTAGTTTATAAGAATTTATCTTCAATATGGCGGTTTCTTAAAAAGTTGGAGATAGAAATACCATTTGACCCAACACTCCCATTACTAGGTATATATCCTAAAGAAATGAAAAGCAGGACACAAATAGATATATGCTCACCCATTTTCGTTGCAGCATTATTCACAGTAGCAAAGAGATGGAAACAATCTAAGTGCCGATCAACCGAGGAATGTATAAACAAACATAGACCCACACAGTGAATACTGTGTAACTCTAAGGAGTAATGTAGAATCTGCAAAATACCATATAACATGGATGAGCTTGGAAGATATTATACTGAGTGAAATAAACCAATTGCAGAAGGACAAATACTGTGTTAATCCACTATTGTAAAAAGTCTAGGAAAGGTTTATACATAGAAGCAAACTTTCTTTGTTGGTTACTAGGAATGGGAGGGGAGGTGAGTGAAAATTTCTAGATCGGTTGGATAAAAAAGATATGTATGTATTGTGTGTGTGTGCATGTTGTTGTTATGTGTCATCAAGTTGGACCCAACTCATAGCAACCCCTCTTTGGGTTTCCGAGGCAGTATCAGCATGGACGTAGATTGCCCCCATCTTCCTTCTGAGGAGTGGCTGGTGGGTTTGAACCGCCAGCCTCCTGGTTAGCAGTCAAGTGCTTTAGGGACTATGCTACCTGTGTGTGTATGTATGTGTGTACTCACACAGCAAAGATTATTAGTGGCTATTGGGTAGGAGGGAGGTGAAAGGGGAAGCTTTTGTTTGGGGGGTATTGAGTTTATGCTAATAAGTGGTGGAATAGTTTGGAAAAGGATAGCAATAATGGTGGTACAATGTGAAAAATGTAATGAGTGTCCATGAACTATAAAGGTGGAAGTTGTTATGTTGGCAATGTCTTGTTGTGTATGTTTTCACCACAGTAAAAGTAAAAAAAAAAAAAAAGATATTTACCTTAAAATAGTATGATACCATTTCATATATAGTATATGTTCTTGTCTAGTTCTTAACCACAGAACTTTGTATTTCTAATTCCTCTCACCCTTTGTGCTATGGTTACCATACATTTTACTTTTACATATCATAAAATACTTTGTTGTTAGTTTTGCGTTTGGCCAGTGGCTTACAATAGAACTTTCTGTCATGATGAAAATGTTCTTTAACTCTACTTTCTCATACAGAAGTATAATGAGAGTAATGAGCATCTAGGAGTGATCTCTAAGCCTTATCTGGTGCCCTTGGACTTGTGCCCAAGAGCAAGTGTCCCCCTTTGCTCTCTCCCCTTACTAAACCTCTGTCCATATATGGTAGCTAGTAGCTACATGTGGCCAGTGGCTGCATGTGTTAGTTTTTGTGGCTGCGTAACCAATCACCAACAGCTTTGTTGTTGTTAGCTGCTGTTGAGTTGATTCCAAATCACAGGGACCCCACATATGCAGAGTAGAACTGCTCCATAGGGTTTTCAGTGGCTGTGACCTTTCAGTAGCAGATTGCCAGGTCTAAGTAACTGAACACTTTTAACCATTTGTGACACCAGGCACTCCTTAAAACAGTACATATTTATTGTTTTACAAGTCTGTAGGCCCGAAGTCTGACATTGGTTTCACCAGGCTCTAACCAAGGTGTCAGCAGAACTGTACTTCTTTCTGGAGGCTCTAGGGGGAAATCTGTTTCTTTGCTCATTCCGGTTATTGGCAGAATTTAAGTTCCTTGTAGCTATGTGCCTGAGATACTCTTGTCCTTGCTGGCTGTCAGCTGAAGGTCACTCCTAGCTTGTAGAAGTCACCGGCATTTCTTGGATGGAGACTCCCTTCCTTTGTCTTCACAGCCTGCAGCAGCAGGTCGAGACCCCTCTCACACTTCAAACCTCTCTCCTGCCTCTACTATTCAGTCTCCTTGACTTTAGCTGGGAAGAGATTCTCTGTTATTAAGCGCTCATTTGATCAAAGTTTAAGGACTCATGATAGTCTAGGATCATCTCTATTGCAGGTTCATAACCTTATCACATCTGTAAGAAGATGTGAGGGATTATGTTCACAGGTTCTGAGCATTAGGGTTTGGACATTTTTGCAGGGCCATTATTTTGCATACCACACTAACATGTTAGATAGTGTAGCTTTATACTGTATTATCTTTTAAAGTTATTAAAAACACAAACATTTTTAAAAATCCTTTTTAAAAATTTCCTTTTCTTAGTACCATTTTCAGAATTCTTCATTTACATGTGTGTGTCCTAGTTTAAGTCTGGTGTTATGCTCCTTTTGCACGAAGAGCTTTCTTTATTATTTCTGGTAGTATAAGTCTGCTGGCACTGAATTCCTCAGCTTTTGTTTTTCTGGAAACAGTCTTTGTCTTAATTTTGGAAAGCTATTAATGCTTTGTATAGAATTCTGGGTCAACAGTTTATTTTTTCTTTCAGTAGTATAAAAACATTACTCCATAGTTTCTAATCAGAAGTCTGACGTAATTTTTCTATCTCTGATTCTGTATTATATAATGTGTTTTTATGCCCTCTGGCTTCCTTCAAGATTTTCTCTTTATGTTTAGTTTTCAGCAGTTTGAGGATATGTCTAGGTTTTCCTTTTTCCCCTTTCTCATGTTTATTATTTTCCCTTCACTTCACCCCTCCCCTTGTCCTGTGACTTTCCGATTGGCTTGAGAAAAGTTGTTATTTTTGTGGTTTATCTGACTTAGTCTTAGGATGAGAACCAATCATTTCAGGTTTCTACATCCTGAAGCAGATCTAGCTATTTTTTTAATTAAAAATAAGGAATTGATGTTGAGTTTTATTTAAATATCTCTCAGCATTATTCAAAGTGGTCATACAGAGTTCTAATTTAAATTTATAATGTGATAAAATGCCTGATATTCAAGTTGTCACTTGTTTTCTGTTATTTAAATAATTCTCTCCTTAATGAGTATTTTCTGATGCACATATTAATGGCTAGATGTATACAGATGAATAGTAAAGACAAAGTCTTATGGAGTTTATGCCCTAACTGGGGATGTGAATGAAGACAGGGAGGTGAATAGATCAGGAGGACTTCTTCTCACATCATGGAGTCCCTGGGTGGTGCAAACAATTAATCACTTGCTAACGGGGCAGGGAGGCAGCATCTTCTGACCTCCTCTAAGTACACAAGAGGAAGACGGAATCACCATCAGCAGCCCAAGGCCTGTTCCTCTGAGGGCAGACATGCTACCACCCTCCCATCCTCTTACCAACCTTGACACCAAACTCTCCCACGTCTTTGCTGGATTTGATAATTTGCTGCAGTGGCCACACAGAGCTCATGGATTATGGGACTTATTAGGGAAGAGACAAGCTACAATTCAAGTTTAGGAACACATTCAGGATACAATTCTTTGATCAGGAGATAGTCTCCCCTCTGCTGTGTCCTTAGACACACTTCTCTGGCCCTTGGCCTCTGCCTCTGTGGGCCAGGTAAGCCTACTGCTTTGTCTCGTTGCCTCAGTCAAGTGTCTCTCTCAGCCAGGAGTGAGATCCTTCTCTGCCTCTAGCTCATTTTAAGCCTGGCAGAGTGGCAAAACTAACCAATCCCAACATCAGAGTTCCACACTCCTGAGAGAGAGCGAACTTTCGCAGAAGGTTACTCCATGCTATGCCAACAGAAATACCCCAGGCGGATGACTTTAACAATCAGGAGTTTAAAAGCAGCTACTACTCAGTTGCTCTTAGCAAATTCCACCAAGGAGTTAATTAACGGTCTCCTTATAGGAAATAACTACTACCAGCTGCCTAGCCAAATTGACATATATTTGCATGGTCCCACCCAGTAATATGGTGGGAGTTACAAAGACTATGGCTATAGAAAAGCCATACCATGTAACTCGTTACACTGCAGCACTCGACTACTAACTGAAAGATTGGTGGTACAAACCTACTCAGAGGCACAGTAGCAAAAAAGCCCTGGTAATATGCTTCTGAAAGGTTACAACCTTGGAAAACCTCTATGCACAGTTCTACACTGACACACGTGGGGCTGCCTTGAGTCAGAATAGGTAACTGCTTTGGTTTGGTTTCCCTCTCATCAGCATTCTCTCTGATTATCATTTGTACTTTTACAAAAACAGCTTATCACATAGATCTCAGCTCTATGTCTCCAGCCCAGATCTATCCCGAGGGAAAGGAAAGAATATGCTTATATATTTATTATATCATCATTTTCATATTGCTATGTAATCTTTGTAATTATTTTAAATGCTTGTGCAACGATATGTTAAGTGCCTGTGCCACAATTAGCCTAAACATTTTCTTACTGAAATTTCTAGTTCTGCATTTCTAGCTTTCATTTAGAATTCTACACAAACACACGCGCGCGCACACACACACACACACACACTTAGTTTTCAGTTTGGTGGAATGGAAAGTAAAAATGATTTCTTTCCCTCCCAACCTAGTATGTTCTCCCAAATACAGACAGAACACCTCAGCAGACTCTTTGGCAGATCTTTCTCAGGATTTCTTGATTTAAATCATCTAAGATAATTCAAAAACAATTGCAGTGGTATATTGACCCAGAACTTACAGAAATGCAAGCTGGATTCAGAAGAGGGCGTGAAATGAGGGGGATATTGTTGATGTCCGATGGATCTTGGCTGGAAGCAAAGAATACCAGAAAGATGTTTACTTGTTTTTTATTGACTGTGCAAAAGCATTTGATTGTGTTTATCATGACAAATTATGGATAACATTGAGAAGAATGGGAATTCCAGAACACTTAATTATGCTCAGGAGGAACCTGTACATAGTCCAAATGACTGCCATTTGAACAGAAGAAAGGAATAAATACTGAATGGTTTAAAATCAGGAAAAATGTGCCTCAGAGTTGTATCCTTTCACCATACTTACTCAATCTGTATGCTGAACAGATAATCTGAGAAACTGGACTATATGAAGAGGAAAGCAATATCAATATTGGAGGAAGACTCATTAAAAATCTATGATATGCAGATGATACAACCATGCTTGCTGAAAGTGAAGATGACTTGAAGCACTTTGTGATGAAAATCAAAGACTACAGTCTTCAGTATGGATTATACCCCACTATAAAGAAAACAAAAATCCTCACAACTGGACTAGTAAGCAACATCATGATAAATGGAGAAAAAAATGAAGTCAAAGATGTCATTTTACATGAATCCACAATCAACACTCATGGAAGCAGCAATCAAGAAAGCAGACATTTTTTATTTGCTCTAGGCAAATCTGCTCCAAAAGACTTCTTTAAAGTGTTGAAGTACAAATGTTACTTTGAAGAATAAGGTACACCTTACCTAAGCCGTGGTATTTTCAGTTGCCTCATTTGCACGTGAAAACTGGAATGAATAAAGAAGACTGAAGAAGAATTGATGACTTTGAACTGTGGTGTTGATGAAGAATATTGAAAAAACTATGAACTGCCACAACACACAAATCTGTCCATAGAATACTCCTTAGAAATGAGAATGGGCAGGCTTTGTCTTACCTACTTTGATCATGTGTTCAGAAGTGAGAAGAATATCATGCTTGGCAAGGTGGAGGGTCAGAGAAAAGGAGAAAGATCTTCAGTAAGATGGATTGATACAGTGGCTCAAGCACAGCAAGGATTGTGAGGATGGTGCAGGACTGGGGCAGCATTTTTTTCTGTTGTACATAGGGTTGCTATGAGTCGGAATCAACTCTATGGCACCTAACGAGAGAGACCTCTTATCACTATCTGATCCCCATGCTCTCAGTTGTTAGAAAACAGGTAGTGCCTTGTGTTCCCAAGGCCCCAAAAGAAAGCTAAACTTTTTCACACTGATGTGTCTTTCTGTAAATTTGGGGGGAACACAAAAATCAGTGTAAGATTTTAAACACACTTTTAGGTTATAGTTTACTGTACTTATAGCTAGGAGCTCTGGTGGTGTAGTGCCTAAGGCACTTGACTGCTAACCAGAAGTCTAGTGGTTGAAACCCACCAGCTACTCCTCGGAAGGAAGGTTGGGCAATCTACTTCTGTAATGATACCATCTCGGAAACCCAAGGAGGGGTCGACACATAACAATAACAACAACATACTTATAACTTACCTTGAGACTTCGTTACCATAACCTATCTAGCAAGTCAAATGTTCTCTGAGGAAAGAAACTTGCTTGTTTTCATTCTGGTACTCTTTGGTTGATAGTGATATTCTAGACCCGTTGGTGCTTTTTCAAAAGCCCTAATCATTAGGCTTGAATCTTATAAAATAGCATGACTAGTTTACTTCCGCAGTGATACTGCCTCGGAAACCCAAGGAAGAGTCGCTATGAGTCGGGTCTGACTCCACAGCACATAACAACAACAACAACAACAGTACCTTAGGTACATAGAACCTAGGAAATTCAGCTTGTATTTCCCCAACCATTCAATTTCCTCCAGTTAAGTGTCTTTTGTGATCTTTCTGATATATACTTGACTGCCCATCTGACGGAGAACTCTGGCTTTTCTTATATATAGTTCAACAAGTCAACAATTCTGTTGGTGGTAATACTCATTTTTGGCCCATCTCAAAAGTGTGATTATGGTATCCTTTAAATCAGTTTCTGTTTGTATTTCTTACCTGCTGAAGCGTCTAAAGTTCTGCCTGATTTTCAGCCATTTCCAGTAGTACACAGTCCAGTTAGAGAATGTAATCATCTGCAGTAGAGTGACTCCCCTTTTGAGCCCTTTTCCCCTTCCCAATCTGGCTGTACATAGTCTCTGTAGAAAGAGGGCTGTTTTATCCCTGTTATGCAACAGGCATGTCCAGCTGTGGTCTTGATAATAAACCAGGAGATCTGGAAGCATACAGTGGTAAATATAAATCAGAGGCTTTCTCTGCAGCAGAGGTGGGAGAATGAATCTACACCAAACCTGGGGTAGACGTGTGCCACAGGTTAGTGTAAGAGCTCGTGAATTACAAAGGCACCATCCTTAGAATATATGCTGCTGACGTGTCTCATTGTCTCTCCTTCCTTCACTTTATCTAATTTTCTTGAGTTTTCAGCGCCTAAGGCATTTGACTGCTAACCGGAAGGCTGGTGGTTCAAACCCACCAGCCACTCCTATGAAGGAAGATTGGGCAAACCACTTCCGTAGAGATACCGCCTGAGAAACCCATGGGGGGGGGGTCTCTGTGAGTCAGATTCGACTCAATGGCAGTGAGTTTGGGTTTTTTTGGTTGTTGCCAACAAATTGTTTTTACAATTATTGTGGGAGCTGTTCTCTGCCCACTGCGCACCCTAAATGTACTTCTACTTTGATACATTCTGGGCTATACATCCTTTTAACTCTTAGCCTATGGTAACTACATGCCAGATATTGTAGATGTAGCCACAAATATTTAATGATTGTATAACTCTTCTCTGTAGGTAAGGTGACTTTCTTGTTAGGTGCTGTCGAGTTGGTGTTATACTTCATATGACCCTGTGTGCAGCAGAACGAAACCCTGACTGGTCCTGCACCATCCTCACAGTCATTGCTATATTTGAGGCCATTGTTGCAGCCACTGTGTCCGTGTTTCTTGTTGAGGGTCTTCCTCTTTTTCGCTGACCTTCTCCTTTACCAAGCCAGGGACTGATCCCTCTTGATAACATATTGTTTCTAAGGGGCATTCTGGCTTCTACCAATAATTCCTAAACAGGTGGCTTATCTACCAAATTTTGTATTCCAAACCCAAATTGTGAGAAATAGGGAATGGAAAATGAAAATCACTAATGAGACATGCATCTTGCTTCCATTCTACCTCTAGAAAGATCCTCTGGGTATTCCTCTAACATCTTTCCATTCGCCCTTCTGTCATCCACCTGTAACCCCCAAACAAACAAGATCTTTGAATATAGAGACTGATCCCAATACTCAGGGTCCCAACCATCCATGATAGAATAGACTTTATTATCCCTTGAATAAGGGGAGTGATCACCGATAAAGAAGATCCAACAAAGTCTTAGGTGAATGAACATAAACCAGAAAAATCTTTTTGTGAACGTATTCTTAGCATCATCCTCTTGTTGTTCCTCATTTTCTCAGTCAATAGAAAAGCAGAACATGGTAAAAACAGAAGAAAACCTTGGCCTCAAAGAAAACATTACTTCAGAACCAGAAGTGTTTTTAAGCACAGAATTTACTAAGATTGTAAATTTATTAAAACTAGAGCTCAAACATAACATGAAACAAGAAAATGAGATGAAATAAGAAATATGGAAGTAAGGAACCAAAAGGAGAATAAAACAACATCAGCCCAACACAAACAAATTTGAAACAATAAGGAAATAAATAGGCTGAAAACTGAATTATTGACATAAGGGAAAAGCTTAAGGTTAATTATAGAGAAAAGCAAAAGAAGAAGACAAAAAGATAAAATCAATTTAACTTTTTATAAGGGTAATCTAGCATGAAGATAATTGATGTGTTTGAAGTTACGAACCCACCCAGAGAAATAAAGAGAAACAAGTTATATTTGATGATATGACAAAGGAAAATTTTCTAAAATAAACTAATAACTCACAGCTTATAGAGAGGGCCATTATTATTTTAGGAAAAAATTTTAAGGGTGTACATTGGTATACTCTTAGCTGACTCCTGGTTATGTTATTAAACTTAAAAAATAAAGAATTTTCAGACATACAGGTGGCAGAAAAAGACAACTCACCTCAAGGAGGGGAAACAATCAGTCAAGGTGTAGCAGGCTCCTCTATATGAATGTGCACTGGTGGACAACAAAGGAGGAGAGTGCAGAGCTTGGGGAGGGATGGATTGCTGTATGAAAACTAGTTAGGTCTTATGATAGAAATAAAGAGCTAAGAGTAAGCCACTGTGTGAATAGAATATAGATGATACGAATTTTGGAAAAAGAGTCAGTTTATGTCTACAAATGGAATATGTGTTTCAAAAACTATTTTAAAAATTTGCTTTTCAAGTTCCTACATCCAGAGAGACTTTTAGGAAATAGTATTAGTGCTTATTTAAAAAAAATTGTTTTCACTTCAACTTCGTTTTCTTTAATATATAAAAAAATTAAATTGTATTTTTTTAAGTCAGATGTGCAGAGTGATCTCTTTAAAACTGTATCTCCACATCCACCTGTATCTCTACATCCACAGTGTTCCTCCCACCTGCCTTTATACATAGTCAACTTATCTACAGAAATTTTCACCCATTTAATTTGTTTATATGGCATTTTTGGGTATTCTGCCTATAGGCTGAATATGTGCATTTTCTTTGGACTTCAGGCATTGTTTCATTTTAAAAAATAATAATATCTTTCTTTTAATCTTAAAAAAGCTAATTCCATAAAGTATGTAAAACATAACAAGATAAAATATATCCACCCTAACCCAAGACTCTAATTTAGTAAATACTGGATGGCCTGGTGTATGAGTGTGTGTATTTTTTTAATCTCTAGTGTTTTTGCTCTGACTCCCACCCAGTTGAGAATTTTTGCTCTTCCAAATCATTTCTCATCTCTGTGTGCAAATGACTTTTGCTTTCATTGTAAGACACCTCTAAGGTTTCTTAGGAAGTTGTTGTTGTTGTTGTTGTTATGTGCCATCGAGTCAGCCCTGACTCATAGCGACCCCTCCTTGGGTTTCCGAGGCAGTATCACTACGGAAGTAGGATTGCCCAACCTTCCTTCCGAGTTAGGAAGTAGGTGGGAAAAATAATTTTTCATTTTGTCCATTTGCCTGATAGAGTAAATGAGCAGCATATAGTCATTGCTGACTTTATTACATTCATCTTGAAGAGGAAAAATCAATGGGCAGATGTTGTTTATAAATGAGTGGATTGTAGAAAGAAATGATTTGTTCAAGATCATTTTGTAAAAGTATCAACAATGCTAATGCTCTTTTGCTATTATTTTTTACTCAAATATTTTTGTCATGAGACCAATTTCTTTTTCTGCCTTTTCTGATTATAGTGGGTAAATGTACTTTTAGTGGATTAATATGTTTGTATGTGTATGTGTATGCGTGTGTGTGTGCAGTTGTTAAACTAATACAGTACATAAACTGATGGCACAAAATGACTAGAGTTTTTTATTTATGTAAATTTTTATGAGCAGTAGTTACTATGGTGTAGACATTTTGATCTAATACAGATTTCAAATATGTACATTACAAGTGCTATTTGAAAATGATAGAGAATTAAAATATTTGGCTTTTCTAGTTTCCAAATAAATGATATAAGCTATCATTTATAATAAGTAATTTTTGTTAATATGTCCAAGGACCCAGTGAATGAAAATGAACCAAATTATGATAGGTAATTATTGCTCAAAAATTTAATAGTTGATGGAGATTGTGTGGGACTTATGCCATTAAAATGTTTATTTATTACTAACACAGCCAGGAATGGAGATGTTTCATCTTTTGTCTCCTGCAATAATTTTTTATCTATCTATCTATCTATCTACCTACCTACCACCTACCTACCTATCACTGGTAACAGAGCAACAAAACCTTGAATATTCTGTTAAGTTAAAATAGTCTTTTCTTCTTAACCAAGGAACATTATGACTTCTTAATTTTGATGGGAAGAACCACAACTAAGTGAGCCATTTGTCCTATTTTTCTGCTCTCACTGATAGAATTGCTAGGTTAGCAGTACTTACTGTTTCGACAGACTAATATATCACAAATCATCTAAATATTATTTCATTGTAGCACTTTTTTCTCTTGAGAATATAAGCACTGCATATTGTAGATGCTTAATTGAAGAAATTGCTGAGAAGATTTTTTTAAAAGATACTTAATGTGATACCCCCACTACCATTGAGTTGATCCTGATTCATAGCAACCTGCATTAGATTTCCAAGGTGTGCATCTTTACGGAAGTAGATCGCCTTATATTCCCCCCATGAAACAGCTGGTGGGTTTGAACTGCTGACCTTCTGGTTAGTAGCCGAATGCCTTACCCACTATGCCACCAGAGTTCCTTACTTTTAATGTAATAAGATGATCAAATAGGTAGCATTATAAGGTTTAATTTCCTTCTCTATAGGCCAGCCTTCTCAAACTACTGTGTAGGCACTGTCCTTGGCGTGAGAGTGAAAGGGGAAGCATGATTTAGCTTGGAAAAAGTCTGGTTCCAGGACTGTGGTGAAATAGGGGTCAGGAGAGGAACACAGCATTCTAGAAATAATGCTCAGTGAGGTTTCTGCATGATTGGACCAATAGATTTTGATTAGCAACATTCTTAAGATTATCAGAATGTTAGATCACAGTTTTATTAAAATAGGCTTTCCTTAAATACCTTCTTCAATTGTTGTAATACCCTCATTTTAGTCATCTTAATTTTTCAAAAATTGTAGTTGGTATATATGCAGTTTTGCCAATAAATTTTTTCTCTCTGTCTTTTAACAGAAGTCTTAGAGGCTGGTATTAAAGGAACTTCAGAATCACTTAAAGGTGTGAAACGGAAAAAGATTGTAACTGAGAATCACCTGAAAAAAATACCTAAATCTCCACTGAGGAATCCTCTTCAGGCAAAACATAAACAAAATACAGAAGAATCATCTTTCACTGCTCTTCAGAGTGCTTCCGAGTCTCACAAGAAACGGAACCATATTCCTGTAAAAAATGGGAAGCAGTTTTCTAAACAAAATGGAGAAACACCAGGAATAATTGCTGAAGCCTCTAAATCTGAAGAACTCATCTCCCCAAAGAAGCCCTTGTTTGTGCAGCATCCATCTGAACTGCGCAGATGGAGGTCAGAAGGTGCCGCTGCCACCAAGTTAAACTTCCTAGATGAAAAATGTGACTTTAATTCTTTGTCATGTAAAAGCAGGACTGACAATAGTGAATGTATCTCTTCTAATTGTAGTACTACTTCCTCCTCATATACCAATACCGCATTTGATGTCTTATTGAAAGCAATGGAGCCAGAACTGAGCACCTTGTCACAAAAGGGCTCATCTTGTGCAATTAAGATAGAAAAACTGAGACCAAATAAAACTGTACATTCACCCACTAAATTAAAAAACAGTCCAGTGGATGCTCCTAGTCAGACTTCACAAGAATTTGTTACTGAGTTGCAGTCCTCTCCTTGTACCTCATACACAGTGCATGTGTCTGCCACTGAGAAGAACGAGCAAGCAGCAGTGCAGTCAGTGTCTCATTCATATAACCCACATGAACATTTTGTTTCTAAATCTACCCAAGCCAGTCAACAGCTTCCAGGGTGTCCAGGTTTCACAAGATCACTGACCAATCTGCATTCTCATGAGAACACCAAACTTGAACAAGTTTATAGTATAGCAGTTCCATCATCATTAAGTCTAACTTCACTTTCCAGTAGAACTCAGGTTATCCCACAAAACCAGCAAATGGATTCTGCTCCACCTATATCATTAAGTCCAACAAAGTCCACACAGTCCCCCTCCACACCAGTTTATAATTCAACTCCTGTCACCTCTGTTGTTAATCACAGCATAGAGCAAATGTGCAATCTTCTTCTGAAAGATCAGAAGCCAAAAAAGCAAGGAAAATATATTTGTGAGTATTGCAATAGAGCTTGTGCAAAACCTAGCGTGCTTTTAAAGCATATCCGCTCCCATACAGGAGAGCGACCCTATCCCTGTGTGACTTGTGGATTTTCATTTAAGACTAAAAGTAATCTATATAAGCACAAAAAGTCCCATGCACATACTATCAAACTGGGGCTTGTCTTACAGCCAGATTCAAGTGGTTTGTTTGTATCACATGAGTCCCCTAAAGCACTTAGTGTCCACTCAGACATAGAAGATAGTGGTGAGAGTGACGATGAGGGCACAACTGATGAAAAACACGATGACCCGGGCCCCATGGAACTGCAGTCTGTACAAATGATGAAAATTGTATCCCATCCTGAAGCCTCATCAAAATCAAGTTCCATTTCAAGTAATGCAGATCATGTAGAAGGTGACTTTTCACGACAGGAAATGTCTCCTGAATCACAAACTCTGACTGAATTACCAAAAGTTGTAGTCCATCCTGTCAATGTGACCTCTGTAAGAACTGATAGTCCAAAGGCAACAGAGTCCATGCCTGAACTTTCCGGTGCACAGAAGCAGAGGGACCTCCCTATAACAAAGCTATTGTCAAATTCAGCATACGTGCCCTCCTTAGAGACAGATGCAAAGTCCCCTCAGAAAAGGGACATGAGTCACTCAGAACGAAAACAAGAATCTCACATAGGAACAGTACATGCCCAACTACAAAGGCAGCAGGCTACTGATTACTCCCAAGAGCAGCAAGGAAAACTTCTGAGTCCTCGAAGTTTAGGAAGTACAGATTCTGGTTACTTCTCACGTTCTGAAAGTGCTGATCAAGCAGTGAGTCCACCGACTCCCTTTGCCAGAACTTTACCCACCACAGAACAAGACTCAAATAAGAATAATGGACCCTCTGCATCTCGTAGCAATATACCAGCTCCTCCTGCTTTACCAACAGGTGCAAAAGCATTGCTTTTACCAGGCCAGATGCGCCCACCTTTGGCAACAAAAACCCTTGAAGAACGGATATCAAAGCTTATCTCAGACAATGAAGCCCTGGTTGATGATAAGCAACTGGATAGTGTAAAGCCACGTAGAACGTCTCTCTCAAGACGAGGAAGTATCGATTCTCCCAAATCATATATATTTAAAGACTCTTTCCAGTTTGATTTAAAGCCAATGGGACGGAGGACAAGCTCAAGCTCAGATATACCAAAGTCCCCTTTTACCCCAACTGAGAAATCGAAACAAGTTTTCCTTTTGTCTGTACCTTCCCTTGACTGTTTACCCATTACTAGAAGTAATTCTATGCCTACCACAGGTTATTCAGCAGTACCTGCAAATATAATACCTCCCCCTCATCCACTACGAGGAAGTCAGTCATTTGATGACAAAATTGGCTCTTTCTATGATGATGTCTTTGTATCAGGACCCAACACTTCCGTGCCACAAAGTGGACATCCCCGTACGCTTGTCAGACAAGCAGCAATAGAAGACTCTTCAACAAATGAAAATCATGTTCTTTGTACTGGGCAGTCTGTGGATGAAAACCATCAAGGATGTAATACCTCTGGTGAAACTGTATCAGCAAGGAACAAGGCACTTGCGCAAGGATCAAATTTAGAGAAAAAGAAATCTCATCAAGGGCGAGGAACAATGTTTGAATGTGAAACCTGTAGAAATAGGTATCGAAAACTGGAAAATTTTGAAAACCATAAGAAATTTTACTGTTCAGAGTTACATGGACCAAAAACAAAGGTGGCTATAAGAGAACCAGAACATAGTACCATGCCCAGTAGTACACACCCTCAGATTCTGCACTACAGAGTAGCTGCTTCCACAGGTGTCTGGGAACAGACACCCCAGATAAGAAAAAGGAGGAAAATGAAAAGTGTTGGTGATGATGATGAGCTTCAGCAGAATGAAAGTGGAGCATCTCCAAAGAGCTCAGAAGGTCTTCAGCTTCAGAATACTGTAGGCTCTACTTCCATTTTGTCCAAACTTAATGTTGCCATAGCAAGTGACCAACAGCAGAGAAATACCCAGTTGCAAAACTCACAAATTCAGCTTGTTGCCAGAGGAACCGATCAGACCATTGATCCAAAGCTGGCAACCATTGTGGAACAACAGATAAGTTCAGCTGCCCAGGAAAAGATAGAGTTGAAAAGACATGGAACTGGAATCTCAGTCATACAACATACAAATGCACTGAGCAGACCCAATTCATTTGACAAGCTTGAGTCTTTTGAAAGAGTTTCCCCGGTTTCCTTCCAGGAGCTGACTAGGATGGTGAAAGCTGGGTCTCTGAAAGCAGTGGGAATTTCTCAAGAGGAAGGCCACCCTTCTAGGAACACCTCTTATCCTCACCAGCCTCCATTATCAGATACTCTTAGAGAACTTCCAGAAAGTTCAAGAAAGATTTCAAGTGAAAGAAATGTGTTAGGACAGCCCTCAAGACTCGTCCGACAGCACAACATCCAAGTCCCAGAAATTCTGGTTACAGAAGAGCCAGATCGGGACCCTGAAGCCCAAGGCTATGATCAGGAAAAATCAGAAAAGTTCAGTTGGCCTCAGCGTAGTGAAACCTTGTCCAAATTGCCAACAGAGAAACTGCCACCAAAAAAGAAAAGGCTTCGTCTGGCTGAGATTGAGCATTCCTCAACAGAGTCAAGTTTTGATTCCACTCTGTCCAGGAGTCTAAGTCGAGAGAGTAGTTTATCACATACTTCAAGTTTCTCTGCTTCGCTGGACATAGAGGACATTTCTAAAACTGAGTCTTCTTTCAAAATCGATATTCCAAATAAAGCAGAATTTCTGGTGATTCCAGCAGGCTCAAATACACTTAATGTTCCTGGAGCTCACCAAGAAATGCGACGAGCAGCATCAGAACAGATTAATTGCATTCAGACATCGATGGAGGTCTCTGATTTCAGAAGCAAGTCATTCAACTGTGGAAGCATAACTCCATCCCAAGCGATTGATCTGCAACCTCCAACATCCCCCTCTGGCATGGGCGTTACCAGGCATGTGCCACTCTTAGAGAGAAGAAGAGGCCCACTGATACGGCAGATATCTTTAAATATAGCTCCAGATAGTCATGTGCCTGCTGGGAACCCATCGTCCTTCCCAACTATTGGTCCTCCAATGGTGAATCCAGTTCCATTCCAGGGGCCTCAGATCACTAATACATCATTAGTTGAGTTTCCTGCAAATGCTTTGCATCCCCAGACCAAAGTTAAGGATCTGCAAGCAGAAACTTCAAAGCCCAACTCCACTAATGTTTTTCCTGTTCAACAGCTTTTTGATCTCAATTTGTTAAATCAAATCCATGCATTTCCTAACCACCATAATGCACAGATGTCTCTGAAAATGGCTACACAGACTGACAAACCAGATAAGAGTCCCACCTTGTGTACATTTTCTAAAAGTGAGGATTGCTTTGCTCCCAAGTACCAACTTCAGTTTCAGGTTTTAACTTCAAGCCAGTCTCATTCTTCTAATCCTGTACATCCTTTGCCAAACCAAGTTCTTTCAGATCCAGCAGGTGCAGACCATTGTGTGACTTCATTAGTATTACCAACCAAATTGGTAGATAATATGTCTGATTCATGTGCTCTGCCGCCACCAAAGCTCGGGCCACTCGCTGGTCAGGTACAGAAAGCTTCATCATCATTCACGGTACCCGTGCGTCTTCAGAGTAATGTACCAGCCTACTCCTTCCCTTCAGTCACATCTCTGCCACAAATTCTAGTGACCCAGGATCTATCAAATCAACCAGTTTACCAGGCTAATAATACTGTAGTGCCAATCAGTGAAGAACAAAATTCTGTGCCAAAATTGCAAAAAGATCACCAGAACATTTTGCCAAACCCAGAGAAAGAACTTGATTGTGAAAAAGTTTTTTCAGAGCTGTGCCAAAAGCCGTCCCTGCTGGAATCCTTGCCTATAACTCAGAAAATGTCTGTTGGTAGACTTTCCCCTCAACAGGAATCTTCAGCTTCAAGTAAAAGGATGCTTTCCCCAGCAAACAGTTTAGACATTGCCATGGAAAAGCACCAAAAGCGAGCTAAAGATGAAAATGGAGCTGTTTGCACGACTGATGTTAGACCATCGGAACAACTGAGTTCAAGAGCTAATGAAGTGAATAAACAGAAGAAACCTGTCTTAGTTAGGCAGGTGTGTACTACAGAACCCCTTGAAAGTGTGATACTGGAACAGGATGTTTTCTCACAACCTGAAATTAGTAGTGAGGCTGTTAATTTGACTAATATTTTACCAACTGATAGTTCTCCATCAGTCCTTTCTAAGTCTGGAGTTACAGAACCTGTAAGTGAATTGCAAGAATTTGAAAACATCAAGTCTTCCATATCGCTAACTCTTACAGTTAGAAATTCACCGGTCCCTTCAGAAAACACTCACATTTCTCCTTTGAAGAGTATAGACAATAACCAGGAAAGAAAGTCGCCACCAATGATTAAGATTCAAGATGGCAACATCCAAGAAATTAAATCAGCAAGCACTCTTTCAGTATTGAGTGCAGGAGATACGCAACCACGGTCGTTTCCTAGTAAGACCACAACGAGTTTTACGTGGTGTTATCTACTAAGACAGAAGTCACTGCATTTGCCTCAGAATGACCAGAAGACTTCAGCGTATACTGACTGGACAGTAAGCGCCAGTAATCCAAATCCACTTGGTTTGCCCACAAAAGTTGCTCTTTCTCTCCTTAATTCAAAACAGAAGACTGGGAAGTCACTTTATTGTCAAGCAATAGCTACTCATTCCAAATTAGATCTATTGGTCTACTCCAGCAAGTGGAAAAGCAGCTTAAGCAAGGTAATTAAATATAGTGTACCTTCAGATATAGTTTGTATGAATTAATTTTAACATGTTTTGATACCTTTTAAATATTTTAATTGGAAATAACGTGTTTTAGTTTTGAATGGTAAATTGTGCTTGATGTGTTTAGTTATTTGAGAGAAAGAATGGTATGCTTACTCCAAGAGTTGCACTGATAAGGGTTACCTGGAGTCCTTTCAGTGGTTGTATCTTGAAATGTTTTCAAATTGATAGCTTCCCTTGAACACTTTTTCTTTTTTTCTCAGCTCCATATTTAAGTCTTTACTTAATGGTACAGATAATCATAATTTTACTTTGCTCTTTCTCCAATGCTAAGATTTTGTTGTTAAGTGAGAAGAGATTGTTTATGTTTTGCTCTGCTCATGCAGGGAAAGAGAAGTATGGATAATCAAAGATCAGTATATTTCATTTTGAAATGTAAGTGGAGAGTCAGTTGTCCTTGTCTTAGGATGACACTTTCATCCCTGATCATTATCACCTGACCCAGATAAGACCTGCCCACTCTCTCCCCACCCCTTGTTGATCTCCCCTCTCTTCCAAATAGCTCTGAGAATCTTCTGAATATTAATGGGAAGATTTGCTTAATAGCCAACTTGTACACTTGATAGCTAAGTTGATTTGTACTAGGCTTATAATTTAAGGTCATGAAACTTTAATTTTGTGTAATTTGTGGAACTAGTCTCATTAGAGTTGTTAGCTTTATAAAATGAAGAAAAATTATTTAAGCAATTAAAAATAAAGTAAGTAAGGTTATCTTACTGGAATCTGGGCATTTGGAATTACAGATTTAAGTCCTTGACTTCTACAGGTTCACAAGCATATAATACAGGTTTATAAGCATACACTTATATTTCAGTAAGAAGCTATCACAGTATCAATATTATAATAAAAATAAGTACAACTTCTAAAACAAATAAATTTCCATTATTGCTGCCACGTTGTGGAAATACAGATACAAGGGAGATACTCCAAAGGAGGTGATGTTTCAGCTGAGCCTTCCAAAGAGTAGCTGGTGGGTTTGAACCTTAGGCACTATGCTACCAGAGCTCCCCAATATCAGTATTACAATAGAAATAAGTACAACTTCTAAAACAAGTAAGTCTCTGCTATTGCTGATACGTTGTGGAAATACAGATACAAGGGAGATACTCCAAAGGAGGTGATGTTTCAGCTGAGCCTTCCAAAGAGTAGCTGGTGGGTTTGAACCTTAGGCACTATGCTACCAGAGCTCCCCAATATCAGTATTACAATAGAAATAAGTACAACTTCTAAAACAAGTAAGTCTCTGCTATTGCTGATACGTTGTGGAAATACAGATACAAGGGAGATACTCCAAAGGAGGTGATGCTTCAGCTGAGTCTTAAAAAAAAAAAAAAATCAACTAGGGATTTTTCAGGCAAATAAACATGAGAGATGTTAGCAGTCTGTTAAATGACATGCAAGCAAGAAAGAACTTGGTTAATTAAAAGAACTAAGAAGAACCCCAAATGGCTAGAGAGTGTTAGAATTTGGAACAGTAACATACTTTGATGTTGGTAAGTAGGTTAAGGACTAAAGCATATACTTGTTGGTGGGAAGCCATTCCTAGTTTCTCACTGAAGTGGTATATCCAAACTTTTTTTTTTTTTTTTTTAATTAGGATTTGGGTGAAGATTTACAGAGTAAATTCACTTTTTATACAGCAGTTCACATATACTTTGTCTCATGTCATTGACCAAAATTTACAATGCAGCAGCTCCCCTCCCACTTCCTCCCCATAGTTACCTCCTCCCAGTGTCCATCCCTTCATACTCCTCTGCACCCTGAGCTATCTCCCTGTGCATAGCAGCCCTTCCTTCTCCCATGATTGTTCTCTCCAGGGCGTGTGTCTACTTGAGGTAAATATTTAACTCACATGCCTGTACTTTGTTTGGCTGGAAACCACAGTTGTGGGTTCAATTCCAGACCTGAAGGGCAGCTAGGGGCCATAGTCTCAGTGGTTACACCAGGCTCTATTGGACCAGCAAACCTGGTCCCCACCTTCTTCTTTTTTTTTTTTTTTGCCTCCAAATGATTTTGAGTTTTGTACCACATTGTTCTCCCTCTTTATGCAGGATCTCCTACATCCCTTCCAAGTGGTATATCCAAACTTTTTGTGGATCTTATTTTTTTAATGCCCAGACTTCAGTTTACTAAGTCAGAATCTTAGAAGATTGGGCATTATCATGAGTATTTTAGCAAAGTGTTATGTATATTCCTGAAATGCCTATGAAAAGTAATTATCCTAAAGTACCAAGTGCTTTGGTGGAAGTGTCTGAAAAATGCATAGCTAGATGTGGATCTCAGGAGAAAACCCAGGTGGAAGGCTTAGTGTAAAGATTGTTCGGTGCATAAGTGGAATTCATGAGGTTTCTCAGGGAGAGTGGAAAGCAGCAAAAGATAAGAGGGCCTAGAAACAATCCCAGGAGACTGCTAGTATTTAAAAGGTTGAATTAATGAAGAAAATAGGAAACTGCATGAGATTATTCACAGAGAAAGAAGGAAAAGCAGGAAAGAGTGGTATCATGGAAATCAAGAAAGGAGAGGTCAAATAATGATGAGAGCTAACCGGAGTCTTTGGTTGAGCTGCTCCAGTAAACACTAAGGAGTCGCTGGGTGGTGCAAATGGTTAACACTCTCAGATGCTAACTGAAAGGTTGGAGGTTCGAATCTACCCAGAGCCACCTCAGAAGAAAGGTCTAGAGATCTACCTCAGAACAGCAGGCATTGAAAAGCCTATGGAGCACAGTTCTCCTCTGACACACATGGTGTCTCCGGGAATCAGAATCCACTCAATGGCCACAGGTTAATATCTCTGGAGACTGGAGTCTGTGGGTAAGTGGCTGTGGAGGATTGGGTACGGGACTGACTTTTATACCCCACTCCAAACATTAATGTATCTGTCCATAACACAAATGGAAAAAAAGAAATAGGAACTAAAGGAAAAATGTGTCTAAGAGAAGCAAGTCATCAATTGCATGCAGTGCCATAAAGGGCCAAGCAGGGGAGTAGAAGCCAGATAATAGGAAGCTACCAAGGAAATTGGGTAGTAAGAAAGTAAACAGATAGAAATTTAATATTGAAAAGAAAGTGAGAAAGAGGGTTATGAAATGGATAAAGTCATGGAAAGGTGTGTGCATATATTCCAAAATGTCGGAAAGACTGATCTGTTTGCTAGGGAAGAAAAAGGGAAAGGTTGCATTTTTTTCCTCCTGTAGACATCAGTGTTGTTCCTTTTCACACCATCTTTTTGGGGAACGTGGGCCAGCCAGCTTTTCTTTCCTCCTGTCTTTGTAAGTAAGGACTGGGGCTTGTTCCGGGTTGTCCTTTCTAAGCTACATAGTCCCTCGCCTCATAATACCCACACTCTCTCATCCCTTGCTATGTTATTAAGTCATCTGAATAAGATAGTTGTCTGTTTGGCAATCTATGGAAAAAAAAAAGAACTTTGTATAAAAGAAAGGAGCTCTGGCGGTGTAGTGGATAAGGCATAAGCCCACCAGCGGCTCTGTGAAGGAACACCTGCAGTCTGCTTCCATAAAGATTTACAGCCTTGGAAACCCAGCAGAGCTGACTATGAGTTGGAATCGACTCTGGCAGTGACTTTGATGTTGGTTTTGTATAAAAGAAGTTCTTGATCAGGAGAGTTTTGTCTTATGTTAGACTCAACAGAGAGCTGGAGTTTGAGCCTTTGCTGTTAACATTTGCCTTTTGGCCAATAACTTAGCCTGGGAGTGTGCTTCCTTACTGGAATATAAGCCACATTGTTGTTGTTGTTTGCCGTCGAGTCGGCCCCGACTCATAGCGACCCCTCCTTGGGTTTCCGAGGCAGTATCACTACGGAAGTAGGATTGCCCAACCTTCCTTCCGAGGAGTGGCTCGTGGGTTTGAACCACCAGCCTTCTGGTGAGCAGTCAAGTGCCTTAGGCACTATGCTACCAGAGCTCCCAAGGCCACATAGGAGAATTAAATGGAAAGATGAATGAGAAAATACATTATTAACTGTGCAGTTGTTTAAAATTGTAAGGTAGTATTATAATATTTCTGTAAGAAAAGCACATATTACTTATCATTGTGATGTTTATTACCATTTTCTAGAGATTTAATTAGCAGATCAGAAGTCAGGTTTGGCTTGACTTGGATCTAGGATTTATCAGTATATGGGAACTTGTGAGAAAATAGGAGCCCCTGGGTGATCGAGGTGGTTAAGTGCTCAACTACTAACCGAAAGGTGGGAGATTCAAGTCAGAAGCAGGTAGCACCTCAGAAGACAGGCCTGGTGATCTTCTGAAAGGTCACAGCTTTGAAAACCCTGTGGAGCTCAGTTCTGGTCTGGCACACATTGGGTCTCCATGAATCGGAGTCAAGTCAATGGCAACTGGTTTTTTTTTTTTTTTTTTTGAGAAAATATAGAGAGGAAACGGTTTAAAATGAAGGAGGGAATGGAGGGGGATAAAATAATGGGAAATGAGACTTTTGATTAAACTGTATAGTGCATTTAAATTGAAGGAGATTTAGTCAGATTTCTCAGGGGTATGAAAAACATTATACCAAAAGGAGTAACGAGTGCTTCTCTATCTTCAAAGAATAAACTCTGTAAGAGACATATTTTCACAGCAATGAGTGGTTGATTAGATATAAGAAATAATATTTAGTTGATTTTAAAAGTTCCTCTTAAACTCTATGGAAAACCAAGATGAGAGGTTGTAAAGCCTTTTTTGGAGGGATCAGTGGAATATGATGAATTTTAAAATAGCATAGAGTTGATCAGTTTGCCATTTAGATAGATTAGATATGTCAAAGAGAGAAGAGAAAACATGGTTGGTAAACCTGTTACTTTGAAATACATTTCATTAAGTAATTGTATACACAACACTGCCTTCTTTTAATTTCCAATGAAACATAAGCATGTTTGTGGTTTCAGTTTTATTAAATTAGTTTCTCTGTTTGTTTGTTTTTCTCCTTTCAGAGAGCATTAGGTAATCAAAAGTCCACAGTAGGTGAATTCAGCAATAAAGATGCCTCTGAAATTAACAGTGAGCAAGATAAAGAAAATTCCTTAATCAAAAGTGAACCAAGAAGAATTAAAATATTTGATGGAGGGCAAGTACAAATTTTACTTCTTAAATGTACATTTAAAGTTACTTTTTAAATGTACATTTGCTTTTGTGTAAATGAAGACTTTCCAGTGCCAATTTTATATAAATGTTACGAGGTTTCTCAGCTTAGTCACAGAATTTTCATGGCAAAGTAAGGTGCGAGCCCTGGTCATGCAGTGGTTAAGGCTCTCGTCTGCTAACTGGATGGCTGGTGGTTGGAACCTACCCAGTGGTCATGGGTGAAAGATCTGGTGATCTGCTTCTGTAAAGATGACAGCCTAGAAACCCTATGGGGCAGTTCTACTCTGTTGCATGGAACGGCCATGAGTCAAATCGTCTTGCCAGCACTTAACAATAACAATGACAACAAGTCAGAATATGTTTTAGCATTATGTTGAAGAATTCTATTTTGATGGAAAAAATAATGGCTATTTAGGAAACATTGTAGGGCCCTGGAGGCAGCTCAGACTGAAAATTACATTTTTAGAGGAACCTTGGGTTTCACAGCAATTGACAGTACAAAAGGACTTTGAAAATCTTTTCTGAGAGAGATGAATTCTTTGACTATTTGATGTCTGTGTATTTTGCTATGAGAAAAAACATTGTTGCCAATTTTAGCTATAGTTAAGCTCAGAAATATTTCAATACTGATAGTTGTAATTTAATTTAGCAATAAAGAAAACTTTTAACCCAGTTATATAGAAAGAGGAGATAATTTTTCATTAAAAATAGCACTGAATAAGATTGATTAGAATTAGCAATTAGAATATAGAATGTTGATTTGAAAAGCTAGAATATTGTTACACATGCATCAAATTTTTATTGCTTGAATATAAAAGTTATGTCATGTTTTATTTTTTTAGGTTGAATTTTAATCATCAATATTTTCTCAAGGACATATTATTCCATCCCCACTATTAAATCTCAAATTTAATCTTTTTCTTTAAATTAGATATAAATCAAATGAAGAGTATGTATATGTCCGAGGCAGGGGAAGAGGAAAGTACATTTGTGAAGAATGTGGAATACGTTGTAAGAAACCTAGCATGTTAAAGAAACACATACGAACCCATACTGATGTCCGCCCCTACCACTGCACTTACTGTAACTTCTCCTTTAAGACTAAAGGTATGAGATGCACATTGCTTCCCAGTCCTTTCTATGCATTTGGTTGGTAGAGCTAAACCCAACTTTGGGTATTATTTGACCAAAGATATGGTATCTTAAATAGACTAATAGAAATTGCATCTTGTCAACATTGTAGTCTCTCACTCTTTATGTTTCTAGACCCTTGAAAGAAGGTGTCTGATTACACACTTTTGGAATATAATTGTAACATTTTAAAAGGAAGAACTGCCCCCCCCTTTCACTTCCCAAATTATAGTTGCGTAACATGATGACTAATACATTTTCAAAAATACTTTGGGGCTAAGGCGGAAAAAGAAAATTTTATAATCATAAATAAATTCATTTGGGTACTGAAAATTGAAGAATTAAAGTAATAACCATAGTGAACTTTTATAATGATTGTATACTTATGTTTTGTTTTTTTATCTACTTTTAGGGATGTATAGCCATTTTTTTTCCATGATGCATCTTTTCACCCAAGTGTAACTTAATTCCAGCTTCAAAAATTTTCTAAGTTTTCTGTTTAATATTTTAAAAAGATAATTCAGAACCAGTCAATAAAAATTATAGTTAGTGTTCTTTCTGTTTTCTTTATATATTTTTCTTTAACTTGTAAGCCTTTATTATAGTTAAGGAAATTTTATCCTCTACACATTTACTGTCCATTTAATAAGCTATGCTTCTAGAAAATGTTTGCTTTATCCATTAGACTCCTTATTCATAGGTGATACCGCAACAGTTTGTCACCTGGGATGTTAGTTTCATATGCTACTCTTAAAAGAGTAAGAATCTAAAACATAGCAATATAATAATAAAATCATTTGTCTGAATGGGTTATCAGTAAAAAAGTATTTCATCGATTGTTTTTTGACAGAACTTTTTAATTTTTATCCTTTTTGAATTAACATTACATTTTTAGAATTACATTTTCCATCTTTGCAATTTTTGTTTTAAAGATTGATCAGCTTTTAGCAAAATATATTACTTTTTTGTCTAGTTATTTAACATGTTTTTGATTTTCACTGGCATTTAAAGAATTATATAGTAACTAAATAGCTTCAGATTAGTTCTCTTTAAATGCTCATAGTAACTGAAACAAGAATGATGGAAAAACAAACTATTCTTCCTGAGATAGCCTTGACTGCTCCAGAAACTTACAAGAAATCACAAGGGGTTGGGAGGAATACTGATTATGCAGTTCTTTGACTGTGACGTAGAATCTCCTTCCAGAGATGGAGGGTAGATTTCAAAATGATTTTCCTGATCTCCAGTGAGAGTTTTGATGGTATAAAATTCTTTGAATTACCGATATAAAAACAGCAGCATTTTAAGATGCCGGTATTACTAATGAAAGATCACCAAGTGTAGAATGATGACAGTGTAAGAAGATCAAGGTATAGTAGAGGAAAAGAAAGCAGGATGTATTTTAAATAGTGTTCATAATATAAGGGTAAGAACAGAAGGAAAACCCAAAAGTGGGAAAAGAAATGCAACTACAGAGATATCTTGGCAAGGAGAAAATATTATGACTCACCAAGTAGTATGTTAGTGGAGTAACTCAAAACAATATCATGTAAAATTTTAGATAAATGTTTATTAAATTGTTGACCAAATGAAAGGGGAAAAAAAACCTATTGCCATTGAATTATGCATGAGCAGTTTTCATGTCTTAACATTTCTGTAATATATTGCATATCTTAATTTACACTAAATTTTTTGTTCGTCAGATAATTCATGTGCGATTATGTGATAAATATTTATGATTTAGCTAATGAGACTGGTGAAGAAAATACTAGAAACTGCATTCTTTTCCTATATTGGTCCCGATGATTGTCACCTTCATTTTAGAAGTCTGCCTTTGTGAATATGTGTAACATGGGTTCCCTAATACCTTTTAAAAAAGGTAGCTAAAAAGTAATAGGCCTGCTTTTAGGTTAGGCTATAAATTTTGCCTTGCTCTGATTTATTTTGTTTTCCTAGCCAGTCCAGCTCTATCTTAAGAATGTGTCTGTTTATCAACAGAAGAAACTAGTGATATATTGGCATGTTATATAAATATGGTATGCAAAGTCTTCAAAATACTATCAAAAAAATGATGTGTATTACTAGAAATTTATGCTTCTGATGGTAATGCCTCTGAGTCTATATGTCATCATTTGTTCCCTTAGTGTATGTTTTCAAAGTAATTTTTATTGACTTTCTGGTCACATTATTCTGCTTTGAAGGTCAGTCAACAGAAAATACTGAGTGAGCTTGCATCTCTGCAGGATATAATACCATTTTTAGCACAGAAAGCTAGACATAATACACATACCTATAGGAATCCACAAACAAAACCTATCAAATGCTATCCAGAGGATTTAGATGAATGTTTATTAAATATATGTAAAAATCCATCTGCTAGTATACAAAGTTTATAGCATTTCTAGGCAATATTTACATTTTTCAGATAAGCCCATTTTGCATATTTGAAATGAAAATGATTTTGTTTCTGTTAAATTATTTAGAAAGTTGATAATCAATGGTTCAAGTTATGAGAGTATGTTTATTAAAAACTGATATTACCAAATTTGCCTACTTAAAATTATATATAAACTTCTTAGGAAACAACCTGCTATTGTACTTGTCTACATAGGGAACAAAGCATTTTGAAAAAGAACTATTGGTGGGACTTGTAATTTGATTCATAATATTGTTACCATAGTGCAGACATTTGAATTTACGGATGAAAATTTCAGCCATGTTAAGGTGGCCAAGGTATTTTTGCAATTTTTTAATATAAAACTTTTGAAGCATACAAAAAAGATTTGTATGTATCCCATCACCCAAACATGCCCATCATCTTTCAGTAATTGTTGTTTTTTCATATTTTATTTAAGTACATATAAAGTAAATTCAGATATAGCCAGCCCTGTTAAGTCAGGTGTTCTCTTCAGAATCACAGAAGTCAGAGTTTGATGGATCTTAGACATTGTCTGGGCCAGCCACCTATTTACACTTCAGTTCCTTAAGCACCATCTCCAGGATGCTGTGCAGTTGCCTCACTCTAGAACCTACTGTCTTTTATAGTAACCACCTGGAACAAACGTGACTGGTTCCACTAAGTGCATTTTTATAGATTTGAGGCTTTATAAATATAGCCATTTTACAAGATCCTTCAGCCTCAAATCTGGACCAATGAATGACTAAGAGATTCTTTAGTTCTTCTAGCTTATCCTCAAATACTAATTTCTCACTGCCTATCTTACTATGTGTTTAGATTTTATTTATTTGTCTTCCTAAAAAAATAATTTGCCCTTATCAGTATTATCCACTCAAGCTGCCTGGCATCCTCAGAAGAACCTGAGCTCTCCCTTGGCATTCATAATCACCTCAGGAAAGCTCGTCCATTATTTCCCAGTTAACCTACTGATACTTGTAGAGATAGACAGACCAGCTTCCAGATGAAACACACTTTTAGAGATACTATTATGAGACTCATAGTCAATATGGTGAACTAATATCAGTGCAGAAAATTCTTCCTTCTATCCCAAACACACAGAAATACAGTTTCTAATATAACAACAACCAGAAATAATTTTTTAATGGATTACCAGGCTCAAAATTAAGAAAGATAAATTCCCAGGTGTCAGAAATAAGATGAAACAAAGTTCAGCATGGTGAGCAGGTAATCAAAAAACAAAAAAAGTCCACATGAGAATAATAGTCTCGAGTTTTTATGTCTGTCCTGGGATAGAGTTTGCATCCCCTGCAATGAGCCTGGATCTCCTATCCAGTGACCTTGGACCATGTGGGAAAAAGTTAATATGCTAAAAAGCAAAGTGGTATACTTATGCCATACAAAAATCTTGTCCAGAATCAGTAGTCTGAAACCTTCAAGGTCTCAGGCAGAAGGAATTGATAACTGCCCTGTAGAGATGTTTTTGCAACCCATTGAAACTCCATGGAAAACAGTCTTATTAGAGATAAACTTAAAAATTTAAAAACATGCAAGAAAGCATACTACTATGAGAGAGAGCCAGCAGCTGTAACAAATGGAGAATTCGTAGTGCAGGAATTACAGATTACAGTGCAATCTGAAAAGAACTTAAGTATACATAAAATTCCTAAGAAGTAAATAAAGAATAAAGAATAAAGAATAAAAATCATAAGGCAAAAGTAGACATTTATCGTAGTAGAGGGGGCAAGATTTGAAAGATAAAATAGCATTAATAAAAAGATTGTTAAGAGCATTGAGATATTATTTCTTTTGTTGGAATTTTCGTCATTGGAATTGTGTAAGTACAGTCTGTTTTTTTTTTCATTTTTATTTTTTTGCTTGAAATAGGAATGGAATTTGCCAGTGTTGACATAATATAATATTATGTAAGCTTAGTAAACATTCTTTTCCCTTAAGGAAATCTGACAAAACACATGAAGTCCAAGGCACATAGCAAGAAATGTGTGGATTTAGGCGTCTCAGTAGGTTTAATAGATGAACAAGATACAGAAGAATCAGGTAAGGCTTTATTCCATATTTTTCATAAATACTGTTTACAGTGTACTATTTTTTTTTTTTTTTTTGCATCCATACTCTTCATTCTATTTCCATTGATACTGCCTAGTTTCTATTCTCATTACTCTACACTAGATTTCTAATCAATTTTCCCATCTATCCATCTATCCCACTAATGTTAAATTAACCTTCCTGAGGCATGTATCTGGTCCTACTCCTCCTGCTGAAAATCTTTCATTTGCCAACCAAATAATGTGTGAACCACTTGACTATACATTCCCAAAGTCCTTTGCAATCCGATGCCTTCTTTCTTCCCTCTTATTTCTTGTTCAGTTCTATTTTCTATGTTGATGCTTGAATTTGCTGGGAAGTGGCACTGCTCTGGCTCCCTAGCCTTAGACAGTGGCCCCTTAGTTCCTTCCCCTCACTCCCCATGCAGACTTGGCTCCCAGTCTGCACTGGTCCACATCTTGCCCGCCCTTAAAGACCTATCTCACGTCCACTGTCTTGAAGCCTTCTCTGATTTTCCCTTCCCACTCCATTTGCTGGAAGCACCTTTTCCCTTCTATGAACTCCTGTACTATTTTAGATTTTCCTCCCTGGAGGTATTAAATCTCTTTCGACCTTATTTGATGAGTATTTGCTTGCTTTCCTGACCTGCCCACTGAGAGTCTTAAGCATACCGTAGAGAGAATCTGTAACTGAGTCCTCACTGCTTCACCCCTGCAGACAGCACACCACCTTGCAAGTGGCAGCTGCTCCGTCAGTACTTGTGGAATGAAGCATTTGTTTGCTTCCCCCATACATTTTTTATTTTGAAAATGTTAGGTTTTTTTCTTTTTTTTTTTTTTTTCCAAACAGCATTAACTGAACAAATACAAGTATTTGTCTCTAACTAATTTTGAGAGAAAACAAACATGTTTATTTGTTCTTACTAATCAGAGAATGGAAATATCTTTTTTCCAAGGATTTATTGTAAACTCAAAGATTTATCAATGAAAGAGCTTTTTTGAAAGGGGGTGCAGGAATGCCCTACTCCTTAACAATAAAAAAAAAAAAACCTAATTTAAATGTTTACCTACTATGCTTTACTTGATGAACATTATTTTAGTGTAGAAAAAATTCCAAAGCGAAAAAGGTGAGGATATCATTAAAAACAGGAGTCAAAAATCGAATGCATTTCATCCCACCTGACACACCAGTAACAAATCAATGAATCAGACTGAATTTCCTTCTAAATATAAAAGGGAAGTGACTCACATTGTAAGTGGTACAATTGATGTGATTCAGTATTTTAAGCACAAAGAAAGGACTGCCTTTCTTTTTTGGAAATAAACATATATTCTTAAAAGGAAAAGAAATAGTCACATCTTAACAGCAAATTCAGGAAAATAAAGAACTTTATTTTTGTTTTATAAACACTCTGATGCTTTGATACATATTACGGAGGGCAGTATCAGGTTTTAAAAGTACGTTCTTACCCTAATAAGTGTAATTTTTTTGTCCTAGAAATATATTTATAAAAAATTATTTTTGAGTTCTTAGAAATTATATTTTGTGTCAGTGTCTTTGTTTAAAGACATTTAATAAACCTAATTTAACTGTAATTCATTTCTGATATAAACAATTTATTCAATTTATTTTCTGCTCTTAGTATGTGATAAATTAATTACTATAAGTGAAAAAGTCTTGTATGTATTTTGCTTTATTACTATTAATAATTCAGAGGGAAAAAGGCTAGGAAAAATGTGTAACAGTTTCAACAAGAATATTTATTACCTATTGACTAGAAAAGGCAGAGAATCCCAGGGTGATGTAAATGGTTAAGTGCTGGGCTGCTACCTGAAAGGTTGATGTATTTTTTATCTTACCCAAAAAGTGGTTGAAACAGATCTTAGATTATAACTCAAATTTAATAGTTTAATTCACTACTTAGATTAGATCTTCTGATAAAACTAGGGAGTTATTTTTATTTTAACCAGTTTGTCTTTCAGACAATTTTTAAAATTTCCTCATGCTTCTTATCAAGCAGTAAATGTAATATATGTGGATTTTGCCACATGCTATGCCATACTAAACAAATGCAACACACTGCCATCGAGTCGCATCTGACTCATAGCAACCCCTTCTTGGATTTCTGAGGTGGTATCTCTATGGAAGTATAGATTGCCCAGCCTTCCTTCTGAGGAGTGGCTGGTGAGTTTGAACTGCCAGCCTTCTGGTTAGCAGACAAATGCCTTAGGCACTACACCACCAGAGGTCTAATATTCTTTATAGATATATTAATAAAGTATGTGTCTCCTTTTGCTTTGCTATCAGCTTACATGTAATAACATCTGTTGTTATAAACAGGTAATCTTATTTTTCTTTCATTATATTTTTTCTTTTAAAAATTATTTTGAGATTTTTTTTCAAATTCAAAAAGATTATGAAGATTTGTATTACGTGTACTCATTTATTCCTCACTAGAGTTGATGATTATAAACATGTTTGTTTCAAGTCCTTTCTATAAATTCAGTGCCCCCCCGCCCTGCCCCAATCTAATAAAATATACATTCAGGGCTATGTACCTTACCTGCCATTATCAGTCACTTTCCCATCCCTACCCAGAGCCAAACAGTAACTGTAGTTTAGAGTATTTTCTTGCAACCTGTTTAACATATGAATGTTGTATTGTTGTTGTTATGTGCCGTTGAGTTGGCCGCTACTCATAGCAACCCTTCCTTGGATTTCCAAGGTTTTATCACTACAGAAGTAGGTTGTCCAACCTTCCTTCTGAGGACATATATGAATAGTATGTCATTTTGTTTGTGTTTTCATTTTAAATTTACCTAATGGTACTACTTTGTACGTATAAACCACAAAACCAAACTCATTGCCATCAAATCGATTACAACTCATAGCGACTCCCTTTGGATTTCTGAGGCATTAAATATTTATGGAAGTAGATTGTTCAGTCTTCCTTCTGCAGTGTGGCTGATAGGTTTCAACTGCCAACCTTCTGGTTAGCAGTCAGATGCCTTAGGCACTATACCAGGATAGACCTAGAAAATTCATTTTATCTTTAAATTGTTCACCAGAGGTGACTGTCCATTTCCTCACATCCTTAGCTGTCCCTAATATTGTCAGAATTTAAACAGTTGATTAGTTTGGTGGATGATAGTTTATTGTCTTAATTTGTATTTTCTGGCTTACTATAGTAATGTTGGATTTTATTCTTTAAGAGGATGTTTTACTCCATTAAATTGTGATAGTTGATGATGGACTTATGCTTAGCAGTTCTTTAAATTTCCATGTTCATAGAGAAGAAAGCCCAGAAAATGGAAATAAGATGCTGTGTATCTGGAGCGTGTACCATTTCTAGTTGAACTCTACGCTAGAATACACTAGCTCTTCTTTCTCAGTCCCTTTTGCTGGTTCCTTCTCATCTCCCCATTGCCTAAGTGCCATGCCCTGGGGCTGTGTCCTAGGATCCCTTTTCATTTCACTCTCCAGATAGATGTTCTTCTCTTGCTACCTTTTTGGTGATGACTCCCAGATGACTCCCAGGCATGCATATCCATCTGCCAGCTCCCCTTCCCTCATGAATTCTAACAGGCATCTCAAACTTGCATGCCTAAACTCCTGATACACCCCTGACCTCAAAGAAGCATGCATTCTGCTTGGCTTTCTCGCATCTTTCCAGTGGCTTGACCAGAAATCTTGAAGTCATCTTTCATGCGTGTCCTCTCAATTTTGTCTCCAGTCTACCAGTAAAACCTTTTAGATCTTCCTTGGAAAGAGTCCCACCCTGGTCAAAGCTGCCATCATCTCTTACTAAGCTGATTGCAGTAGCTTCTTAACCTTCAACAAGATGGATTGACAAAGTGGCTGCAACAGTGGGTTCAGACATACCAAAAATTGTGAGGCTAGGACAAGACTGGGCAGTGTTTTGTCCTGTTGTCCATGGGGTTACTATAAGTCAGAACTGATTTGACAGCACCTAACAACAACAGCAGCCTCCTAACTAGTCTCTAGGGTTCTGTCCTTGCTCTTTACAGCCTATTTTCAGCACAGCAGACAAAATGGTCTTACTATAATCATGTAACTCCTTTGCTTAAAACCCTCCAGTGGCTTATTTTGTCATTCAGAGTAGTGGTCTCCTGTTACCCTTTAAGCTCTATTGTCCACTCATCCTTCCTCACCACCCTCTCTCTGAAACTCCTCATCCTTCTTCTCTCCTATACTCACTCAAACCAAGTTCCGTCTTCTGCTGTTTTATCAACCTCATCTAACAAGCTCCTACCTTGGGACCTTTGCATTCATTTCCTCCATTTAGAGAGCCTTCCACCAGATAACTGTAGACTTATCACATCCTAAGAGGCCTGGTAGAATGGTGATTAAAGCACTTTGCTGTTATCCAGAAGGTTGTTGGTTCAAACCTACCATCAATAGGACAAAGATGAGGGGATCTGCTTCTTTAAAGATTTATAGCATTGGAAACCCAATGGGTCAGTTCTACTCTGTCCTAAAGCGTCACTGTGAATAGTAGCCGACTTGATGGCATTGGGTTTGATTTTGGTTTTCCTTCAGCTCTCTCCTCAGATGTCACCTTTTCAGTGAGGCCTAAACATCACTATATAAAAAGGCTCGCCACACATTTACTTTCAGCATTACTTGTGCCCCTTATTCTACTTTATCTATCTTCATGGCACTTATCACCACCAGATGTGTGTGTGTTTGTGAGTGTGTATGTGTGTCTGTTTCTTCCAACTGGAAAGGAGAAGGATTTTGTTTTGTTCACTGCTCTAGCTCCAGTTCCTTAGTATGGTGCTTAGCAAGTAGTGAATGATAGATAAATATTGTTTAACTGAATGATTGACCAGAAAAATACTCTATAATCTATCAAGAAATAACTTAATATTTTTAGAATTTGACATTAGTTTTCCATTAAATATCTTTACTAAAATTGAATAGTAGCTATAATATAGTATATAATGCCTTTATGTATAAATGGTGTTTACATGATATGGCCAATGTCAAAAACAGGTATTGTTAAAGAGATAGTGATTCTCTTTGGTAACTTATTATTTATTAGTCATTGGATTAGAAAACTAGAAGATGATTTGAGTTACCTGACGTTCTATTTTCTTGTCTTTGGTAATGACCATTTATCACTCTAGATTAATAAAAAGTTGTTCTGTTTTTCAGTAGTTCAAAAGATAAAGTTTCATTTCTTTGGTGCATTTTTTTGTTTATTTAGCACCTCAACACCTGTTCAGTATGCCATATACACCCCTCCAAGAGCCTGTGGTTCAGAGCTGTGATGTTGGGTGACCACAGAGTTGGTAGGGTTCCTATGCTAGGCTGAGACCAGAGAAAGATCAGTGATAGCCAAGTTGGCTGCTGAAGGCAGATGAAAGATGTGCCAGAAGAAAGGGAAGTTTACCTCAGTAGCTCAATGACTAGCTAAAAGATTGGTGCTTTGAACCCACCTAGAGGTACCTCAGATAACAGGCATGACATTCTTCTTCCAAAAAGTCACACCCTTGAAAATCCTATAGAGCAGTTTTATTCTGCACACATACAGTCATCATGAGTCAGGATGAACTCATTGGCAACTGAAGACAATGGAAGAAACGAAAGGCGTGCATTTATCCATGCATTTCTTGGAAAAGTGTTGGTGAGGGGTGGGATAAAGAAGGGCAAGCATTCTAGGCTGAGGGAGCTATTTGGGCAAAGGCCCAGAGCTTCTAGTGTAAAATGGGAAAAAAGGATGAGGTTGAATAGGGAACCAATCTGGTAACAAGGTAGGGTAAATAATACTTTAACGAGGGAATTCAGCATGGAGGTGCAATGCATTCTAGGACAAAACTGTGCTCATTTATTCAGTCAGAGTTTCTGCTGTAGCAGTTTATACCAATTTCTTCATGTTTTGACACTTGAAAACCATTATTTCTTAGACATGATTTTTCTAGTATATTTTTTCTTCTAAGCGTTCAGTGACAATTGATTAAGAAAATCTGGTTTTGATATCAAGTAAAGTTTTTTAAAGCCTTTCCTCTTTAGGCCCATCTATATGTATCTGACTTTTATTTCTGATTATTTTCTCAAACTGTTTTGAAACAAAGAGGCAGAAAGTAACAGGACTTTTTATCTGTGACCTTGAGATTTTCATTGTTGAGATAGTTTTTTTTGCTGCTGCTGTTTTATTTTGTGATGAGAATTTAGACAATAATGAGTAGAAGAAGCATGATTTCATTAAGTGAGTAGTCCTATTCAGCAGCAACAATACTAAATGGTACCACAGAGCCAAATACTTTTTCTGGATGAGTGAGTGTTTTTATAAACAAAGTACCTCTCAGTATGTGCTCTAGCATCTTTTATTTAATAATTTGGGTGTGAGTATTCCCTTGTATCATGTAATTTGTGTGTATTTGTATAAATGTATAATGACTAATTTAGAAATCTTGCTCTTCATTTATGTTGTTCATTGTCATCAAGTTGGCCCCCAACTCTTGGGTGATCCTGTGCGCCCTATGCACAATGTAACTAAACACTACCCAATCCTGTGCCATCCCCATGATTGGTTGTGGATGGACCATTGTGATCCATAGGATATAGCATTTCTACCCACTCTCACCCCCAAACCCCTACAATTCATGTCTGTTGTGGCTCAGGAGCACCAGGCATAGAACTTTCTTCTTAGAATTGACTATCAAAGGGCCTAACTTGCTCTTATTTTAGTGTTTTTATATATACTTTAAGTCTTTGCCCTTATAAATTATATAAGAATATTTTGAAGAATAGCAACATATGTTATAAAGTGCTTCATTAAATTCTTAGCTTTTCTGTCTCAGGAAAAAATGCAAATTATTTGATATATATTAAGAGTAGATGAAGAAACTGGTGTGTAAAATAATCATAAAGGAGAATAAATATTTTTAGGTATTAGTTTTAAGTCTTAAAGTGCCTGTCTGCTGGTAGAACACAGCTAGGGTCTAGAGGCTGGTCAGTTTCCAGTGCCTTTTCCTCCTCCCCTCATAGGCTCTTTTCCACCTCCCTAACCACACAGCCTATCTTGCTATGGCAATCAGGCTCATGGTTGCAATTTCTTCTGAGACATTTGGCACTACATCAGGTCTTCTGTCCATTTTCACAGTTCCTGCCTGACATGTGCTCTCTATTTTCTTGGCTCAGAATGAAAATAAATGATGAATTAATATTGTATATGTAGGATCGTTTCACAGATAACTTGGTGTCTTTTTGTTTGAATGTTAAATAGCTTTATCAAATGCTTTTGTGGTTTCATAGGCATCTTGATATCATTTCCTATATTCTTAATCTAACAAATTTAATGTTGTGTCTGCTATGCAGTGTACTGCTAGAAACCACATTGTGATTCCATTTGCTGCATGTCTACAATAAAAATTTGGGAAAAGGCAAAATTTTTGCCAGCAATAAAGTATTACAGAAGTTATAATAGTTAAGCTTTCTTACCTTTATTCCAAAAGGTGATGTCTTAGCCCAAGTTTTCTAGTGGAGCAAAACCAGTGAAACGTATGTGCATGCATATATATGTATATATATATATAGAGAGAGAGAGAATATATATATGTATGTATGTATGTATGTAGAGAGAGAGAGAGAGTATTTATTTCAAGGAAATGGCTCATGGAGTTGTGGATGCTAGCAAGTCCCGAATTCATGGGTCAGGCACCAGGCTGCAGGCTTCTCCTGACTCACATAGTTGCAGAGGCAGATGAACCCAAAATCATTAGTTCAGACAGCAGACTGCTGGCTCACCGGGCTACAGGATATGGTGAATCCCAAAATCTACAGGTGAGGAGGTAGCTGATGGCTCATGTCCCAAGAATCAGAGGTCAGAGGATGAGGAGCTAGATGCAGGATCGAGAGAGAGCGAGTCTTGCTAGAGCATCAGTATATATTGGATACAGGCCACAATTACAAAGAAAAACTCCCCATTCAGCTGATTGGCTGCTTATATGAGATCACTGAATGAAAGATGATTATTTAGTATCTGCCAAACCACGGAGAATCATTGCCTAGTCAAGTTGGAACATAACCTTAATAAGTAGTGATTGCAGTGGCTTTTCAAATGCTCTTCATTATTCCTGGATAACTACTGTTATGAGGGAAATCTTGCCTAGCAATTTGAATATTGAAAATCTGAACTGAGCAAACAGTATCAGCTTAATGTATCAGTTTTCCTAAACACAGATAAAGTTTTTCATTTAATTTTGCTATTGGATTAAAGATCTGTACTAAATAATAACAGTAATTAAAGAAAAATGAATAGCTAAATTCAGGAACCTGATATTTTTAAGAAAACTTGAGTTGTAAGGCCTCAAGTCTTGATCAAATGAAAATTTGTAACATTCCGTTCTCTCTAGATGTTGAGTAAAATGTTTAAGTAGTTTTGATAGCCACACTTCCAACTTCCTATTAACAGTATTGTAGTTTTATCTATAGTACTTTCCACCCCTCATCTGTCAGTTTGTCCTATTGTGGTGACCTGCATGATGTTGTGATGCTGGGAGCTATGCCACAGCATTTCAAATACCAGCAGAGTCACCCATGGTGGACAGGTTTCAGTAGAACTTCCAGACTAAGACTGACTATGTAAAAGGATATGGCCAGGTCCATTTCTGCGAGGAAAAAAAAAAAGGACACTGAAAACCTATGAATGTCAGAAGAACCTTGTCTGATATTGTGCCTGAAGATGAGCCTTTCAAGTTGGAAGATACTCAGACTATGACTGAGGAAGAGTTGCTTCTTTAAAGTAGAGTCAAACTTAATGATATAGATGGATTAAAGCTTTTGAGACCTTCATTTACAGATATGGCACAACTCAAAATGAGAAGAAACAGCTGCAAACATCCATTAATAATCAGAACATGGAATATACAGAGTATGGATCTAGGAAAATTGGAAGTTGTCAAAAATGAAATGGAACACATGAAGATTGATATCCTAGGCATTAGTGAGCTACAGTGGACTGGTACTGGCCATTTTGAATCAGACAGTCATATGATCTGTACTGGGAATGACATATTGAAGAAGAATGTCTTCACATTCATTGCCAAAAAGAACGTTTCAAAATCTATCCTGAAATACAATGCTGTCAGTGATAGGATAATATAAGGAACACCAGTTAATACTATCATTAAACCAGACAAGTTGTGGGATGACATCGAGGACATCATACATGAAGAAAGTAAAAGATCATTATCTTAGGCATCTACTGCTGCTGTAATAGAAATATCACAAGTAGATGGCCTTATCACAAAAATTTATTCTTTTAAGAGGCTAGAAGTCTGAGTTCAGAATGCTGGGTCAAGGGTAAGACTTAACCTCTCTTTGTCTTTTGGTCCTAGAAGGATCCCATTGTAGGGACCCTGGGTCCCAAGAATGCTGTCCACTCCTGGCCTCTCTTTCTTGGTGGTAGGAGGTCCCCTTCTCTGCTACCTTCTCCCTCCTTTTATCTCTGGTAAGATAAAAGATGTTGTAGGCCATACCCCAGGGAAGCCCCCTTACATTGGAACAGAGCTGTGATGGGATGTTGTAACCCACTCTTAATTTTGATCCTCTTAAACCTGATCAGCTTATCACATCATGAAGTATCATTACTCAGCTGCCATATTGCATCATTAAATAATTTCTAAACCACTGAGAATCATGGCCCAGCTAAGTTAACCCAAATTGTGGGGGGACACAGTTCAATCCATGACAGTCATTAAAAGAACAGGAAAAAAAGAGAACACAGAAATGGATGTTAGAAGAATCTCAAACTTGCTCCTGCCGTTGAAAGAGTAGCTAAAGTGTATGGAAGAAATGATGAAATAAAAGAGCTAAACAGAAGATTCAAAGGGCAACTGGAGAGGACAAAATAACGTATTAGAATGAAATATGCACAAAGACCTGGCATTGAGAAATTAAAGTGGAGAACATGCTTGGCATTTCTGAAGCTGAACGAACTGAAGAAATAAATGCAAGACTTAAGTTGGCTATATTGAAGGATTCTATGGGTAAAATATTGAACGATTCAGGAAGCATCAAAAGAAGATGGAATATGCAGAGTCACTGTACCAAAAAGAACTTGTTGATGTTTAACTATTTCTGGAGGTAGCATTTGATCAAGAACTGATGGTACTGAAAGAAAAAGTCAAAGCTTCTCTGAAGGAATTGTTGAAAAATAAGGCTCCAAGAATTGGCAGAATACACATCAAGATGTTTCAACAAATAGATGCATTGCTGGAGGTGCTTAGTTGTTTATGCCAAGAAATTTGGGAGATAGCTACCTGGCCAGCTGACTGGAAGAGATCCATATTTGTGACCATTCCAAAGAAAGGTGATGCAATAGAATGCAGAAATTATCAAATAATACTAATATCACATGCAAGTAAAATTTTGGTGAGGATAATTCAAATATAAATGCTCAGCTCATATGCCTGTCTTTTTTTTTATTTGACTGGAAGCCACAGGAGTGGGTTCAATTCCAGACCTGAAGGGCAGTGAGGGGCCATAGTCTCAGGGGTTCCATCAGGCTCTATCAGACCAGCAAACCTGGTCCCCCTTTTCTTTTTTTTAAATTATTTAGAGTTTTTTTCCACAGTGTTCTCTCACTCTATCCAGGATCTTCGACATAGGTCCCCCTCCAAGTGGTTGACATTGGTAGCTGGGCACCATCTAGTTCTTCTGGTCTTAGTCATATAGGCTGAGGATCTCATAGTGTACCAGTCACTTGTACTAACTGTTTCTGTGAATCTTTGGTTTTCTTCATTCTTCTTTGCACTGATGAGGAGAGACCCATCATTGCATCTGGATGGCCACTTGCAAGCTTTTAAGATCCCAATTGCTATTCACCAAAGTGGGATATGAAACAATGTTTTGTGTCAAACTTCATCTGTTGTACTTTTGTCATGTTATCAGAAAGGACCAGTCCCTGGAGAAGGATATCATACTTGGTAAAGTAGAGTGTCAGTGAGAAGGGGGAAGGCTCTTAATGAGATGGATTGACATACTGGCTGCAACAGTGGGCTCAAACAGAGCAATAATTGTGGAAATGACACTGAACGGGGGCAGTGTTGCATTCTATTGTACTTGAGGTCACTATGCGTCAGAACTGGTGGTTTGGTGGTAGAATTCTCACCTTCCATGTGGGAGACCTAGCTTTGATTCCTGGCCAATGCACCTCATGCATAGCTACCACCTGTTTCAGTGGAAGCTTGTGTGTGTTGCTATGATGCTGAACTAGTTTCAGCAGAGCTTCTAGGCTAAGATGGACTAGGAAGAAAGGCCTAATGATCTACTTCTGAATATTAGCCAGTAAGCTTTTACTTTATAGGTCAAAGGACAAATTTTGGGGTTTGGTTATTTATAAAGGAGCTCTGGTAGCATAGTGGGTAAGGCATTTGGCTACTAACCAGAAAGTAAACAGTTCAAGCCCACTAGCTGCTCCGCAGGAGGAAGATGAGGCAGACTACTTTGATAAAGATTACAGCTTTGGAAACCTATGGGGATTGCTGTGAGTCAGAATCAACTCCATGTCAGTGGGTTTGGTTTGGGGTTTGTCATTTATAACTGATCTTGGAGCACAAGCATACTCATCAAGAAATACCATCTTTGAGCTTTTATTCCCTCAACAAAATTCATTAAACATTCACTAAATGCCAGATAGTGTTACTACAAAGCATCTCAGCATAATACTCACTTTTTAAAGCATCATTAACATTTGGACATATCTTAGTTTGTGGCTTTATAGGAGAAAGCCCAAGACTTTTCTGCTACATTTGTATATAGTCATTCCTTCACACTTGCCTTATTTTATTTGCACCAGACATTTATTCTGGACTTAATTCCCACTTCACTTCAGTATTGTCTTTCTCTGCAGTTACTTTCAATCTTTTGTTAAAGATTCCAAACTTATTTTCAGCTATGCCAGCCTCATAGCCAGAGTTTTATTCCCCAGCTTAATGTGTATGTCCCTTGTTTGGTGGTTAAAATGTGTTTATTAAAAGTTAACTTGAAAATGGAGAAGAGATTGTGTCTTTAATGAATAGTGCTGGCAAAACTGGATATCCATTTGCAGAAAAAGGAAATTGGATCCATACTTCACACAATACACAAAAACTAACTCAAAATGGATCAAAGACCTAAATGTAAAACCGAAAATGATAAAGTTCATAGGGACAAAACTAGTGGCCCTGATTTATGGCGTAAATAGACTATCAAATGTAACTAAAAATGCACAAATAGATTATAAACTAGATAACTGGGGATTCCTAAAACTTAAATATTTATGCTGATCAAAAAAGACTTCACCAAAAATAAAAAGAGAATTTACAAACTGGGAAATTGGCAATGATACATCTAACAAGGGTCTAATATGAAATTTACAAAAAACTTCACAATACCTCAACAACAAAAAGACAATCTAGTTAGAAATGGGCAAAGGACGTGAACAAACACTTCACTCAGGTGGCTAACAAACACATTAAAAGGTGCTTGCAATCGTTAGTCATTAGAGAGCTTCAAATCAAATGAGATACCAAAGTACAGTGAGATACCATTTCACCCCAGCATTAATGGCACTGATCAAGGACATAGAGAACAACAACATTGGCTGGTAAGCCAATGCTGACTTTGGACCACTTATACACTCCACTGCTGGTGGGACTGCAGTAGAAAATGGTATGGCATTTCCTTTAAAAGCCAGAAATAAAAATGTCCAGCAATCCCACTCCTAGGTATATATTCTAGAGAAATAAGCACTGTGACACAGATAGGCATATGCACACCCATGTTCATCACAGCATTATTCACAATAGTAAAAAGATGGAAACAACTTAAGTGTCCATCTTTAGATGAATGGATAAACTGTGGTACATACAAGAGAATACTATGCAACGATAAAAAATAATCTGTGAAATATAACATGGAAGAGTCTGGAGGACATTATGCTGAGTAAAATAAGTCAATCACAAAAGGACAAGTACATGAGACCACTATGGTAAGAGGTCAAGAATAGGTTTACACACAGAAAGAAATACTCTTTGGTGATTACCAGGAATAGGGTGAGAAAAGGGAGAATCACTAATTAGATATTTTGCAAGTGTTAATTCTGGTGAAGGAAAAGGCAGTACATGATATGGGGGAAGTCACCACAGAGTAATCAAGGCAAAGGAAGACACTGAGGTACACAGAAATAAAGAGCAATTAACAGTAAATACTGTAACACATACAACCTTGCTACAACAATAACAATAATTATGAGTTAGATTCATAAATATGTATGCTAAATAGGTGAGAGAGGTCATACAGAAGTACACTCACATACACATGTAGGTATGAATTGTGGATAATCTATCATATTTGTAAATACTGTATTTATACTCAAATGTATATATAATAGAACACATAGTGGGCACAGTTATAGAAACCACTTAGACTTTGCAGGCTTAGAACCATAGTCTTGGAAAACATCTAGGCTAGGTGGCAAAACACAATTCACAAACATAATGTTCTATTTCTTAGTCTGATGAGTACCATCTAGGCCCTTAAAAGCTTGAGAGTGGCCATCTAAGTAACTATTGGTCTCTTCCTGCTTGGAGCAAAGGTGAATGAAGAAAATTGAAGACTCAAGGAAGCAATTAGTCTGAAGGATTAATGGCCCACATGAACCACTGCCTCCTCTAACCTATCCTAGAATAACTAGATAGTGTCAGGCTGCCACTACTGACCACTGTGACCAAAACCACAATACAAGGTCTTGGTCAGAATGGGTAAAAAGTATAGGACATAATTAAATAAAGACCATACTTGATTTATCTGAAAGAGATTGGAGGAACCCTTGAGACTGTTGCTCTAAGATGACAACTTTAAAGACTCCAGGAGACCACCTTTCTGCCAAATAATAGATGGGCCTATAGAATAAACAATAACACTTGTGAAGAACATGCTCCTTAGAAGGATCAACTATACTAGACCAAAAGGGCAACATTTGCCTAAAACTAAAGATACAGAGAAACCAAGTAAATGGGGAGAACCCAGGGTGGAAATGGTTAGAGTGCTGACATACTGCAGGGATTGCAACAAATATCATGAAAGAATTTGTGTATGACAGTTATTCATTGGAAAACTAATTTGCTGTGCAGATTTTCACCTAAAGCACAATATGAAAATGTGATGAAGGACCAAAGAGCCTTGATCTTTTAAAATTCTTAACTGCCCTTAGCAACAGCAGGCTATATGGCTACCTGTTCTATTCTTTTTAACAGACCAATTCTTACTCTGATTCTCGAAGTAGATGTAGAGATGTTGGAGAAAGTTCCCTTAGAACTAAGTGAAGGGAATTAAAGTTTTCTGCTAAGCCAGCCATTAGAATTTGGATAGTTGTCATATAAAGAAATGTTTCCATTTAATTTAAAACCAGGAACTCAAGCTGGAATTGGAGTGTGTGCTCATGAAAGGTCCAATCCCTCCTTGACCCACACTACACACTTGCCATGCAAAATTATATATGGTCTTAGGAATTTTGTTCCTGTATTCTTAGGGGATTAGTGATACTTTCTAGTTTTTATCTTTTGTTTAAAAAATCATATTGACAGCTATTTGCTTTGCATGCCTTGATCCAAAGAATGTTTTTATCAACAGAGTGCTGGATTTCAATGCAAGGAATGTTAATACGTACCCTCAGCTGCTAGACTGGGACAACCACTTCATATAGTGAAATGCAACTGGAAACATCATTCTTGTTGGAATTTAAGTGTTTAAATTATGTCTGTAAGAAGATGATGTTAGATTACAGGATTGAAAAACCTGTGTCATGTTTATCTTTACAAATAATCTAGGTGAAATTTTATAATTAATGAAGACTTCCTAAATAAACCTTAAGAGTAGAGGTTTTTTCCACTGGGATTTTTATAGAAAATATTATATTCTTTTTAAGAAAAAATAAATTTCATGAATAATATGAATCTATAATAAGTTTTAGGATTTATATTTAAAATAAAGTGATACCAGTCTCCTCAGTGCATTACATAGATATAACAGTCTTTTGGTTTACTTCCCCACAGCTAACATACAGTAGTCTCTGGCTTGTTCTGTTCTTAACCAAAAACCAAATGCACTCTTGTACAGTCAGATCCAACTCATAGCGACCCCTCCTTGGGTTTCTGAGGCAGTATCACTACAGAAGTAGATTGCCCAGCCTTCCTTCCAAGGAGTGGCTGGGAGGTTTGAACCACCAGCCTTCTGGTTAGCAGTCAAATGCCTTAGGCACTATGCCACCGGAGCGCCTTATGATGTTTTTATTACAAACAAACATACAAAATCCATTACTGCAGTAGCTGCATACTTTAAAAACATGTTCTCCAGGTTGCTGTTGTCTAGATTCCAAAGTATTTCTGAACATAGAAGAAAAACAGAAACAAACCAACCACAACCACAAAAGAGTGGAAATAGTGCATGTGTATTGGGTGGGGGAGGGGGACAGTTCTCGCTGATGTCTCAGTGGAGTCCCATCTTTCAGGAGTTACCTAGCTCTGCCTTTGTTGCCACCACTCTTCCAGTAGGTGTCAGTGGCAGGAGTGACAGAGAGGTTGGAGTTCATCCAGTTGATCAGAAAAATATGTTTCAGTTACATCTTTTGGTAATTGACATAAATTTATCAAAACATTTACTTATGCAGAAATTACTGTTGCATTGCATACCTCTTTTTCCTTCATGAATTGCAATTCACAGCAAACAAAAGAATTGACTTTATATGTAAAATTTTATTGAATATTAGAAAAATTTATGAGTGGGGAAAATAGAATTTTTAAGGGCCATTTATTTAATTTGCTATGCAAATACCAATCATAAGTCTGCTGTGGAGTCTGAGGTGTGCAGAGGGTCAAGCCTTAGGTTTACCCGCCTGGAGTATCACAATCTGTATTGTATGTGCTAAGAAAAGTACAGTTGTAAAATAAAAAGGGAGACTATCTTCTTGGAATAATGACAAGACTCCTAAATGTTCTAGCCATATGTAAGTTTCTAAACTTTCTGGTGTACAGTGTGTTTGATATCAGCTCTGTGATAGTGTGCTTGTTGGATTTAAACGTGATAATACAGGTGTCAGCAGTTTCTGTAAAGGGCCAGATAGTAAATATTTTAGGCTTATTGACCATCTGGTCTCTTTTGTGACTACTGAGCTCTGCCATTGTTGCATAAAAGCAGCCTTAGACAATGTGGAAACAACTGCTGTGTTCCAATAAATCTTTATTTACAAGAACAGAGGCTAAACCAGATGGAGCTCATAGGACTTTAATTTGCAGTATGGTAAGTACGGAATATAGTATAGTAACTATTACTCCATTATTAAGTAACATGCAGTAGCAAAATAAATAATATCACAAGGTTATATATGATTTAAGTTTTTGGAGTAGTTAGCAAGTCTTTGTTCTGGTACTCACTGACCGTGTGTTCACAGCAAGTTTCTTTTCCTTTCTGGATTTCCCATCAGCAGGACTTCTGATTCAGTAGTAATTGTCTTTGGTGGATAGGGCTAACTAGTGGTTAAGGGAGTCAAATAATAATCTGAAAGAGCTTTTATTAGCAAGAATCCAAGGAGAGCAATGTTGTCTGTGTTTTGTTACTACAGATATTTGAAAGAATTTCATTGTCTTCTGTCCATTTTATATTTTTTATATGACTCAAAAATATCAACTGTGTTTTAACAACTATATAATAAACTAAAATTCATTGGTAGGTTTCCAAACTTTGCAAGTAGTACAGACACAATGTATACAGAAAAATAAACATGTAAAACATTATTCTCTTGTTATCTCAGCAAAAGAAAACTATAGAAAGGAACATTATTAAATAGTTTGAAATATTGTGAGAATCACCAAAATGTGACACAGAAACAGTGTGGATATGTGCTTTGGGAAATAGAGTGCCAATAGAGTTGCTCCATGCAGGGTTGCCGCCAACCTACAATTTGTAAAAACACAGTATTGTGGAATGCAATAAAGTGAAGCACAATAAAATGAGGTGTACTTGTACATGTGTATGTGTGTGTGTGTGTATGTATATGTATGTATCTTTATTTTAATTATTCATACTAAATTATGTTCATAGAAAATGAACTCAGGATGTTTCCTGAATATATATATGATAATGAAAAACTTTAAATATTTATAATATGACTTACTTAATTTCCATAGTTACTGTAAAATACAGTTATCTTTAATGTGAAATTTAAAAGATTCAGTTATTAGTTTACACCATACTCATCTTAGGGCCGCATTTTATGTGTTCTACTCTCCATACTCAACTATATAAAATTTTTGTATGCCTGTACCAATAAACTTTGAACTCCTACACATTAGTTTATTGACTATAATTCAGTATTGAATTTCTTTCAGGTCACACTACTATTAGATTTTTAAAATACAGCGCTTGAATATGGACTGTTTAGGCCAGGTTTGAGAGACAGTGGACATGGGTTTGAATCTCACCTATGATAGTTGTGAGCTGTGGGGCTGCTGATTTGAAAAAAAAAAATAATCAAGTCCTTAAATTAGTCTTTGTTTTAATTATGATCAAATAGTGTTGGTTTTTGCATGGTGTTCAGCTAGGTTCTCTTACAATATAGATGCTAGAGCCAAAGTAGATCCATTCAGTCATCATGTCTACAGTTGAATAAGAAATGTTGGACAAAAGTAAAAAGTAGATGCAAGATAAGAACATATTTTTGTTTTAAGAACATATTTTTGTTGTTGTTAGGTGCCATTGAGGAGCTCTGGTAGCATAGTGGCTAAAGCACTTGACTGCTAACCAGAAGGCTGGCGGTTCAAACCCACCAACCACTCCTCAGAAGGAAGGTTGGGCAATCCTACTTCTGGAGTGATACTGCCTCGGAAACCCAAGGAGGGGTTGCTATGAGTCGGGGCCGACTCAACGGCACATAACAACAACAACAACAGGTGCCATTGAGTTGGCTGTGACTCATAGTGACCCTATGTGCAACAGAATGAAACACTGCCCAGTCATGCACCATCCTCACAATCCTTGCTATACTTGAGCCTGTTGTTGCACCCACTGTGTTAGTCCATCTCTTTGTAGGTCTTCAACTTCTTTGCTGGCCCGCCACCTTACCACAGATGATATCCTTCTCCAGGGAATGATCCCTTCTAACAATAATGACCAAAGTAGGTTGAGACAAAGTCTGGCCATTCTCACTTCAAGAACATATTTAGGTGGTAAAATTTAAAACATAATTAGATTATGGTAGATTTAGGAGAAATTTCCTATGCTTAGAATTAACTAAAAGAATTGTTGGAATGAATTTCAAGAATTGATTATTTCCTGTTAAACAATACAACACACTGTTTATCAGAAAGATAAGTCTGGAATTGGAGTATGAGGACAGTGGGGAGGTAGATACTGAGCAAGCTTATCTGAATGAGACAAGGACCTCTGGTGGTTTAGTAGTTAAGGTATCTGGCTGCTAAGCAAAACCCACCAGCCACTCCGTGGAAGAAATATGAGGTAGTCTGCTTCTGTAAAGATTTACAGCCTTGGAAATCTGATGTGGATCAGTATGTGAGTCAGAGTCGTTTTGATGGCAGTGAGTTTGGGTTTGGGTTTTATCTGAATGAGGCAGAATATTAGTATTAATGAAGTAAAATAATTAAATGACTCTGGAGCATTGGTAATAATTTTTAGCTCTCCCCCCTTTTTTAAAGATAATTACAGTCTTACAAAAAAAATTGCAAAAAAACAGAGTTCCTGTATATTTTTCACCTAGCTTTTCCTTATGTTATCATCTTAGACACCATAGGACATATGTCAACAATAAAAAATTAATTGTGGTTTAGTAGTATTAACTAAAGTACAAACCCTACTCAGTTTCACCAAATTTTCACTGACATCCCTTTTTTCTGTTCCAGGATCCATTCTTGGATCCAATCCTTGTTGCATTTAGTTGTCACATCTCCTTAATCTCCATCAATATGTTCCTTAGTATTTCTTGTTTTTTATGACCTGAGCACCTAAAAGAGTACTGATCAATTATTTTTTAGATGTCTGTCAGTCTGAGTGTGTTCTTAGATTAAATTGAGGTTATGAATTATTCAGAAGGATGTGGCAGGAGTGATGTGCTTAAATTAGTCCATATATTATATAGAGGGTACATGATTATCAATATATATTATTGTTGTGTGAACCTTCCTCATTCTTCACTTATCAAAGGTGGGTCTGCCAGGATTCTTTATTATAAACTTAGTTTTTCCCTTTGTAATTACTAAATGTTTTGGAGGAAATAATTTGGAGACTATGCAGATACCCTGTTTCTGTATTGGTAGATCTTGCCTGTGATATTACTGTGGTATTATAATGTTGATTTTCTATTTCCCTCATTCCTTCTATGTTTATTATTAATTTATTAATTGAAATTTATTTATATTTTTTATACCAGTATGAACTCAAGGATATTTCTTTTATTCTTTGAGTTATAATCTAGTACTATCATTATTGTGTAGTTCAGCCTTTTTTTGTGTGTGCTGTAGGTGTAAATTTACAAAGAAGAATTTATTTTACAGTCAACATTTAGTGTTCCTTTGGTTTCATTCTTCAATTACCATCCCCAACCCTAACCCACTTTCCTCTCCCTTCCCAGCAACCACTCCCTCCCTGTTCCCTTCTTAGTTATGCACTGCTGTGTGTCCTGCTTTTCCTCTGTGTGAATGTTGCTCGTCTGGTGCCTTATGGCCGATTGTGTCAAGGGATGTATCTCCATGGGGTATGTGAGTGAATTGCCCTGGGTTGAGTGGTCTACATGTACTTCTTACTTACTATTGGGCCATAGTCTTAGGGGTCCCACCAGACTCCTCTTGACCAGTAATTCTGGTCATTATTGTGTTTTTAAGTTTAGTTCCACATTTTTCCTCCCAGTCTATCTAGGATCTCCAGTTTTGACCCCTTCCCAAGTGGTTGACATTGGTAGCCAGGCCCCATCTAGTTCTTCTGATCTCGAGGTCCATCATGTCCTAGGGCTGCTTGTTTCCAAATGCCCTTGGTTTTTTTCACTCTTCTTTGCTTCCAATGATAGGAGACCATTAGCGGCATCTTAGATGTCCGCTCGAAAGCTTTTAAGACCCCGGTGGCTACTCAGCAAAGTAGATTGTGGAACAAGATATTTAGGTATTTTGTTGTGCCAATTGAGTCTGGTGTCCCCCAGTGTATAGTTCAAGTTGTAACAATGGCTGAGAGCTCTTTGAGATTGACTCCTGTGCCCTTCTGATATGCCTCCATCTTTCTTTTTCTTTTTCTTTTTTTTTTTTTTAAAGCAGCTCCTTACTTGCTGGCACCATGAGATGCTCCAGCCCTGGAATCATCTATTTCTCCAAGGAGCCCTAGTTCTCTTTACTGGAGAATGATCAAGCACTAAATGTGTTCATTGTTACTGACCTATCACTGCTCCTGGGTGCTCTGAGTGACTAGAACTAGGGAATGATGTATGTATCACACATGCACATGCATCTCTATTTATTTCTGTATCTATTTGACATATATTCTATTTCCATATACATGTATATATAAATAGGAGGTCTGGTGGCATACTAGGAGTTCTGGTGGAATAGTGCCTAAGGCATTTGACTGCTAATCAGAAGACTGGTGATTCAAACCCACCAGCCACTCTTTGGAAGGAAGATTGGACAATCTACTTCTGTAGACATACCACCTCGGAAACCCAAGGAGGGGTAGCTATGAGTTGGATCTGACTCAACAGCAGTGAGTTTGGTGTTTTTGGTTTTGTGTAGCATAGTGGTTAAAGCATTTGACTGCTAACCAAAAAGTTGGCAGTTCAAAGCCACCATCTGCTCTGCAGGGAAAGATGAGGCAGTCTGCTTCCATAAAGATTGAGATTTATATCCTTGGAAACCCTGTGAGGTAGTTCTAATCTGTGTTAAAGTGTCACTATGTATTGGAATCGACTCGATGGCAATGGGTTTTTTTTTTGTTTATATATATATGTTGTTGTTGTTGTTGTTGTTGTGTGCCGTCGAGTCGGCCCCGACTCATAGCGACCCCTCCTTGGGTTTCCGAGGCAGTATCACTACGAAAGTGGATTGCCCCATCTTCCTTCCAAGGACTGGCGGTGGGTTTGAACCGCCAGCCTTCTGGTTAGCAGTCAAGTGCTTTAGCCACTATGCTACCAGAGCTCCTATATATATATATAAAATAAAACAATTGGTTCATATTAATACTCTTAATTCCAGTCTAGCACCACAAGTTTATGCTAGCTTTCAGTTACCGTGTTTGTGTACCGTTCTTTCAGTCTTTTGTCTTAACAGGATCTAGTCAGAACAGTTTGCCCAGGTTACTTAGGTTAGGCCCTTTCTCCTCATCCCTTCAGTGTGGTTGTGTAATTTATTTTAATACAGGTAGAGTTACTTGTTTCAGCCTCCAACCATCTTGAGTCCCCCTATATCCTAGTTGATTGTTTTATTTACATATGGTAAAAATGACTTTATGGTGTACAGTTCTGAGTATTTTGACAAATATATAGAAACATGTTCACCACCACAGTCCCATACAGATTATTTGTATCACTCCAGTAATTTCTCTTTGCTACACCTTTATAGACAAACAACACCCCCTGTCCAGTAGTCCCTAACAATAACTGACCTGTTCTCCTTCCTTATAGTTTTGCTTTATCCACAGTGTCATATAAAAGCAGTCATATAGTATGTAGCTGTTTGGGTTTGGCTTCTTAGAAAAACACATTTAAGATTCATCAGTGTTCATGAATGAAGCAGGAATTCTTTTTCACTGCTAAGTGGTATTCCATTACATTGATGTAACACAGTTTGTTTATCCATCGATTAGTTGAAAGGCATATTGATTGCTTCCAATTTTAATTACACGTAAAGCTGCTATAAACATTTGTACACAGTTTTGTGTGACCATAGTTTTCATTTCTCTAGGATTTAATACCTATGCATGTGATCTCTGGGTCATAGTGTAAATCTATGTTTAGCTTTGTAAGAAATTGTTAAATTGTTTTTCACAGTGGTTGTGCCCTTTTACAGTTCCAGCAGCAATGTGTAAGTGTTCTGGTTTCTCTGAAGCTTTACCAGCACATGGTATTGCCAGTTTGGGGATTTTTGTTGTTGTTGTTGAGTTTTTGTTTGTTTGTTTCTTTAATATTCTAATAGATATATCGTGCTATTTCATTATGGTTTTAATTTGCATTTTCCTAATGAATGATGATATTGAGCATCTTTTTATGTGCTTATTTGCCATCCATATGTCTGCTGTTGGGCTGAGAGCCAATCCACAGAAGTGAGTCCACTTCTGGGCCTAAAGGATAACCCAGGGCCATAGTCTTGGGGGTTCTACCAGTCTCTATCCAACTAGTAATTCTGGTCACTTTTGTGTTTTTGAATTTTGTTCCACATTTTCCTCCTACTCTAACCAGGATCTCCAATGTTGATCCCTTTCCGAGTGGTTTGCATTAGTAGCCGGGCACCCATCTAGTTCTTCTGGTCTTGGGGTCATGAAGGCTGAGGTCTTCATGTTCCATCCTATCTTTGGGCTAATTGTTTCCAGATGACTTTGATTTTCTTCATTCTTAAAAGCTTTTAATTTTAATAAGGCCTAGTTTATCAGTTTTTTCTTTTATGGATTGTGCTTTTGCTATCATGTGTAAGAACCTTTTTCTAAGCTGAGGTCATGCACATTTTCTCTTTTCATTCTTATGGCTTTATATTTTACATGTAGATGTGTAATCTACACAGAATTAAGTTTTTGTATAAGATGTATGTGTCCAGGTTCATTTTTTTGTATACAGGCATCTATTTGTTCCAACACTTTTTGTTGAAAGACTATCCTGCATTTGTCAAAATTCAACTAACTATATTTGTGACTTTTTTCCAAGTTCTTCCTTTGATGCTATGTCTATCCTTTTGTCAATATTACCCTTTCTTAATACTGTGACTTGATGTGAAATCTTAAAAACTTGAAATTAGGTAATGTGAGCCCTTAACTTTTCCTCCTTTTTCAAAATTGTTTTGGCTGTTTTAGTTCCTTAGTCATAGAAATTTTACAATCAGTTTGTCAATATGTGCCCTTCCCCCTCAAAAAATATATTTTTTTAAAAATTATCTTTCATCTATAGATCTAATTGAGGAAAAATTATATCTTAATAATATTGAGTCTTTGAATCTTGGAACTCTTGGTCTCTCTACTTTTTGTCTTCTTGGTTTCTTTCATCAGTGTTTTGTATTTTTCAGCATGCAATCCTGCCACTTTTTTTTCCCTGATTTATACCAAAGGATCATTCTTTTGAAGGAGCCTGGGATGTTTTGCGTTGGGATATATTGGGGAGCTCTGGTGGTGTAGTGCCTACGGCAATTGTCTGCTAACCAAAAGGCTGGCAGTTCAAACCAACCAGCCACTCCTCAGAAGGAAGGTTGAGCAATCTACTTCCATGATACCACCTCAGAAATCCAAGGAGGGGTCGCTATGAGTCAGATCCGACTCGAAGGCAGTGAGGTTTTGTTTGTTTGTTTGGTTGGTTGGTTTTGGGGATGTATTGATTAAGCACTCAGCTGCTAACCAAAATGTCAGCGGTTCAAATCCACCAGCTGCTCAGTGGGAGAAAGACCTGGCAGTCTGCTCCCATAAAGATTTACAGCCTAGAAAACGTTAATGGGGCAGTTCTACCCTGTCCTGTAGAGTTGCTGTGAGTCAGATTTAACTCAACAGCCATAACACCAACAACAAACCATTCTTTGATGCTTAATTTCAGTTGTTCATTGCTGTTATTTAGAAATAGAGTTTATGTGTCTATGTTGATTTTTGTGTTTACTGTGTATCCAGTGAACTTGCTAACCTCATTTATTAGTGTTAGAAACTTTTTTTTTTTTTTTGGTAGGTTCTTTAGGGTTTTCTACATAGACAATCATGTAATCTGCAAATAGGGGTAACTTTGTTTTTTTCTTTCTCATCTGTATGCTTTTTATTCTTTCTCTTGCCTTACTGCGCTGAGTAAGAGTTCAAACATAATGTTGCAGGGGAGTAATAAAGGCACATCCTTGCCTTGTTCCACGTCTTAGGGGATATTATTTGGTCCTTCACAGTTAACTATGATGTTAGCTCTCAGTTCATTGTAGACGTTCTTTACCACATTAAGAAAGGTTTCTTCTAATCCTAGTTTGTTGAGTATTTTTATCAAGAATGAATGTTGAATTTTGGCAAATTATTTTCTTCATTGTTTGTAATGATCATATAGTTTCGCCTTTAGTCTGTTAATATGATGAATTACATTGACATATTTTCAAATGGTGAACGAGCCTTGCATTTCTTAAATGAACTCCACTTTGTTTCACTGTATTGTTTTTATATATTTCTGGATTCAGTTTGCACATATTTTGTTGGTAGATTTTGCTTTCTGTCCCTGAAGGTATCTGTTGGTCTGTAGTTTTCTTGTAATTTCTTGTCTGGGTAGTACTAGTCTCATACCTGAGTTTGGAAGACTCCCTTCTCTTCTACTTTCTTGAAGAGATTGTGTAGAATTAGTAGTATTTTTTCCCTAAATATGTGATAGAATTCAGTAGTGAAGCCATCTGGCCCTGGAAGTTGGGTGGTGGTGGTGGTTTGTTTGTTTATTTGTTTTGTGAACTATGAATTGAATTTCTGAAGTATATCTATTTTTGTGTGTGTGTGTTTTAGTAATTATTTTTGTGTGTCTTTCAAGGACTTGATTCATTTATTCTAAGTTGTCAAACTTAGAAGAGTTATTTTGTAGATTCCTTTGCTGTTCTTTAATGTCTGTGGTGTCTGTAATGATAGCCCTTCTTTCATATTGGTAATTTATCAAAGGCACAGTTTTTTGTTTCCCTAATTTTCTCTTTTCAACTTCATTGATTTCTGCTTTCATCTTTATTTCCTTCCTTCTGCTTTCATGGGTTTAGTTTGATCTTTTCCTGGTTTCTGAGGGTGAGCTCTTAGATAATTGGTTTGGGACCTTTCTTCTTTTCTAATAAGGCATTTAATGGCATATATTTTCCACTGAGCACTGTTTTAGCAGCAGCCTACAAATATGGAGCATCATATTTTAATTTTCATTCTGTTCAAAAGAATTTTTAATTTTCATGCAGACTTTCTCTTTGATTTATGGATTATTTAGGTAGGTACTATTTAATTGTGAAATATTTGGGAATTTAACAGATTTCTTCCAGTTACTGATTTCCAGGTCAATTTTGTTATCCTTCAAAAACACACTCTTACATAGGTATGTTTTGTAGCTGATATTAATACTCTATAACAGTGAATATTCTTTGTGTACCTTTAAAGAAAGTACATTCTTCTGCTTATGTCTTTGGTAACATTCTACAAAGGTCAGTTGATAATGTTTCTAGGTCTTCTATCTTCTTACAGATTTTTTTTTTGGGGGGGAGGGTCCATATATTCCATCAATTACTGAGAGGATTGTTGAGGTCTTCTACTATAATTGTGGATTTATGGCTTAAATTTTTCAGTTCCATTATTCTTATTCTAAGGCTCTGTTTTAGTTATATACAAAATACAGACTTTTTTGCTCATAGAGAATTGACCCCTCTTAAAGAGCTCTGGAGGAGCTCTGGTAGCATAATGCCTAAGGCACTTGACTGCTAACCAGAAGGCTGGCGGTTCAAATCCACCAGCCACTCCTCGGAAGGAAAGTTGGGCAATCCTATAAGGAGGGGTCGCTATGAGTCGGGGCTGACTCGACGGCAAATAACAACAACAAAGAGCTCTCGTGGTATAGTAGGTAATACATTCGGCTGCTAACCAGAAAACCAGTGATTCAAACCCACCACCTACTCCATGGGAGGAAGTTGAGGCAGTCTGCTTCCATAAAGATTTATAGCCTTGGAAACCCATGGGTGGTCACTGTGAATCAGAACTGTCTCGATGGTAGTGGATTTGGGTTTTTTTTTTTTTTGGATCGTGTAGTGTTCCTGATTATTCCTGATAATATTCCTTGTTCTGATGTCTGCTTTGACATTAATATAGCTTCTGTAGCAACATTTTGATTAGGATTTTTATGTACCTTTTGTTAAACTTTAACCTATTTATATTTCTATATTTACAATAGGTTTCCTGTATACAGAATATATGTGGAATTTGTATATAACATATAGTTGAGACTTGCTTTTTTATCGAATTTGACTGTCTTTGTCTTTAACTTATATGTTTAGACCATGCATTGTTAATATTTTTGCTCTAGACATTCAGTTATCTTTTGAAGCAACTAAAAATAAGAAAAAAAAAATAACCTTCTAGATCAATATCTTTACCAGTTGCATATGTGTTAGGGGGGGGCATGTGTTGTATGTAGCTATATAGATATATCGGTAGATGATATATAAAACTCATTGTCATCAAGTCGATTAGACTTATAGCAACCCCTTCTTGGGTTTCTGAGGCAGTATCTCTACGGAAGTAGATTGCCCAGTCTTCCTTCCGAGGAGTGGCTAGTAGATTGATATATATAGCTCGATAGAGAATCGCAGGAAATTAGTGTTTAATTTAATAACTGGATACTAGAGCTTAGCCAAGGAGCCCTGGTGGTACAGTGGATAAGCACTGGGCTGCTAACTGAAAGGTTGGTGATTCGAACCCGTCAGCCACTCCATGGAAGAAAAGACCTGGTGATCTGCTCCCATAAAGATTTCAGCCTAGGAAATCTTTGTCCAGTTGGGTTGTTAATGAGTCAGAATGGACTTGATGGTGCACAAGAGCAACAACAGAGCATAGCCAAGTTGACATGTAAAGCCCCCCATTACACCTTAATTTATTCCTTTTCTGATGCTCTTCATTTCTTTGAGCATATCCAGATCTCTATCTCATGTCATGTTCTTTCTGCCTGTGTAGGGGTTAGATTACTAGAGCAGTGTCTACTTGAGTCTAGATTTCAGGTTTCCCTTTGTGCTGTCCCTCACAGCACAGAGGATCTCGCTGCATGTTCTCATTCCTCACCTGTCCGTCATGCAGCGCTGCTGTGCTGTTACCTTTATTGGATGTTTGTTAGCAAGGCATTGGGGAGGATACAGTGTCATCTTTGTTGTTCTGATTCATCCTCCGTCTTAGTCAAGCCCTATGCTCCTCGGTTTCTGGTCTATGGCCTTTTTGGTTCTCTTAACCCTCCCCAAGGTCTTGTGCTGGGTTTGGCAGGTAATCCTGCCCTGCCTCCAGTAATAGAGTGTTTTGTTTTGTTTCTCTGACATGTTCCCTTTCCCCACTGAAGTGAGTTTTTGCCAGTGTCCTAAGGGTAGTGATGGAGGAAGGTTGGGCAATATACTTTAGTACTGATACCGCCTTGGAAACCCAAGGCAGCATTGCATTGGGAAGGGTAGTGATGCTTCTTGCCCTCCCCACACAGGGTGATAAGGCTTTTTACTCCCTGGTGGATCCAGAGGAGTTTCTTGCCCTTCTGGTATGGGTGTTTTTACTCTCCCCCAGGTCTAGACCATAGTAGATGGACAGTTGGCACTCTTTTTGGCCTTTTCTATGAGCACCTGGTTGGGTGCATGGAATGGAGCCTCAAAAAGAGTATGCACTCCCCCCATGTCTGCAGCCCCCAGGGGTTTCATTGTGCAGCCTGCACTGGCTTTTAAACAATCTACCAGCTATTTCAGTTGAACTCTTCTGACCCATGTCCTGTTGCACCTACCCAGGTGACCCAAGCTTGTATCTTCACTCTTTCTCCAGGTACTGTGTCTCCTTAGAATTTCAGCCATTTGGTTATTTAGGATCTCAGGTTGTTGATGGGTTTTTGTTAATATTGTAAAAATGGGAGTAATACTCCTTCAGCTCACTACATTCCAGAATAAATCGTGTTAAAAGGAATTGTTTTTAAAGTAGAGTAAATCTTATGTGAGTGAGACTTTTCAGCAAGGTCACCAGTCTTCCGGTGCCTTCAAGTCCTGTCTGTTTTCCCACCTAAAAAAATAAACAGGGAAAAAAAAAAAAAAGATCTCCTGAAAAATTTGATTGGGCAGCAAATGGCAAATTTGAAACAAATAGGATTATACTAATGTTAGAACTCCAAATATCAGACAAGGCACGTGAAGGCAGAAGCCATGGCATTTACGCAGTAATCAGTCATTCCATCTCCAGCAGGGCCACCACTGGGAACCAATAAATTAGTGTTGAGTTATTTTATTTATTTATGTATTTCAAACAATAAAGGAAAAGGCTTATAAAATCACTAATTAAAGAGATATAAATGTATATGTTTTATCTTTAGCATTTTTTATATAAAAACAATACTTGTTCATGAAAAGCAAGATAGTCTGTTCTGTCATCAAGAAATAATCACTCTTACATGTTTTGGTGTAGATCCTTCAAGATTTTTTCTGGAGTATATTTTCATAATAATAGGTAAATGAGCAATATAGTAAGATAGATTAGGATGCACGCCATTTGGAAAAGCCAGGAAAAATGCCTATTGCTTATTACTCTTTTTACATTTCTGTCTCTTTAAAAAAATATGTAAGTGCAGAATATAGCATATCTAAACAGCATGGGCTCAGATGTCTTCTTTGTTATATCTCAGTGACAAGGAATTAGGGAAGATGTTTTGCATTCCTTCCTTTAGCTTTTTTAGGTTTGTTAGCCTTCTGCGGGAAAGAGATTCTAAAATTTGTAAGATTCAGAATAGCTAGAGTTTTAAATCCCATTCCATATGAGGTCATGAGAATTTTAAAATAATTCCTTGGACCATCCAGAATAGGCCTAGTTAAACACAGTTGGTGCCATGTGATATTGTTTGCCAACATTAATGATTTTTAGTTATTTTGCCCCTTTTTGTGAAGAGTAGATTGAATCACGTCAGAGAAAAAAAGTAATGGAAAAATGTAGTACCTTAGGAAGATTAAATGAGGATTACTCCTCAGAGGACAATTGAAGCTTGTGTAAAACGATACTCAAGAATTAAGGAAAATAATTTTGCTCACAGATACCAAGCATCATTAGTTTTTGTTTTTGTTTTCATTTGTTTATTAAAACAAAGGTGTACAAAAGAGTAGATACAGTAAGAGAGCTTAGGAGAAAGAGTTGTATTTAACTCTTTATATATTGTTTTTCTACATAGCTAGTCTTACTTTCTACTACTTTTCTGTCAGTTTGTTCTACTGTGGTGGCTTGTGTGTGGCTGTGATGCTGAGAGCTATGCCACCAGTATTTCAAATACCAGCAGAGTCATCCATGGTGGACAGATTTCAGCGGACCTTCCAGACTAAGACAGACTTGGAAAAAAAAAGCCTAGCTACCTACTTCTGAAAAAGTTGGCCAGTGGAAAATCTTAGTTAGAACATTGTGTGATATAGAAAGTCTCTCAAAATACAACTGGAAAAGAGCTACTTCCTTAAAGTAGAGTTAATGACATGGATGGAATAAAGCTTTGAAGACCTTCGATTGCTCATGTGGCACAAGTCAAAATGAGAAGAAACAGCTGCAGATACCCATTAATAATTGGAATGTGGAATGTACAAAGTATGAAACTAGCAAATTGGAAGTCATCAAAAATGAAATGGAACAAATAAAGATAAATATCCTAGGCATTAGTGAGTTGAAGTGGACTAATATTGGCCATTTTGAATCAGACAATCATATGGCCTACTGTGCTGGGAATGACACATTGAAGAGGAATGGTATTGTATTCTCTGTCCAAAAGAATATTTAGAGATCTATTCTGAATTAAAATGCTTTTGATGATAGGATGATATCAATACGTGTACAAAGATGACTAGTAATTATGACTGTTATTCAAATTTATGCAACTATAATGCAAAAGATGAAGAAATGGAAGATTTTTACCAACTCCTACAGTCTGAAATTTAGCTAACATACAATCTAGATGCATTGATAATTGCTGGTGATTAGAATGTAAAAGTTGGAAACAAAAGAAGGCGGCTTAGTAGTTGGAAAACATGGCCTTGGTGATAGAAACAAAGCCAGACATCATATGATAGAATTTTGCAAGACCAACAACTTACTCATTGGAAATTTCTTTTTTTAAACAATATCAACAGTGACTGCCACATGAATCTCACCAGATGGAAGAGGCAGGAATCAAATCAACTACATCCGTGGAAAAAGGTGACAGAGAAGCTCAATATCATTAGTCAGAACAAGGCCAGGGGCTGACTGCGGAACAGACCATTAATTACTCATATGCAAGATCAACTTGAAGCTAAAGAAAATTAAAACAAGTCCCTGAGAGCCAAAATATGACCTTAAGTATATCCCACTTGAATTTGACGACCGTCAGAAAAATAGATTTGACACATTGAACACTAATGATCAAAGACCAGACTAGTTGTGGGATGACATCAAGGACATAATATATGAAGAAAGCAAGAGGTCATTAATAAGATAGGAAGGAAAGAAAACACCAAAATGCATATCAGAAGAGACTCTGAAACTTGCTCTTGAATGGAGAATAGCTAAAGTAAATGGAAAAACTGGTGTAAAAGAGCTGAACAGAAGATTTCAAAGGCTGGCTTGAGAAGGAAAAAGTATTGTAATGAAATGTGCAAAGACTGCAGTTAGAAAGTAAGAAGGGAAGAACATGCTCAGCATTTCTCATGCTGAAAGAATTAAGAAAAATTCAGTCTTCGAGTTGCAGTACTGAAGGATTCTATGGGCGAAATATTGAATGACACAGGAAGCATCAAAAGAAGAAAAGAAGATGGAAGGAATACATCGGGTCACTGTACCAAAAGTAATTGGTCAATGTTCAACCATTTCAGAAGATAGCATAGGTTGAAGAACCGATGTTACTGAAGGAGGAAGTCCAAGCTGCACTGAAAGCACTGCAGAAAAACAAGGCTTCGGAAATGGATGGAATACTAATTGAGATGTTTCAGCAACCTGATGCAGTGCTAGAAGTGCTCACTCATTTATGCCAAGAAATTTGGAAGACAGCTGTCTGGCTATCCGATTGGAAGAGATCCATATTTGTGCCCATTTCAAAGAAAGTTGATCAAACATAGTGTGGACATTCTTGAACAATATTGTTAATATCATATGCAAGCAAAGTTTTGCTGAGGATAATTTAAACAATTGCAGTAGTACATCAGCAGGGAACTGCCAGAAATTCAAGCCAGTTTCAAAAGAGGTCATGAAATGAGGGATATCATTGTTGATGTCAGCTGGATCTTAGCTGAAACCAGAGAATACTGGAAAGATGTTTACCTGTGTTTTATTGATTATGTAAAGGCATTCAATAGTGTGGATCATAACAAATTATGGATAACATTACAAAGAATGAGAATTCCAGGACACTCCATTGTGCTCATGCGGAACCTGTTACAGAGGAAGAGGCATTCATTCAAACAGAACAAGAGGATCCTGCATGGTATTAAATCAGGAAAGATGTATGTAGGGTTGTATCCTTTCACAGTACTTAATCTGTGCTGAAAAAATAATTTGAGAAGCTGGACTATGTGAAGAAGGTGGCATCAGGATTAGAGGAAGATTTTAACAACCTGTGATATGCAGATGACACAACCCTACTTGCTGAAAGTGAAGAGGGTTTGAAACAATGATGAAGATCAAAGTCTTCAATATAGATTACAATGGATAAGGAAGACGAAAGAATAATTGATGCCTTTGAATTTTGGGTTTGAAGAAGCATATGAAATACATCATGGATTGCCAGAAGAACAAACAAATCTGTCCGGAAGAAATACAGCCAGAATGCTCCTTAGAAGCAAGGATGACAAGACTTTGCCTCACGTATTTTGAGCACGTTACCAGGTGGACCAAACCAAAAAACCACCATACCCACTGCCATAGAGTCAATTCCGACTCACAGTCACCCTTTTAGGACAGAGTAGAACTGCCCCATAGCATTTTCAAGGCTGTAAATCTTTGTAGAAGTATACTTTCTTATCTTTCTCCCACAGAAAAGGACATCATGCTTGGTAGAGTGAGAGTGAAAAAGATGGATTATCTCAGTGGCTGCAACAGTATGCTCAAGCATAGCAATGATTGTGAGAATGGCACAGGACCAAGAAGGGTTTTGTTCTATCGTGCATAAAGTCACTATGAATTGGAGCCAACTCAACAACTTGTGGTAGTTAAGGTTATGTCAACTTGGCTGGGCAGCAGGATTTAGTTATTCCCTGTGATGAGACTGGTAATCAACTGCATGGTGGAATCTACTGAAGCAGCTGAGGAGCTGCCTTCAGGGTGTGCTCTTATTCCAGTATATAAGTATAAGCATTGAGAAAGGTCTCTGCAGCTTTTTGGCACACTTGGACCCTGCATGTGGCAGAGTCTTCATCTTCATAGCCTGCCTTGTTGTCTGCCAATCTTGGGGCTGTAAATGGACTTGAATTATGGCCTGCCATGTGGTATGATCATTTTGGGACCATGCCATTTTACTTGTCGACCTTCAGTTTGTCAGCCTCAGCAGCCAGCAGCTGAGTCAGTTAAGAGAAGCCTCCAGACTCACTGGGCTGGGAGCAAGAGGCAGAGCTGAAGCCCAGGGTTGAGAGTCTTTTACCCAGCCCCAAGAGCTTGGCACTTTGAACTTAGACTTCTAGCCTGTAAGAGAATAAACTCCTATCTGTTAAAGCTACCCATTTGTGGCATTTTCTATTAGAGTGGCACTAGAGAACTAAAACAGCCCTTAAAAATAATTTTACTTTAGGATTTTCTCTAGTGTACCATTTGAGTCTTCAGCTTCCATTTGTCTTTATGTAATACGCTCTACCTTTGTCACACCTCTTTGGGGTCCTTTCTGCCCCAGGTCTTCCACACAGCCTGCTTTCACTGCGCCCCTCTCTGGCAATGCCTGGCTTCTCTGAATTCCTACTAAAATTCCTGTCTTCTTCCCCCATTTTATTCTACGTAACTAGATTATACAATGTAGTATAATTACTAGATTGTATAATCTGCTTTGTGGGGTAGGTCCCGTCTCTTTTAAAATCTTCACTGTGTTACCAAGCTAATGGGTAAAAAAGGGTCACACTTTTTCTTTTTTTTCATTTGTAAAACCTTCACTTGCCTTTTTTGTTCTTTTCACTAGATGAGAAGCAAAGATTCAGTTATGAGAGGTCAGGCTATGATATTGAAGACTCGGATGGCCCTGATGAGGACGACAATGAGAATGAAGATGATGATGATGATAGCCAGGCTGAGTCTGTCCTGTCCGCAGCCCCCTCAGTTGCAGCTAGCCCACAGCACCTGCCATCCAGAAGTAGCCTGCAGGACTCCATGAGTGCAGATGAAGAGACCAGAATCCCTGATTGCTTTTCTGGGGCACATGCAGACCCCATGGACGTTCTACCAAGAGCACTGCTCACCAAGATGACAGTACTTAGCACGGTACATTCAGACCATGGGCAGAAGACACGGTCTCCTGGGAGCACCAGACTACATGTTACAGTAGATGAAAATGAGCCGATCACTTGTGTAGACTCTTCGAGGTCCCTGGAAGCTACACCAAGATCCCCATGTCATCAGATGTCTGTGGACTGTTCGGAAGCAGAAGTTGTCCTGAGGAGCTCTGTGTCAGGAAATGCTGTTGCTTTAACACAGGTAAATGATCCTTTTGCTGTTTACCTTTTACTAGTCTATGAAATGTGGGAAACCTCGTGGCTTAAGAGAAGGCAGTGGTGATGCAGTGGTGGACTTCTCACCTTCCATTCAGGAGACCTAGGTTCTATTCGCAGCCAGTGCACATCATGTGCAGCCACCTCTGTCAGTGGAGGCTCTTACACTGCTTTGATGTTGAACGGGTTTTAGCAGTGCTTCCAGACTAAGACAGATTAGGAAGAAAGGCCTGGGAATGTGCTACCAAAAATCAGCCAATGAAAACCCTATGGCTCACAACTCATGGGTTACTGTGAGGTGAGGGCCAGTTCAGTGGCAGCCTACAATAGCAATGGCTTAAAAGAATAATGTACTTAACAGAATAATGATTGATCACCAGGATTTGTATAACTTTGTGCAAAGATTTTTTGTTACATTTACAAGTAAAGGCCATTTACACCTGCTCTTTGGGTTCTTCTTAGGTATATTAATTGGATTTCACATTTTGTATTATAAATCTGTGAATAAACCAATGGTTCTTGAAAGTAACACCTATTTTTTTTATTATTTGTTTTTTCAAAAAATTATAATTTAAAAAGTGAAAAATTGTTTCCGTTGAGAACAAGAATCCTGGAACTTATTTATCCCATGACTTACTGTGAGTTTTTCCACTGGTGTTGATGTGATGAGTTTGCACTTAATGAGCCAAATGTTTCATGTTTTGCCCCTCTTGGCAAGACAGTTACCAGTTTCTATGGCAAAGTTAATGTGACCTAATAAACACATCAAGAAGTCCACTTTGTTGGAAGTAGTCGGATAGTTGCAACAGCTTGGGAAACACTCCTGCTGGAGAGCTGCCTTAGGGCCAAGCCCAGGCTCCGGAAAGGCACTGTTAGCCTACTGGAAGGCGTGCCTGCATTCATTCCTACTGTCTTGGGAAGAATGATTAATTCTGTGAGGAATTCATCCTCTCATTGATATTTCTCTTACCTCAAGTATATACTGAATATTTTGATAGCATTTATGTCTAAATGTGGCATATTTTCATTTGAAGAAAAATAAGAGAACTATAAAAGCTTGTATTTCTGCAAACTCTCTACTCTAATGTATCTCTTAAATATTGTCAAGGAGAAACAAAAATTTAAATAATAATCTGGGTAGAAGGGAGGATGGGCAAGATGTATTCCTACTGATAAGATTTTAATATTGATCACCCATTTACTAAGCTTCTCTATTCCTAAGTCTCTCTCATATCTACCAATGCCTAAAACCATGTCTGGTTATCAGGAGACATTTCAAAACCTCGTTGAATAAATGAACACACAAACAGATGAACACTGACAGACCTTTCTCTATGACAACTATTTCACAAATGAAACAATCCTTTGGTTAATTTTTCCCTTGAGTTGATATTCACAACCAACCAATACCTCAGTTTCTCAGTGACTCCTAATCTCAAAAATGGAATGGAGCAGGTGGCCCCAGTAAAAATAATAACAACAATATAAAATATGCCATTATGGCCACTGTTCAGTATAAAATTAGATGATGTCTAGCAAATTTGTCTGAAAAATGCAAGGTGTTGCTTTTATTTATACTAAAAAAAAAAAATAAATGGATTAAAGATGTAATGGATACATCTATTACAAACTTATTATTAAAAATCAAAATAAAGCCTAAAATACTTTTCCCTAATGAGGAAGAATAGTTTTTATGCTAGCATTTTATGGAATTTGGAATCATTGTTTAAGTGGGGGAATAGTGGTTCAGTGGTAGAATTTTCACTTTCCTTGCAGGAGACCAGGGTTCCATTCCCAGCCACTAATGCAGCCACTACCGTCTATTGGTGGAACTTGCAAATTGCTGTGATGCTGAACACGTTTCAGTAGACCTTCCAGACTAAGAGTAGGAAGCAAATCCTGGCAATCCACTTCCAAAATCAGCCATTGAAAACCCTACGATCACAATGGTCTGATCTGCCACTGATCATGGGATAACCAGGACCAGGTGCATCTTCTTCTTTTGTGCATGGTGTTTTGCCATGAATCAGGGGCCAACTCAGTGGCAGCTTAGCATTTAAGAAAGCTGTGTGATAAAAGGATTGTTCTCTTTTGTCCTTCAGAACACATCTTCTGTGAGACTTCCTCCTCTTGCATTGGAGCTCAGCTCTCAGCCAGCCATGGTGGTTTCCTCAGTGGCCTTGCCTCATCCTGACATTCAAGAACAGAAGCAACAAATAAGTGTACACCCGACTCCAGGCTTGCCTTCTCCCCAGACTCATTTATTTAGCCACCTTCCTTTGCATTCCCAACAGCAATCAAAGACACCTTACAATATGGTTCCAGTTGGGGGGATCCATGTGGTACCTGCTGGCCTCACATATTCTGCATTTGTACCAATTCAACCAGGATCAATGCAGCTCACAATTCCTGCCGTCAGTGTAATCCACCGAACTGTGGGCACCCCCGGGGATGCTATCACAGAAGTTTCTAGCACTACAAATCCCACTGGAGTGGCTGAACTAAGCAGTGTTGTGCCATGTATTCCCATTGGCCAAATTCAGGTGCCGGGCCTTCAGAACCTCAGCACACCAAGTTTGCCCTCACTCCCCTCACTCAGCATGGAAACTGTCAATATCTTAGGCCTAGCCAACACAAACATTGCCCCACAAGTGCATCCACCAGGCCTAGCTCTGAATGCTGTTGGCCTGCAGGTTTTAACTGCAAACCCTTCCTCACAAAGCAGCCCCAGCACTCAGGCACACATTCCAAGTCTCCAGATCGTGAACATTGCGTTGCCTACTCTGATTCCCTCAGTGGGTCAAGTGACTGTTGATGCCCAGGGAACTTCGGAAGGACCAGTGCCCCAGAACCAAGCATGTGAGAGACAACCCAAGCCAACTCCAGCAGCCAGTGCAAATCAGGTCAGCAGGGCCGAATCTCCTCAGGGGTCACCTAAAGTCCTGCGGGAAAATGCAAAAAAATTACTCAATTCGTCTGCCCCTGCCGGTGACCTCGAAAGGCTGGATGGTGCAAGTGAAGTGGCCACTGTGAAGGCTGCCTCAGTCAATCATGTCACGCCAAAGCATGAACTCCCCTCCACGCAGGCTGAGCAGGTGTCCACATCTGATGTTCTGCTAGAATTGCATCTGGAAGGGTCCACCAAGCCTGTGGGTGTCCACACCCTCTCTCCACACCGACGGGCTCACCGGCCCACAGGCCCACCCCGAAGGCAGGCCATTGTGCAGTTCAGTGATGTGAGCAGTGACGATGACGATGAGGACCGGCTTGTCATAGCGACCTAGTGGTTTCTATTTTTTCTTGTTTTGGGTTTTTTTTTTTTCAAATATAACACTTAAAGGTTTTTTTTTTAAAAAAACCCTCCTTTCCTTAAAGCACATTTTTCTGACATAAACTCATTACTAATCTTTGTGCAATCATGAACTTTTGACCAATAATTGTTTTGTGTCTGCTCCAACCATTTTTGTACATGTTGTATAGACAATTGTGCCTTTTAGGAGTTTTATGTTTAGAAACTGTACAGATTGTTGAATATCTATATACATAAAATATATATTATATATGTATATTAAAACCAGGTAGTCATTTGTGTTTAGTACAGACAACCTGTCAAATAAATCAAATGATTAAATTATATGTTGCACTGTTAAATATAAATTTTTATGGCCATGGGGCAGAGTTTCTGTGTACAATTAGTATGTAAAATCCATATTTATTGTATTCATATTAGTCTTTGAAAATGGGTCTGTCCTTCTTGTGTAAGACAGTAACTTTACACGTCAGACAGATTTTCTGTGTTACGAAATGTTTCAGTAAAATATTGTTTACTGACTTTACCATGGTTCTAGTTGTGCCTTCTTTATGCCACCTGTTGTTGTTGTTGTTGTTATGTGCCGTCGAGTCGGCCCGACTCATAGCGACCCCTCCCTGGGTTTTCGAGGCAGTATCACTACGGAAGTAGGATTGCCCAGCCTTCCTTCCGAGGAGTGGCTGGTGGGTTTGAACCGCCAGCCATCTGGTTAGCAGGCAAGTGACTTAGCCACTATGCTACCAGAGCTCCCTTATGCCACCTAGTGATCAGTAATTGCATCTGGAAAGTAGCCCCAGACTATGTTCTTTCTGCACTCACTCCTCCTCTGCTTCTACGAAATGAGGGCTTTTAGTGGTGTGGTTTCTACCATGTGAAGTTGTAACTGAGCTCCATTCAAATGAGAACTATTTTTCTCATTCATGAGTAACTCTGTAGTCATTAACTTATTAGAAGACTCAATATTTAAAAATACCTTCTGTAAGGAAATAGCACACAGTCTGAAATGGACAAACTTCCTAAATGTGGGTATGAAAATTTTTGGTGAAAATAAGAAACAGACAGCCTTCCTGAGGGCTTGGCTTGGCTGACGCCCCTGACATCCCCTTCCTCAGGCTCTAGTCCCCGATCTGTTCTGAGCTGTGACACTCAAAGAGGTCTGTGCAGCATAAACCACAGAGGAGCCAAGATTTGCTGAAGAACCAGATTCAGACTGTTAAATTACTTAAGTAATTTACTTTACAAATGATTACTTCCCATCCTGGGAAATAACTGTACTTACTACTTCAGAAAATGGTAGGGTCGGGGACAATATTGGCCCACAATTACCACTGCAAAAATCTGCATTATTACATAAGCATTAAGGCTGCTCTGTTTGTGAGAAAATGGCTTTCTGCTGTGAATGATATTTAGCACATCATAAGGAGATGCGTTCCCATTTTCAGCGACTTCTAAAAACCTTTGAAGTTAAGGGCATAAAGTTGGTGAGGCAACAGAGTTTGGGGGGACATATTCTGAGGACTATGGAGACCCACGGCTAGTGGGCCCCCACTTGCCTGTGACCTGGCAAAGGCACCTGCATTCCCAACCTGAAAAATGCTCTCTAGGACACATACCACCTTCTGCAGATGCCGGGGCTCAGGAAGTTTTAGGTATCTGCATTGGTTTACATTTCCACACATTAACAAAGTTCTCCGAAACAATAAGCCTGTATTTTAGGTTACAGATAGATTTGAAAAGAATTCTGGAAACTTCTATTACAGGAATTTAATTGCTCTGTCAGAGTTCCTGGATGGTGTAAACAGTTAACATGCTCAGCTGCTAACTGAGAAGGTGGAGGTTCAAGTCCACTCAGAGGTGCCTTATAAGAAAGGCCTGGGGATCTGCTTCTGAAAATCTGTCACTGAAAAACCCTGTGGAGCATGTTCTACACTGATACTCAGGAGGTTGCCACAAGTCTGAATCAACTCAATGGCAACTAGTTTGGTTTTATTCCTCTGTCAGTATAGTTGCTGAAAATCAGGTCCACTATGAAGTTTCTCCAAATTAGCCCATTCATATTAATGGCTTTGTATTACACTTTTTTTTTTTTTTATCTAAAATGTTAAAACAGTATAATAAAACATTCTTAATTCCATAATCATTTATATCTGATTTCTCTGAATTCAAAATTAATGCTTAGTATTTCAGTATATACATTTTATTAATTTAAAGAATTCCTACATTTAACTAAAGACTAAACGTTTTGATATGTTGGGATGGTCCCTGAAAATTTTCACAATGTTCAAATATACCTTAAACTTGTTACATGCTCTTGGTTTCTCAAGATTCATTACATTTTACATGTGTCTTTGATATTACTGACTGAAATACTTTAATGTACTTTTTCAGAGATGATGCTAGTATTTGAAATATGAATCTGTGTAAGAATTCTTATCAAAATCTATGCCATCATGTTTTAAAGTGAACAAAAAATATACAGAAATTAATATAGTGAATCTTTACCTTTCTCCAAAGTCATTTTTCCTGAAGAGCACTGTCCATTTGATGTCCCTAAATACAAATGACTTGCAAATAATGTAATTCAGAGAACTGTTGAGAAAATATTTGAATTGTATTCTGTTGTATTGTCATAAAATTCCCAAATCAGTAGAGAAATACAGCACAAGGACATAGCAAATCTCTGATAAAGTACTGGCAAAACAGGTGAAAACCATAATGTAGTACATTGAAGAATCAGTCTTCTTGCATGAATCAAATATTGGACATAGCTGAAGAACTGAAACTCATTTGTCTGTTTTTCATAAAAACCTGTTAAGTTAACATTAGGTGGCGGGGCAAGATGGCGGACTAGGCAGAAGGATTGCACAGACCCTCTTCAACAAAGAAAAGGGAAACCAATTAACACAGACACAGAAGATAA
>NW_006921599.1:5405589-5431519 GCF_000298275.1 Orycteropus afer afer
GGGGAGCTGCTGCATTGTAAATTTTGGTCAATGACATGAGACAAAGTATATGTGAACTGCTGTATGAAAAGTGAATATACTCTGTAAATCTTCACCCAAATCCTAATTAAAAAAAAAAAAAAAGAGTTAACATTAATCAAGGGCATTCATATAACTTACTTTCACTCCCCAGATGCTGTTGAGTTGGTTCCAACTTAGAATGACCTTACATATTACCCATCCTGCACCATCCTCACAAAAGTAGGTATGTTTGAGCCCCTTGTTGCAGCCACTGTTCAGTCCATCTCATTGAGGGTCTTCCTCTTTTTTGCTGACTCTACTTTACCAAGCATAATGTCTTTCTCCAAGGATTTGTCCCTTCTAACAGCATGTCCAAAGTAAATGAAGCAGAGTCTTGCTATCCTCACGTCTAAGGAGCATTCTGACTGTTCTTCTTCCAAGACAGATTTGTTTGTTCCTCTGTCAGTCCATGGTATGTTCAATATTCTTCACCGATACCGTAATTCAAATGTGTCACTTCTACAGTTTTCCTTCCTTATTGTCCAGTGTCACATGCATGTATGATTAAAAATACCATGGCTTGGGTCAGGCACTTCTTAGTCATCAAAGTGACATCTTGCTTTTTGGATGTTAAAGAGGTCTTTTGCAGCAGTCACCAAACTTTAGGCCACAACAATAATTATTTATTTTAGAAAGATAATTAACAGATCATATTTAATGTAGAAATGTTATGTCTCATTTATTTTTTTTCATACTACAGTTATGATTTCCTCTTCACAGAAACAGTGTAAATAACACTTTCCTCATTAGTTAATCCTTGACCTGAATTTTAAATGATGGCACCTAACAAGGATCATGCAGTATGATCATTATTTTTGTAGGAAGACTGTCAAGATGATTAATATTTCTTTCCTGATGCATGCTTAGGTCAAAATAAAACATCAGTGCTCTTCTTGACTTTTCTGGTTTTAACCTTGTTTTGAAATCAAGTTGAAGCAATGCCAGAAAGATGACTTCATTAGAGTAATTTTTGCTTCAAAACTATCTCTATATTCCAAACAGTTGTTTAATCTTTCTAAGACAAGAACCTTTTCCATACCGACCTGCTATGACTTTGGAGAATTATATTCAATGAAAGTTATTTGATATGTAATTATAATACACTGTTTTAATCACAGTAATTTTCTGCTATCATTATAAAAAACTTAGGGAGGGAACAAATGTAAAGGAAAGTAGTAAAAATTGTTTTTTTCTCTATAATCTGAAAGTCATGAGGCATTTATTTAACAAGTATGTGGGGGGTACCTAGTTCCTTTCAAAAAGAGCCCTCATAGTGCTCTGCTACTACCTAGGAGGTCACCAGCCATATGGGAGAAAGAACTTGGCATTCTTTTCCAGTAAAGACTTGTTGTTAGCTGCTGTTGAATTAGTCAATGCATAGTGACTGCTCTGGTTAACTAGTGCTGCTCTGATAAGAATATACCACAAATGGGATGGCTTGAACAAACAGGAGTTTATTCTCTTACAGTTCGGGAGGCTAGAAGTCCAAGTTCAAAGTGTTAGGTTCTAGGGCCTGTGTGAAAGCCCCTCGACCTTAGGCTTCAGCTCTGCCTCTTGCTCCCGGCCCACTGAAGCTAGAGGCATCGCTTTACTCAGGCAGCTGCTGAGGCTAACAAGCCCAAGGTCGACAAATAAAACGGCACAGTCCCAACGTTACCAAACCACATGGCAGGCCATTAATTCAAGTCCACTGTAAGTCCCAAGGTCGGCAGAGCATGGCAGGCCACTTAACAATGACATGGCTACATGCAGGGTCCAAGCATGCCAAAAGCTAGAGACTATCCCCAATGCGTCTCCTTAGATACAGGAAGTAGACCACATCTCAAAGGCAGCTACTCAGCTGCTTGTGGTAGATCCTGCCATGAAGCTGATTGCCAGTCTCATCATGGGGAGTAACTACCACTAGCTGCCCAGCCACTCAGCCAGGCCCAGCCAAATTGACATACAAATTTAACTACCACAGTGACCCTATGAACAACAGAATGAAACACTCCCCAGCCCTGTGCCATTCTTAACTATCATTGCTATGCTTCAGCCCATCTTTGCAGCCGCTGTGTCAGTCTGTCTTATTAAAGGTCTTCCCCTTTATCACTGACCCTCTACTTGACCAAGGATGAGATCATTCTGCATAGGATCCCCCTTATAATATGACCTAAGTAGAAGAGTACAAAGTATGGCCATTCTCACTTTCAAAGAGCATCCCAGCCATATTTCCTGCCAGACAGATTAGTTTGTTATTCTAGCAGTCCATGGAACATTCAGTATTCTTTGCCAACACCACAACTCAAATGTATCAATTCTTCTGTGGTCTTCTTTATTCACTGTCCAGCTCTCACATGCATATGACTTGGGTCAGGTGCACCTCGGTCTTCTAAGTGACATCTTTGCTGTTTAACACTTTAAAGAGGTCTTTTGCAGCAGACTTGCCCAATGGAGTACATCATTTTATTTCTTTTTGCTTCCATGGGCATTGATTGTGGATTCAAGTGATATGAAATCCTTGACATCTTTAATCTTTTCTCCATTTATTGTGAAGTTACTAATTGGCCTAGTTGTGGTGATTTTTGCTTTCTTTATGTTCAGATGTAATTCATACAGAAGGCTGTAGTCGTTGATCTTCATCAGAAGTGCTTCAAGTCTTCTTCATTTTCAGCAAGTAAGATTGGGTCATCTGCAGTTCTCAGATTGTTAATGAGGCTTCCTCCAAACCTGATGCTATGTTCTTCTTCATATAGTCTAGCTTCTCAGATTATTTGCTCAGCATACAGATTGAATAACTATAGCAAAAGGAAACAGACCTGATGCAAACCTTTCCTGATTTTAAACCATGCAGTATCCTCTTGTTTTGTTAGAACAACAGCTTCCTGATGTGTGTACAGGTTCCTCATGAGCACAATTAAGTGTTCTGGAATTCCCATTTTTCACGATGTTATTCATAATTTGTTAAAATCCACCCAGTTAGATGCCTTTGCATAGTCAGTAAAACACAGGTAAACATTTTTCTAGAATTGTCTGTTTCAGCCAAGATCTATCTGACATCAACAGTGATAATCCTCATTCCATGTTCTCTTCTGGATCCAGCTTGAATTTCTGGAAATTCCCTGTCAATGTCCTGCTGCAACTATTTTTGAAATATTTTGAGCAAAATTTTACTTGGTTGTGATATTAATTGAAAATTTCTGCATTCACTTTGATCACCTTTCTTTGAAATGGGCACAAAATGGAGCTCTTCCAGTTGATTGACCCGGTATCTGTGTTCCAAATTTCTTGGCATAAATGAGTGAGTGCTTCCAGCATTGTATCCATTCGTTAAAACCATTCAATGAATATTCCATCAATTCCTGAGAACTTGTTCCTTCAACACCATTGGTCCTTGATCATATATATGCTACCTCCTGAAATGCTTGAATGTCGACCAATTCTTTTTGGTAGTTACTCTGTGAATTCCTTCCATCTTCTTTTGATGCTTGCTGCATCATTTGATATTTTGCCCATGTTGTTGTTGTCATTAGGTGATGTTGAATCAATTCCAATATACTGACCCTGTGTAACAACACAATGAAACACTGTTCTGTCCTTTGCCCTCCTCATAATCCTTGCCATGCTTGAGCCCATCACTGCAGCCACTGTGTCAATCCATCTCATTGAGGGTCTCCCCTTTTTCCCTGACCCTCCACTTTACCAAGCATGATATCTTTCTCCAGGGACTGCTTCCTTCTGACCACAGAATCCTTCCATATCGAACTTGAGGCTTTAATTTTTTCTTCACCTCATTCATCTTAAGAAATGCCAAGCATTTTCTTCCTTTCTTACTTTCTAACTCTAGGTCTTTGCACATTTCAATATAATACTTTACTTTGTCTTCTCCAGCAACCCTTTGAAATTTTTTCTGTTCAGAATTTTTATTTCATCATTTTTTCCTTTGCTTTAGCTACTCTCCATTCAAGAGCAATTTTCAGAGTCTCTTTTGACATCCATTTTTGTCTTTTCTTCTTTTCCTATCTTTTTAATGATGCTTTGCTTTCTTCATGTGTGATGTCCTCAGTGTCATCCCACAGCTTGTCTGGTCTTCAGTCAGTGATGTTCAATGCATGAAATCTGTTCTTCAGATGGTCTCTAATTTCAGGTGAGATACACTCAAGGTTGTATTTTGGTTCTTGTGGACTTGTTTTAATATTCTTCAGCTTAAACTTTCATGTTGTTGTTGTTATGTGCTGTCAAGTCGGCCCCAACCCATAGCGACCCCTCCTTGGGTTTCTGAGGCAGTATCACTATGGAAGTAGATTGCCCAACCTTCCTTCCAAGGAGTGGCTGGTGGGCTTGAACCGCCAGCCTTCGGGTTAGCAGTCAAATGCCTTAGGCACTATGCTACCATAGGAGCAATTATGGTCTTTTCCACAGTTGGCCTTGTTCTGACTGATGATATTGAAATTCTCCATCATCTCTTTCCACAGATATACTCGATTTGATTACTGCATATTCCATCTGGTGAGGTGTATGTGTATAGTCACCATTTATTTATTGAAAAAGGATATTTGCAGTGAATAAGTCATTGGTTTTGCAAAATTCTGTCATGCAATCTCCAGTATCATTTCTATCACCAGGACCATATTTTAGAACTACCAATGTTTCTTTGTTCCCAACCTTTGCATTCCAATTACCAGTAATTATCAATACATTTTTATTGCATGTTTGGTCAATTGCAGACTGCAAAAGTTGGCAAAAATTGTCAATTTATTCATCTCTGGTTTTTATGGTTGGTGTGTAAATTTGAATAGTAGTAGTTAGTATTAACTGATCTTCCTTATAGTCATATGAATATTACCCTATCACTGGCAGGATAGATATTTAAATGTCCTTTTTGATAAATGTAACACCATCCCTCTTCAATTTGCCATTGCCCATATAGTAGACTGTATGATTATCTGATTCAAAATGGCCAATACCATTCCATTTTAACTCACTAATGCATAGAATCTTTATGTATCCCATTTTGTTTTTCACAACTTCCCATTTTCCTAGATTCATATTGTGTACATTCCACATTCCAATTAGTAATGGATATGTGTAGCTGCTTCCCATTTTGAGTTGTGCCCCATCAGCAAATAAGGTCCCAAAAGCTTTGACTCCATACATGTCATTATGGTCACCTCTACTTTGAGGAGGCAATCTTCCCCAGTTGTATTTTGAGTGCCTTCCAATCAGAGGGACTCATCTTTCGGTACTGTATCAGACAATGTTGCTTTTCACTGCTATTGATAAGGTTTTCAGTGGCTAATTTTTTCAGAAGTGGATCACCTCTTCCTTCTTCCTGTTGTTGTGCCATCAAGTTGGATCTGACTCATAGCAACCCCTCCTTGGGTTTCTGAGGCAATATCACTATGGAAGTAGATTGCCCAACCTTCCTTCTGAGGAGTGGCTGGTGGGTTTGAACTGCCATCCTTCTGGTTATCAGTCAAATACCTTAGGCACTACACCACCAGAGCTCCCAAATCTGTCTTAGTCTGGAAACTCTGCTGAAACATCCATCATGGGTGACCCTGCTGGTATTTGAAATAACAGTGGCAGAGTTTTCAGTGTAACAGCAATATGCAAACCACTGCAGTGTGACAAACTGTCAGACGAGTGGTGCCTTATCAAGATTACAGCTAGGAAACTATGGGGCAATTTTACTCTGTCCTGTAGTGTTACTACGAGTTGTAATTGACTTGACAATACACAACAACAACAATAGTTTCTTGCACACACAAGGTTCTCCACATAAAAGTTAAACCAGACACATACCGCCCTTAGGTGTTCACTGTCTCTGAATTATGCTAGACCACATACAGCTTAGAAGCCAGCAACTAATAGAGCATGAAAGCAAAATTATTATTGTCTTAACTAATCAAAGAATGGTTTGTGTATGTTGGTGATTGCTGTATTTTGAGGGAGGCATAGTATTTGGAACCTCAGAATAGAGATGATGCCAAGCAGTGGAACAAAAATCACAAAGTCACAAAGGCTGAGATGAGTATGTTACTTAAAATTGTGCCAGAGGAGCAGTCTAAGTGGAAAAGAGGAGAGTCACTTGGACATTCAACAATATTTTACATCAGCAGTGTAGAAAGGCATTTGGGGATCTATGTAAATGCTGTCTTCCCTCCAGGAGCTAAAGTTCTAGTAGAAGATGCAAAAATATCTTAAGTGACTTAAAAGTGGTATAACCAAGAGCAGCAGAAGTGCAATGGAGGAGGAGGACCCAACTGAGTTGACCAGGTAACACTATTGAGTATGTAGCAATTAAGCTTGACCTTGAAGAGTCTTTGTAAAGCAGAGACAATTGATGGGAAGGAAACTACAGAAAGAATATAGAAGGGAACAAATATTTACCCTTGCTATGTGCTACTTGGGAGCTCTGGTGGCGTAGTGCCTAAGGCATTTGACTGCTAACCAGAAGGCTGGCAGTTCACGCACACCAGCCACTCCTTGGAAGGGAACTTGGGCAATCTACTGCCATAGAGATGCTGCCTTAGAGATCCAAGACGCTATGAGTCAGATTCGACTTGATGGCAGTGAATTTGGTTTGGGTTTTATGTGCTACTTAGGAGCACTTGTGTTGCAGTGGTTAAATGTTCAGCAGCTAACTGAAAGGTTGGCAGTTTAAACCAACCAGCCACTCCATGGAAGACTTGGCAGTCTGCTTCCATAAAGATTTACAACCTTGGAAACCCTATGGGACAGTTCTAGTCTGTCCTGTAGGGTAGCTTTGAGTTGGAATCAACTCCATGGCAACCAATTTTGTTTTGATTTTAGTGTGTGTGGGCTCTCTCATGGAAAGTGCATCTTGTGTAGTACAGAGAAAGGAGTCATTATGTGAAGAAAACACAAATCTTGGATTCAGAGATTCTTCGTTTGTCATTTCTTTAATGCACTAATAATTTTTGAGGAAGGGGGAGCGTGCAGCAATAACAGGACAGCAAACGGGAGGAGGAAAGGGAAGCGATGCAGGGTGAATGGAGAGCAAATACAAGTTATCATTACCAGGCTGGCTTTTCTCTTTTATCAGTGGACTCATTAAAAACACAGGAGATATTTGTTGATGAATCAAATAGATTGACCAGCTGGAGAGATGTGCTGAATGTAAGACAGAATTTAATAAGCAAACATAAGCTCTGGCAGCAATTATATTGAAAAGTTAAACTGTTCTCCAAAACTTGGTAGTTTTATTTACACAGTTCAGTATGTACCCTCCTTTACCATACCCCTCCTCAAAGAAGGTTAGTCTTTGGGATGTTGGAAATACATTATTTAGACTCAGGTAAAGGATAGCCCCATTCCCCATCTGTTAGTTTGGCATAATGTGATGACTTGGGTGTTGCTATGATGCTATGCTGGAAGCTATGCCACTGGTATTTCACATACCAGCAGGGTTACCCATGGGGGACAGGTTTCAGCAGAACTTTGAGACTAAGACCAGGAAGAAAGGTCTGGTGATTTACTGTAAAAAAAATTAGCTAATTAGGAGTAGCAACTGGGATCTTAAAAGCCTGCAAGCAGCCATCTAGATGCAACAATGGGTCTCTCCTAATGCAGAGCAAAGAACATTGAAGAAGACCTAAGACACATGGAAACAATTAGTCCAAGGGACTGGTACACCATATGATCCTCAGCCTATATGACTATGAGATCAGAAGAACTAGATAGTGACCAGCTACCACTGTCAACCACTTGGAGAGGGGTCTATGTAGGAGATCCTGGACAGAGTGGGAGAACAATGTGGAACAAAACTCAAAATTATAAGAAAAAAAAAAGGGATCAGGTTTGCTGCTCTGATAGAGCCTGGTGGAACCCCTGAGACTATGGTCACAAGCTGCTCTTCAGGTCTGAAATTGAACCCATTCCTGTGGCTTCCAGCCAAACAAAAGACAGGCATATGAGCTGAACTTTTACATTAGGTAGATACGCTCCTTGGAGAGATCAATCATGGGAGAATGGAAGGGCTGTATATGCACAAGGAGACAGCTCAGGAGGCAGGAGTGCATGGAAGGGAAGGACACAGGGAAGAGGTGGCTATTGGGAGAAAGTGGGAGGGGAGCTGTTGCATTGTGGGAGATTACAGTCAATGTCATGAGACAAAGTATATGTGAACTGCTGCATGGAAGAAGAATTTGCTCTGTAAACTTTTCCCCGAGTCACAATGAAATTTATATTAAAAAAAAAGCCAATGAAAACCCTGTGGATCACAACAGAATATTGTCTGATATAGTTCTGGAAGGTGAGCTCCCTAGGTTGGAAGTCACTCAAGATACACTGTGGCTGCTACAATGGAATCAAGCATACCAATGGCTGTGAAAATGGTGCATGACTGGGCAATGTTTCATTCAGTTGTACATGGGTTATACATGGGTTTCCAGGAGTTGGAGACAACTTGACAGCAATTAACAACAACAAAAGACAGTCACACTTTTTGGCTTCATGATCAGAGCAACTTTGGAGTATTCTCCAAAATGGGGATTTCTGAACTCCAAAAAGGGCATAGCCAAGTGAGCATACAATGAGAATATTAGGCCCTTGAGACCATGCCTGGGGAGCAGGAAGGCAGGACAGCTTGGACCATACGTCATGGAAGCCAAAACAGCATCTCAGTAGGGTCCCACACAGCAGAAATAAAAAGAAAGAACTTGTCTTTCCAGTAGGAGAGAAGGAGTTAAGGGATTATGGAAGAGGGAGGGCTATTATGAGGGAAATGCCATGTCCCATTAACTTTTACGTAAAACTAGGGTGAACCTCACAGCAAGCCAGTACTAGGATCCTAGCTTACAAATGGCAACTAATAGTTTGATAATAACCAAATATACAGGTGGAGGAAAATATGTATCTTCCAGTGAGACTGCAAGATTAAAATTTCTAATAATATTCATAGCAAACCTTTAAGGTATATTGACATCAGAAAGAAGAGAAAAGGCTTAGCTGTTTTTTCCCTCCACTTTATTCTGGGCTCTGAATGGACACCACTTCCAAAGCCACTTTTGAGAGGTTCACATTGGATCTGCTTAGGAAAAGCAGACAGAGACAGAGCCCAAAATCGGATCGGTGATTCAGCCACATTCTAATATCTGTGAGAAGACCCAGGTCGACGTTCTCCTGAAAACCATGAATCCAGTTTTGCTGATTTTGTATACAGTTTGAGGTTTGTTTTTTTTTTTTTTTAAACTAGTTTCCATAGAGTTGATCATGACTTATTGTGAGCCCACATGTGTCAGAGTAGAGCTGTGGTCCATAGGGTTTTCATTGGCTGATTTTTCCAGAAATAGATCACCAGGCCTTTCTTCCTAGGTGCCTGTGGTGAACTCGAGCCACTATCCTTTCTGTTAGCAACTTAGCCCATTATCCTTTGGTACCACAGGGGACTCCTTGAGCTTTTTAGACAATTAAAGTAAAAAATTCGCATGCCATTTAAGAAAAATTTTCGAATTACTTTGCTTTTGTTCATTGGTACATTGGAAATGAAGGATTTATTCCAGCACATTGAAGAATTTTTCTTTTGAGGCCCTAGGTAGAACCCTGTGGGGATTGCATGTTGGAATGATAGAACTTAACTATAACTGTAAGTTAAGGATTTAGGTTGAGTTTTTAATTTTATTTCCCTACCAACCAGGCCATATACCTAACGCTAAAAAAGTATCACTGGTTTGGGTAATTATTAAGAAACTTCAAATTCAATATGATTATCTCCTGACTTAAAGACATATGATCAATCAGTTTTCAAAATTAGAGTTTTGTGTGTGTGTGTATGTGTGTGTGTTTTAAACAAGGGTACTTACTAGGTTTAAATTTTGAAATGATATGCAGGTCATGCTCTGTTGGTGTAATGATAATAGAATGTATTATGAACAAGGTGCATAACACATAATGCAGTATTTCTAATTCTAACACATTCTATGATGTTACCCCCATTCTCTGGTTCAGAAAATTGATTGGACTACAAAGCTGCTTAAGTAGTGAGGCTGAGATTTAAAACTGTTTTTTGTCCCATTCCACCACACTGCTTTTCAGTAATGATTTACGGTAATTAGGCTGTATTGTGTCTGTTCCTAGGCAAAAGTCTACTTGGTATTCATAAAACATGCCATTTAAATTTCCTACTGAAATGAGTATGTCCAGTGCTTTGCATATTTGTGTAGATAACAGATTTTATAACCCTTTTCTGTGCTCTTTCTCATAATTGATATAAAGGAGCCCTAAAACTATTAAGTGAGGAAACATTTAATTTAAATAGCAGGAGATAAAATGGTAATCTAAAGTGACATTTCTAATGAAGCACAAAACAAGTAAATTGTGAAAGTATATTAGGTTTTGATTATTAATCATGATTCAGAAAAATAATGTCTTGGTTACACATTTCAGTCTTATGATGATAAAAGAGCATAGATTCACATTATTTGAGAAGAGACATGGCTTGAACACAGATTAGCATAATATTATAAAGTCCCTGAGTTTCCTCATTTCACAAATATTTTCTAAAAGAAATAGGACAGTCTTCCATTACTTTTGATAGAGAAGATACATACTTAAACATAGTTCTTCTATGACAGGGCACATCAAGTTGTAGTTTTTATGTACAGATCAATATGATGTAAAGATAGCAAAGACAGGAATTTAGAATGAAATGAAGGCATCTATAAATTTTAATTCCAAAAGCAATAAAAGGGAAAAGGAAATATTTATCCTATTTATCAAATGATCCCACATCTCAGAATAAGCTAATGGTAGTCACTATATAGGGTTTAATTAATTCTTCCCCAGTTCTAACTCTTACTTTTAGCTTCTGGAACACAGAAGTGAATAATTACATAATTTTTGTGATGTCCATATATTTGTGGGATTTAAAAAGATATGTAATGAAGACAAAAGATTTTGTTACGTAGTTAGTTTTGCTTGACACAACATTTTTCATTCATTTATTTTCAATTATTTGAAAGACAGTATTTTTTCATTATTTACCTATGAATATTGCCAAATGTGATCTAAGGAAACCATGTTAGGTGAAAAATAACAGGCTTTACATTCCTGAAGTTCAGTCATGGAAAGAAAAGCCAGCTTGGAGACACACCAATTAGCCAGGCATGCTTAGTTTTCTTTGGTAATAGCAAGGTTTATTTTCCCTAGTAGGGTCAAATGTTAAGACTGGTTTTGATTCAGAAGTTGAGCCTTCCGTACATTTCGGTTTATGCTGGAACATCTTCATACGTTCCACAGTGAGGCATTTTCTGTTACTTGGATACTCCACTCATAGTTGTTAGGAAAAGTTTACAATTTCATGCATCAAGAGTCAGCTTGTTCATAACAAATCATGTACAAGCATCATAATAATTGAAGTATCCAACTTTCATTAGAAATTTTATTTTTTAACTATTCTGTTAAAATAACGTACATGATTTCCTAATCTACAAGGGATTCCAACTTTCTAAATTCAGAAAGTTGAAGATAAGAAACTGAAATTCAAGAACAAACCGGCAAGGAAAAAGTGAGGTAATTTTTTGAGCTTACTTAAAAAAAAAATTCAGACCCAAATCATTAATGACTTCTCTTTGTTAATGTCTATGAAATTAAATGTTTAATAGAAGATCTATGTGTATGTGTATATATATATATATACACGTATATGTACGTGTGTGTGTATGTGTGTGTGTGGAGAGTCTCAGCCTCTGTTGGAAAAAGCTGTAAATGTTTAACACAGGGTACATCATCCTCTTTGATGATTAAGCAACCCTAAGTGACCCCCAGGTCAGTACTCTGAAGGGCCTTTTGAATGGAGATAAAGATCAGCAGTGACACATGGACCCCAGCAATCTGCCCAGGAAAATGTTCTGTTTGTTTTGTTTTGTGACTAAACAAATTCCTGGGACCCCTTTGTTGTCATTTTCTAAATCCTTCCCCAAAAAAAGAGGGATTTGGAAGACAAAACAGATCCAGGCATCAAACTATTTCAAGTTCCTCCTATTAGTAGATTCATATGTTCTTTAGAGTTTCTTTTAAACTATACAAAATATTTCATGCCAAACTTTCATTATTGTTTTTTGAGGCACTTAAAGCTTTTGTTGCTGTTGTTTGTATTGTTGCTATTTAAATAACTTTCTCTTGGGCATGTAGAATGCAGGGAGTAAGAACCTTTATTTGATTGGCAAAATGTAGTTCTTTCATTCATTCCATATTTAGGGACCCCTTAGACCTATTAAAGGAACTCTGGTGGTGTAGTGGTTAAAGCATTGGGCTACTAACCAAAAGGTTGGTGTTTCGGACCCACCAGCCAGTCTGTGGAAGAAAGATGAGGCAATCAGCTTCCATAAAGATTTACAGCCTTGGAAACCCTGTGGGGAAAATTCTACTCTGTCCTGTAGGGTCGCTATGAGTTGGAATCAACTCAATGGCAGTGGGTTTGGTTTGGATTTTGGTAAACTTATTGGCTAGAATATACTATTCATAAACTTTAGTTCAATACTTGCTCAAGGTTCATTTCAGTAGCCATAGTTGGTGGTGGTGGTGGTTGTTATGTGCTGTTGAGTCAGCCCCGACTCATAGGGACCCCTTATTGGGTTTCTAAGGCAGTATCACTACGGAAGTAGATTTCCCAACCTTCCTTCCAAGCCATAGGTGGTACCCCTAATTGTTATAAGTTGTCCTAGAAATTGATGACCAAATGAGATATGGACAAGAGAGAATGGATTTGCGAAAAAAAAACCTCAAGGTCCATAATCTCCACATTGCAACAATATTATTAGTTATTGATAGTGTTGATGTCCTATATTTTATCTGTTTGTCAAATGAAAACAGAAGCTTAATTTAAGATTCATAATTTTAAGTATTGCATATGGAAACAAGTAACATAGGACTTAAAACCCCTGGGTAGTACAAATAGTTAACGTGCTCAGCAGCTAACTGAAAGATCACAGATTCAAGTCCACCCAGAGATGCCTTGAAAGAAAATACTGGCAATCTACTTCCATTGAAAACCCTATAAAGTACAGTTCTACATACATGGGGGTTAACAGGAGTCAAAGCTGACTTAACAGCATTTTTTTTTTCTTTTTAACATAGGGATTAACAACAGATTGTCTAAATTCAAATCCCAGACCCACAATATATCAGCTAATGGTCAAATTACTTATTTCCTGGTCTCAGTTTTCTCATCTGTAAAATGAGGATAAAAGTAAGTACTCACTTCAGAGGGCTTTTGTGAATATTGAAGGAGAGAATATGTAAAGTAGTTAACAATACCTAGTGCATTGTTATGTCTCAATAAATGTTAGCACTAACTATGAGATTTCTTCCATGATTTTGAATTCTTTGCAATAGAACAGATACTAAAATTCATCCAACAAATATTTATGGAAGACCTACCATATGCAAGGTCCTGATCACATTTTTTAATCTGTGACTATGTTAAAACCAGTTAGTTGAAAATATGCTGAGTGAAATAAGTCAGACACAAAAGGGTAAAATTATATGATCCCACGTATATATAGTATAGGAAAATGCATAGAGACAAAAGTTTATTAGTTCTTACCAGGGGCTGAATATATCATGGACTGCCAGAAGAACAAACAAATCTGTCCTAGAAGAAGTATAGTCAGACTGCTCCTTAGAAGCGAGAATGGTCAGACTTCATCTTACCTACTTTGGCCATTTGTCAGAAGGGACCAGTCCCTGCAGAAGGATATCATGCTTGGTAAAGTAGAGGGTCAGAGAAAAAGGGGAAGACTCTCAATGAGATGGATTGACACAGTGGCTGCAATGATGGGCTCAAACATAGCAAGAATTGTCAGGGTGGCACAGGCCTGGGTAGTGTTTCCTTCTGTTGTACATAAGGTCACTATGAGCAGAGCTGAATCACCAGCACCTGACTACAACAACAATAGGGACTGGTGGAGGAGAAGATGGGGGAAGTAGTGCTTAAGGGGCACTGTTGGTGTTAGGTACCGTTTAAGTTGGTTCTGACTCATAGAGACCCATGTACAACAGAACGAAAGTGTCCTGTCCTGTGCCATCCTCACAAGTCTTGTTGTATTAGAGCCCATTGTTGCAGCCACTGTGTCAGTTCCTCCTGTTGAGTTGTTGTAAGGTGCCATCGAGTTGATTCCAACTCATAGTGTCCTGATGTACAACAGAATGAAACACTGCCCTGGCCTGCCACATCCTCACAATCCTTGCTATACTTGAGCCATTGTAGCCACTGTGTCAGTCCATCTTGTTGACGGTCCTCCCCTTTTTCTCTGACCCTCCATTTTACCAAGCATGATATCCTTCTCCAGGGAATGGTCCCTTCTGACAACATGACCAAAGTAGGTGAGACGAAGTCTGGCCATTTTCTCTTCCAAGGACCATTCTGACTGAACTACTTCCAGGACAGATTTGTTTGTTGAAGGTCTTCTTTTTCACTGACCCTCACTTTACCAAGCCTTATGTCCTTCTCCAGGAACTCTGGTCCCTCTTGATATTACATCCAAAGTACATGAGATGAAGTCTCGCCATCCTTGCTTCTAAGGAGCATCTGGCTGGACTTCTTCCAAGGTAGTTCATTCTTCTGGAAGTCCGTGGTATATTCAATCTTCTTTGCCAACACCATAATTTAAATGGATCAGTTCTTCTGAAGTCTTCCTTATTTATTGTCCAACTTTTGCATGCATTTGAGGTGATAGAAAAGACAATGGATTGAGTCAGGCACACTTCAGTCCTCAAAGTGACATCTTCCCTTTTTAACACTTTAAAGAAGTCTTTTGCAGCATATTTGCCCAGAGCAATAAGTCCTTTGATTTGTTGACTGCTGCTTCAATGGGTGTCGATTGTGAATCCAATAAAATGAAATCCTTGATGGCTTCAATCTTTTTTTCCATTGATAATGATGCTGTTTATTGGCCCAATTGTGAGGATTTTTGTTAAGGAGCACTGAATTTCTGTTAAAGGTAATGGAAACATTTGGACAGTTATTGATGATGGTTTCATAAGGTAGTGAATGTAATTAAAGTCACTAAATTGTATAGTAGTTGTATAACTGGTTGCATGTAAAGATGGTTGAGATGTAAAATATTTTGTTCTATATCAATACATATTTATATATATATGTCATATTTATATATATGTGATATATATTTTGATATATATAACACATATATATTCACTGTTGTTGTTGTTGTTATGTGCCATCAAGTCAGACCCGACTCATAGCGACCCTTCCTTGGGTTTCTGAGGCAGTATCACTACGGAAGTAGATTGCCCAACCTTCCTTCCAAGGAGTGGCTGGTGGGTTTGAACCGCCAACCTTCTGGTTAGCAGTCAAGTGCCTTAGGCACTACGCTACCAGAACTCCCATACATTCACTACAATAATAAAAAAAACCTTAAACTCTGTTTTTAAGCACTGTACTGTGTTTAAAATGGTTTCTAAGCTTATTTGTCAAGAAACTAGACAAGACAGAAATAAAAGGAATAAACCAAACAGTTTGTTGTCTCTTCCAGCTTAAATGAACACCCCTTTCTATAAGTTCACAGATGTGAAGATCCTCCCGTCTATTCTCAAAGAGGACATGGGCTGTCCCCTAGCAGAAGGGTAGGATATTTCCAGAAAAGGCAGCGCTGCTGAGCAGGGATGGTGCTCATCTCCCAGATCCCCCCCGCAGTCGGCTGAATTCTCAGTTGAACCTAGCAGGGTGTGCTCATCACAGATGCTCACAGCTGGGCCTCCAAACAGAAAGTGCTGCCTAGATGCAGCCCTACAAAAGTCCACTTCCTGGCTCTGCAAGGAGCCCGAGACACTGTATATGATGGGGTTGGGCCTGCTTTTTATTGCCTGGCAACTTAATCGCTACTCCAATGGGGCTGAGAAAAAATTCATTCTGTTTGTTAAACAGTGATTGAAATGATTGATTAGTCAGAGAAGTGTATTGTTTGATTGTGGGCAATTTTGCTTTTGTAAGTTTTTTGTGTATTCAAGAACCAGAGGATTTTAGATGGGAAGGGCATTCTCGAGCTAACTCATCCAGAGTAAGTAGTCTACGTGCTTCAGGAAAGATACGAATTGACCACAGAGGCACTGGTTACCAACAGTCTCTGGAGACACACTGCTTGGTTTATATTCTTCCTGCTCCACTTTTGAATATTAGAAACTTGATAAAGTCTTTCAGCCTCCCCGTACCTCAATTTTCTTGTCTGTAGAATGGGGGTTAATAATAATACCAACCACAGAGCTCAGTGTGAGCATTCAGTAGGAACTCGTGGACAGTGTGTAGTAAAGACCTTGCCCTGCCCATAATCAGCATTCAAAGTTACCTCTAATTGTTATTGCAATTACACGTATTGTATCAGAAAGTGAAAGGTAGGACTTTGAAATCAGAAGGCAGTGGCTGATGGTCAAACATTACTTCATGCCCTAAAATTTTGACTCTAAACCACAATATGCCCTTCTAATGAGCTAGACTAGATGGTTGTTGTTGTTGTTATGTGCCGCCAAGTCAGTCCCGACTCATAGCGACCCCTCCTTGGGTTTCCGAGGCAGTACCACTACGGGAATAGATTGCCCCATCTTCCTTCTGAGGAGTGGCTGGTGGGTTATGCTTAGGAGTAGTTGTTTGTCTTAAATTTGTAAATTTCCTAGGTCTATATTTGAAATACTTGAGAGAAGTACAGATAAAAAATTTTTGCTTGCAATTAAATATTTAAGCTTATAAACAATGTTTGAAACAATTTAATTTGTTGGTTTTATGGTTTTTGTGACTGTAACTTGAAAAAATGAATGATAATGTTTCAAAGTTTACAAAAATGAAATCTAATAATTTACTAGAAAACATAGGATACTATCTTTAGGATACTGAGATAGAAAATGGCTTTAAGCAAGAAACAAAAGAAGAAAAATCATGAAGTTGCATACATTTATCAAAATGTAGAACTTTGGTACTACACTCGCTGAAAACCTGCTGCCGTCAAGTCAGGTCTGACTCATAGCGACCCCTCCTTGGGTTTCCGAGGTGATATCACTACAGAAGTAGATCGCCCAACCTTCCTTCTGGGGAGTAACTGATAGGTTTGAACCACCAGCCTTCTGGTTAGCAGTCAAGTGCCTTAGGCACTACGCCACCAGAGCTCCCATACAACACAGTAACATTAAAATATTAAAAGACAATTGAAATTGGGAAGACAATTTCCGTGAATAGCTAACAGAGGAGTGTCATCCCGCAAATATTTAAAATGTTTTACAAATCATTAAGAAAAAGGCAAATAACCCAGTTGTTATGTTGTTGTTATGTGCCGTCGAGTCAGCCCTGACTCATAGCAACCCCTCCTTGGGTTTCCGAGGCAGTATCACTACGGAAGTAGGATTGCCCAACCTTCCTTCCGAGGAGTGGCTGATGGGTTTGAACCACCAGCCATCTGGTGAGCAGTCGAGTGCCTTAGCCACTATGCTACCAGCGCTCCCAAATAACCCAGTAGGAAATAAAAATGTTTAAAATGTAAGAATAAGTGATTTTTTAGTAGAGAAAGCACAAATGGCCAACAAATATATAAAAAATGTACTTTCACTGGATATCAGGAAAATAATAACTAAAATGAGAGATGGTTTTTCAATAATTAGATCCACCTAATTACATCGGGTGTGAGTGGCGCTGTAGAGGAAGCAATGGTCTCAGGTGGGACCATAGGCAGAAATCAGCAATGATAGAGCCTTTGGGGTGAACAATTGAGCATTTTCATTAGAACTGAAATTGCAGAATCTGTGTCCCAGCAATCCCCACTTTCCACTCTCAACCTGAGGGAAACACTTGCCAAGCAAACATGATGTGGGAAATTTATTGTGGGATTTTTTGCTATAGTGAAAAATTGGAAATAACCTAAAAACCCTTCAGTAGAGTAATGCTGGAATAAGCCTTGGCATTTTCCTTCTATGGAATACTAAAAATCCACTGCCATGGAGTCAATCCCAACACAAAGTGAAACTATCAGACAGAGCAGAACTGCTTCGTAGGGTTTCCAAGGCTGTAAATCTTAGGAGCTCTGGTAGCATAGTGCCTAAGGCATTTGACTGCTAAACAGAAGGCTGGAGGTTCAAACCCACCAGCCACTCCTTGGAAGGAAGGTTGGGCAATCTACTTCCGTAGTGATACTGCCTGGGAAACCCAAGGAGGGATCACTATGAGTCGGAGGTGACTCCATGGCACATAACAACAACAACAAATCTTAACCAAGAGCAGACTGACTCATGTTTCTCCTGCCAAGCAGCTGGTGTGTTCAAACCACTGACCTTTTGGTTAGTAGCTGAATACTTAACCACTGTGCTACCAGAGCTCCTCTTAAGGAATACTAAGCATGAGTAAAAAGGAAACATTAGATGTATATGGGCCAAATGAACAGATCTTGAGATACCAATAACCAATTGCAGAAAAATACATAGAGAGTCGTACAATCTATATTAAAAAATACACAGTTAGAAACATGTAGATTTATAGATTAATAAACCTTTACACAAAAGCATTAGAAAAGTATGGAATGATATGTAAAGCTTATAGCCCTGGACACCTCTTTAGAGGACCTGAGACTTATGAGATAGGGGTCCAGGTGGTTGTTGGATTTTATTGAGCCATCAAATAATGTCCTTGTTTTCTACCCAAGAGAACAAATTAATATGTAAGTGGAGACAAAAATGTCAGCTTTATGACTAATTAAGGCTGTGATAGAGCAGGTGGCTTAGACTAATGACCAAATGGACCTTCTGCTCTCTTGCCCGGCTCCCACTCATCCCTTCCCCTTCCCTGCACATTCTGCCCTCCCTACCAGCCTAAGGATAGCTCACTAAAAGGAGACTTTGGTTCGGAGTAACCTCACATTGTCAGAGCCAAGGAAGAAAGTCAAGACTCTGATCCCTCAGTCTCAAAGTCCTTTTAATAGATCGACTCCACCCTTATTTTAAAATGTTACCCGTCAGTTAGGGAACTCATTTCTTTTCTTCCACTTCAAAAGGAAAGAGTGGGGCACCAAACCGAAACTGTTACTGTTATTGCTGTTTTTATTGTTACTATTCCTGCCACTCCATGAGAAGGGGACATGTTTCCCCCCCCCATAATATTGCTTATAAGTAATATTTTAATGCTTTTCCAAAGGAAATGTATTCATGTAACACATGTAAAATAAAAACAAACTTTAAATAGAAAACTTTAATTTAGGTGTTTCTCCCAAGTAGTGTGGTTTGTTGCCCTCAAGTCGGTTCCAATGCATGGTGACCCCACATGCTACAGGATGGACCAGTGCCAAGTCCTCTGCCATCTTCATGATTATTAGTATATGTTGGAGTCCACTATTGCAGCCACTGAGTATTTTGAATGTCTTCCAGTCTAGGGGCTCATCTTCCAGCACTATGTTGTGGTTTCTGTTGCTATCACGTCAATTCCAACTCATGGCAACCCCGTGCAACCAGAGTAGAACTGTGCTTCATAGAGCTTTCAAGGCTGTGACCTTTTGAAGCAGATCACCGGGCCTGTCCCAAGGCACTTCTGGGTGGACTCTGATCACCAACCTTATGGCTAGTAGTCAAACACTTAACCATTTCTGCCACCCAGAGACTTCTTGTACTGTAGCAGACAATATTCAATTGTCATCCATAAGGTTTTCGTTAGCTAATTTTTGGAAGAAGTTTGACAGGCCTTGTTCCTAGTCTGGAAGCTCCACTGAAACCTGTTCACCATGGATGACCCTGCTGGTGATAACTTCCAGCATCATAGCAACATGAAAGCCACCACAGTATGACAAACTGAGTTGGGTGGTGGTCTCCCAATAGTAGTTATTTATAAATAATGTTTTAAAACTTTTAAAAAGGGAAATGTATTTAAGTCTCTTGTTCTTCACTCATATATTCTCTTCCATCTACCAGGTCATCATTGGATAAGCTGAATATATGCATTTTAAATGGAACTAAATTCACTTATATTATTGGCATATCCATTTGCACAAGTTTGTATCTTCATAAACTGACAAGAATCCTTATTCTTGTTTATATTATAATTTTTAAGTTTATACTATAAGCATTCAATATTGTCAGAGGAAAAATGTATCTACTTATAGTAGGTATTTAATAATCACCTACAAATTTGCTCTAATTGTCAGCTTCTCCAAAATTACTCTTGTTTCTAAATTTCTTAACAAGTAGTTATAAATAGATGTTTTGGTATGAAAAATAAGAAAGATATCCAGTATTTCCTGTATTTCATAAACACCATATAATTTCCATTCATCAAACTTCCTATTCAAATACAGAACAAGAGCTTTAGGCCACATGTCATGTCAGACGTACATGACTCTATATTGAAAGAAGGCACACATTCATTTCCTTTTGTATTATCTCAAATTTTACTCTGTTATATTAGAAATTACACAAGCAATTAGTATTCAAATGCATGAACATAATTTTATTTTCATTTGCTGCAAAGAATCTTTTAGTATATTGTTAGTTGCCATTGAGTCGATTTTGACTCATGGCAAGTCCATTTTGTATAAAGTAGAAACAGTCCATGGGGTTTTCTTGGATGTAATCTTTCTTCTGCAGTGCTGCTGGGTCGGTGGAACCACCAGTGTTTAGATTAGTAGTTGAGCACAAACTACACCACCCAGGGACCTCTGAATGAAGAGCAAGGGAGTTAAATACAGAGTCAAAATGTGTATCCTCTGGGCCCATGAGCAAATCATTTGCACCCAACTCCTAACGTAAATGTTGGTGGTTCGAAGCCACTCAGTGGTACTATGGAAAATAGACCTGATGACACACTTCCGTTAAGATTACAGCCAATAAAACTCTATGGAGCAGTTCTCTGTAATGCATGGTGTCACCATCTTTTATTATATATTCATTTTAATGCTGAGTAGGATTGAAATGATATATCAAGTACAGGTAAAAAGAAAATGTTATTTCAGTAGGATATACATAGATGGATGGATATCCGTTGGTTCATTGCAACCTTATGTACACTAGATCAAAACATTGACCTGCATCATCCTTATGATTGCTGACAAGTTCAAGTCTATTGTTGTGCCAATCCATATCATTGAAGTCTCCCTCTACTTCACCATACACGATGTCCTACTCCAGCATGTCCTGGTGACATGCCCAGAATAAGCACGACAATGTTCTGTTGTGATCCATAGGGTTTTTATTGGCCAATTTGTGGAAGTAGATTGCCAGCCCTCTCCTCCTAGTCTTTCTTAGTCTGAAATCCCTGCTGAAACCTATCCACCATGGGTGACCCTGTTGATATTTGAATTATCAGTGGCATAGCTTCCACCATTATAGCAATACAAAAACCACCCCAGTAAGACAAATCACAAAGAGGAGCATAAACAAAGCTACATAGTTACTGTTAAGCATCAAACTGCAATGATGATAGTTAGGTGAGATTCATTGGCCAACAAGGGTATATCAAGGTATGAGTTGAGGCCCTGAATTGTATAGACTTCATAATCTACAGGGTGTGTATGTTTAGGTTGGCTCTTGAACTTTATGCAATCTGTTATTGCATAGAAGAATTGAGGTAACAGATCTAAAAGAAAAGTATTTGGGGACTTCCAGTAGATTCGTCTTCCCTTTTGAACATTTAATTGTGGTTTGGTAAAAGTTTACACAGCAAATTAGTTGCTATTCAACAATTTATACACATTTTGTTTTGAGACATTAGTTGCATTCCAGTAGATTCTTGAGCCAACAGAAATACAATCGAATGCATTTGGTCCTTCACTAAAATTAATGAAAATGTGAATATCCTGGATGCCATGGTGCTCACACAAATACACAAAGGGAAGAGTTTATATGTGTCCAAGTGTAGATTCATTTCTTATCATGTCCAAAAAACATGGACATTAACATCTTGATGACTCTCCTTGAAATCTTTTTGTTCCTTTTTTGGTAATGATAGTGCTTTCCGGTATACAGACAAGAGACACTAGCTCTGGTGGTGTAGTGCCTAAGGCATTTGACTGCTAATCAGAAGGCTGGTGGTTCAAACCCACGAACGACTCCTTGGAAGGAAGATTGGGCAATCTACTTCCATAGAGATACCACCTCGGAAACTCAAGGAGGGGTCTCCATGAATTGCGATAGACTCGATGGCAGTGAGTTTGGTTTTTTTTTGGAAAATAGACAGATTATTTTCAGAGCTAAAATATAGAAACTATGGAATACTCGATGGCACATAACAACAACAACAACAACAATGGAATACTTCATTTTTTTTTTCTCTCTCTTCTGAAACTTGATCCCCAAGATATCCAAACCGAGTTATTCTGCAGTTTATTTTTAGCTCCTAAGATCTGGAAATGAAGCAAGCCCATACAGGGGGCCCAAAGCACATGTTTCCTGTATTAACAACAGGGAACACAGATATCATTCAGAAGAGGAAAGCAATTTAAGATGCTGATTAAAGTAGGTGTTTAGAAAGCAGTTTTAGGAATTTGTCATGTGGTGAAGTCAAAGAGGAAACAATCCACAGATAACAGCAATGCTTTTTTTTTTTATTTTCCCAAACACTTTCTTTTAATTTAAAGAACAAGAAGATAAGAGAAAAAAAAAAAGTTTTATGAAGAATCACACTCAGAAACTGCATTTTCATGCCACACCTCAGGGATCTGAAACAAAGAGATAAGAGCAATTGCTATACAGATCATAAAACTGGCAGGGATTGTGGGCAATGCTAAGAAATCTATTGCTCTAAAAAGCTGACCTAAAAACCACACCAGTTGCTGTTGAGTCAGTTCCAACTCATGGTGACCCATGTGCACAGAGCACAACTGTGCTGCACAAGTTTTTCAACAGCTGATTTTTACCAGGACTTGTGAGACACCTCTGGGTGCACTTAACAATTTGTACCACCAAGGGACGCATTCTGTTGTCCTCACTTCTTCCAAATAGTGGGAGCTCTGGTGGCTTAGTGCCTAAGGCACTTGACTGCTAACCAGAAGACTGGCAGTTCAAACCCATCAGCCACTCCTTGAAAGGAAGACTGGGCAATCTACTTCTGTAGAGACACTGAGAAACCCAAGGAAGGGTTGCTATGAGTCAGAACCTACTCTTCTAAATAGTAGCAAAAGTTCTGATCGCTTATTAAGGTAAAATTAGGAATTATCATAAAGATTTCAAATGAAGTTTTCATTTGAATTCAGGGCTGCAGGAAATGCCTGTGTCTTCAGACAGGCAAAATGATAGTGGATTGAGTCCTGAACCAGGGGATGGAAGACATGCTTCTCCTCCAGCTCCACCATTTCTTTGTAACTTGTTATCTCTTTCTTCTTAAAGAATAATGAATGCCATGACTGTCTTAAAAGAGCTATGTGAGGTTGATGAAGTACACTAATGTCACTTCCTGATACACACAGTACTGTACAAGTAGACAACGTCATTGTATTAACGAGACTTCCCTCTGATTATTGTGGATGTGACATTATGTGTGTGGTTTTTAGACTCCGTTAAAGATCTAGCTACTTTGTAAATTTAGAAGCCTCACCAACTACTTTCTTTGTGACCTGGGACAGTATGTGAATTGTATGTGTGTCCTTATCTATAAAGTCTACCTCTTGTCTATCAGTTTGTTCTTCAGTGATGGCTTGCATATTGCTATGATCCTGGAGCTATGCCACTGATATTTCAGATACCAGCAGGGTCACCTATGGTGGACAGTTTCAGTGCAGTTTCCAGAGTAAAAGAGATAAAGAAAAAAGTCCTGGCAATTTACTTCTCAAAATAAACCAGTAAAGGCCCTGTAGATCACATCAGAATATTGTCTGATAAAGTGCTGGAAGATGAGCCCTCTAGATTGGAAGGCACTCAAAATATACAGTGGCCATAACAATGAACTAGAGCATGCCACCAATCTGAAAGATGGAACTGAACTGGGCAACATTTCCTTCTATCGTACATGAGGTTGCCACATGTCTGAGCCTAATTGGCAGCAGCTCTGGTAGTGTAGCGCCTAAGGCACTTGACTGCTAACCAGAAGGCTGGCGGTTCAAACCCACCAGCCACTCCTCAGAAGGAAGATGGGGCAATCTACTTCCGTAGTGATACTGCCTCGGAAACCCAAGGAGGAGTCACTATGAGTTGGTTCCGACTCGACAGCACATAACAACAACAACAACAACAATCAATAAAGTAGGGATGCTTACCTTTTTGTATTGTTCTGATAGGTAAGTGTCATAATGTGTCTTTCTTAGTTTCCCAGGGTTGCCATAGCATAATACCACAAAGTGGGTAATTTATTGTCTCACAGTTCAGGAGGCTTGATCCCCAAATTCAGGGCACTGGCAGGGCTGTGCTCTCTGTGTGCTTTTTCTGTTCACTCTAGGGAAAGATCTTTCCTTGTCTTTTCCAGCTTCTATTAGCCCAGTAATTTCTTAGTGTCCTTGGCTAAGGATAATTTTCACATGGCACCCTTAGCCTGTGTGACCCTGTCTCTATCGGTTCTCTCATTTTATGATGACACTCGGATGGGATTAGGATCTACTCCACTGTGTTGTGACCTTGTAAACTGATAACATCTTCAACCAAAATCAAACTTACTTCCGTTGAGTTGAATCGGACTCATAGTGACCCCTCCTTGGGTTTCTGAGGTGATATTTCTTTACAGAAGTAGATTGCCCAGCCTTCCTTCTGAGGAGTGCCTGGTGGGTTTGAACTAACAGCCTTCTGTTTAGTAGTAGCCTTAGGCACTACACTATCAGAGCTCCCAACATCTTCAAAGGGATACCTTATTTCTAAGCAAGGTCACATCCATAGGTACAGGGGTTAGGACTTCCATGTATCTTTTTTGGGGACAAAATTCAATCCATTACAGAATTTAACATGATGTGTAAGAGGTGTCCAGTAAACAATTGTTCTTTTCCCTCCTCTCTTTCTCCAGCTTCCTTTAATAATAATACAAATTGCACATATTTTTTGCTCATAAAATTATTTGGTTTGGTGTGCCAGTCATCATAAACTTATTTCCAATTAAAAAATAATAATTTTAAAGTAAAAATGGAACCAAAAGCAGTGTAAGTTTAGAAGAATAGCAACTCTAGCTTTAACTACTTTGAAAAGCAGTAAAATTTGAGAACAAATGAATCCATTAAGCATGATACAACAAAACTGTTGACAAAACTGTTGTTTTTAGGGGTCTTAACATCTCCACACTATTAACCTGATATATTACACATTCAGAAGGGGAGTTGAGAGAAAGAGAAGAAAAGACATATTTAATGGGTACAATTCCTCCATGTAGCTGCCTCTGGCTGTGGCACCCTTTTATGTTTATTAAATATTCTGCACAGATGTTCAGGTTGCCTGGTACCTTATGGGGCTCTGAAGAAGTGCTCTACAGAGATTTTTTGGGTTTTTGATAAGCAGGTTAACTGAGATAACTAAATTTTAATCACTTAATTTAATCTTGTCCTGCTGGGACTAGAATTCAGCTTTTCTGACTCCTAATCACTGTGGGGAGCTCTGGTAGCAGAGTGGCTAAGGCACTTGACTGCTAACCAGAAGGCTGGCAGTTCAAACCAACCAGCCGCTCCTTGGAAGGAAGATGGAGCAATCTACTTCCGTAGTGATACTTCCTCAGAAACCCAATGAGGGGTCGCTATGAGTCGGGTCTGACTTGACGGCACATAACAACAACAACAACAACAATCACTGTGAGTTCGGAACGGACTTGGTGGCAGTGAGTTCGATTTTTTTTAATCTGTTTTCAACTTTACATTGTTTTTCATATTTAAAAGACTCTATTATTTCATTATTAGATAGTGATTTTAACTCATTTTTGGATTCTGTCCAGCCACTGCCACTTAAAACCATCTTATAGCACACCTCCTCTGTAGAGATAGTGTGA
>NW_006921599.1:5431879-5439747 GCF_000298275.1 Orycteropus afer afer
CCCTCCCCATATTGTTCCATAAATTTGTGAGAATACCGGGGCAGGGGGTCTTTTGCTTAAGCCACTGACCTGGTAAGGGCAAAGACCCTAACTTAAGTTAGCTAATAAACTTTCCTATTGCATTTGCATTGTCATGTGTTGGCATATTCCTCTCCGAACATCTCCTTCATAACCTGGGCACAACAATAGGAATCAAAATGTACTATATCTTAATAATTTTGGTATATCTCTTGAGATTATTAGCAATACACAAACAAAAGGTGGAATCTACGCTTGTGCTTTTTTTATGTGAAGTGAATAAATTTTGAAATATAAATAGCCAACTGTTATTGTGTCCCTCCCCAAAAAAATACATGTTGAAATCCTAACCCCTGTATCTCTGGATGTAATCCTGTTTGAAAATAGGATTTTCTTTGTTATGTAAATGAGGCCATGTCAGTGTAGTGTGTGTCCCACAAGTAACCACTTCTGAGTTATAAATTGAGCAAATCAGACACAGAGGCAAGCACAGAGGGGAGGGAAGTGGCAGAGACAGACGCCATGAGAGGAAAGCCCAGGGACATGGGAATGCCAGAGGCTGCTGACAAGGAAGGTCCTGGGTAGCATAAAGACTTTGTGTTCTACTGCTGACTTAAAGATTAGTAAGTAGTTCAACTAGTGGCAGCATGGAAGAAAACCCTGGCATTTGCTTCTTTAAACATTACAGCCAATAAAATACTATGGAGCAGTTCCACTGTGTAACACTGTGAGTTGCCATGAGTCAGAATGTTCTTGAAGCAAGGAGTTTGGTTTTGGTTTGGTTACCAACAAGGAAGGAATCACAAGGCTGTGACCCTGATTTAGACTTTTAGCATCCAGAACTGTGAGAAAATGCATTTTTGTCCTTTAAACCCATCCACTTATGGTACTTGTATTACCGTTGTTGTTGTGATGTGTCATCAAGTTGGACCCGACTCATAGCGACCCCTTGGGTTTCTGAGGCAATATCACTACAGAAGTAGATTGCCCAACCTTCCTTCTGAGGAGTGGTTGGTGGGTTTGAACCACCAGCCTTCTGGTTAGCAGTCAAGTGCCTTAGGCACTATGCTACCAGAGCTCCTACCTAAGACACTAACAAAAGTAAAAGTAAAATGAATTTCAAACTATTACATTGAATTTATTAAACTCAATTACTTTAAGAAACCTTGGTGGCATTTCTAGACCAAATCACATTTCTAATATGAAATATATATATATATAAATTCTAATAAAAACCCATATATGGTATTGATATTTTGGGGAAGTGTGAGCTACCTGTCCTAATTTAAAAGGAGGCTATTAGAATCCTTTGGGAGCTCTGGTAGCATAGTGGCTAAGGCACTTGACTGCTAACCAGAAGGCTGGCGGTTCAAACCCACCAGCCACTCCTCAGAAGGAAGGTTGGGCAATCCTACTTCCATAGTGATACTGCCTCGGAAACCCAAGGAGGGGTCACTATGAGTCAGGGCTGACTCAACGGCACATAACAACAACAACAACAATTAGAATCCTTCTGTCAAATGATTTTCACTTAAGAGACTGGTGTAGATGATGGGATTGGCTTTCTTGTTTGGTTTCAAGAGACTATAGGTAGAATGCTCTCAGCAAAGATTCTAATTCTGGATTTTTCAAAGCCTTTGTGTTGAGACCAAACATATTTGTCTATATTTTATGGACTGATATGAAATTTTCTATGTAATATTTAGATATTAATGCCTTTAACAACTTCTAGGACAAATGTAGATGTTTTTCTTCATCATCTAATTACAGTGTCATCAAACTAAATATAGTCTTAAATAAACTTTTTTTACATTCCATTATTTCAGAGCTAAATACACACATAAAAGGCATATTTTAATCTGTATTCACTGCCATATATTTATTTGGCATTCACTAACCATCCGATTTTGACAAGCTATATTTACATTTTAATTGCATTAAGATTAGAATAATGAGGCTGTTGATGGCTTCTTCCATTTTCCCTTTTATTGGCTTGTTAAATTTGAACTGTGGCCCTTTTTGCATCCATTGTTGTTGTAGGGAATTTTTTTTAAATGCATTTTCTATTTCTACGAAGTAGTTAGAAGAGAAAATTACTTCCCACTCATAAGTTTAAATCCTACCAATAAAATAAAAACTTTTAAATAGATTATGTGATTTTTCCATACAATGGACAGTATGACTGGAAAATAACATATGTTATTATTTTATTGCAAGATTTGAAATTTTCTAAGATGAGACCATTATTTATTTTAAAAAGTGAATCAGGGAAGGGCTTTGAAGTATCTTTACAAAATTTCAGACTAAAGTTGATTCACTTAATAACTTCTGTGAATATATTATTTGGAAGTACAACTTTCTGGGATAAATATTTTGGTATTGAGAAGGGAAGGATTTCTGGTTCTAGACTAGCAAAGTAACATGTATTGAATTTACCTATGCAAAATATCGACTATCAAAATAAATGAAATAACTGTTTTCAGTCATTGAACAGCATACTAGACAGGTCTGTGATTCTTGAGAGAAGGAAAATACACACATGTAATATATATCCCAAAACCCCAGTGCCATTGAGTTGATTCTGACCTCATAGAAACTGCCTTATAGGGTTTTCAAGGATGTAAATCTTTATAGAATCAGATTGCCTCATCTTTCTCCCAAAGAATTGCTGCTGGGCTCAAACCAGTGACCTGTTGGTTAACAGCCAAATGCTTTTACCACTGTACCACCAGAACTCCTTATGAGACAGATCAGGTAAATGAATACCTTAGCTTTCTGTGAGGGCACTAGGTCCACAAAGAGAGAAGAAAAAGTGTTGGAGAAAACGTTTGAAGATTTAATGAAAATTTTCTGAAGGGAAAAATCATTACTGACTTCTCACTGAAAACAATACAAGCCAGGCTATCAGGGAATGATATCTCTGAAGAGTTAAAAGAAAAAAGAAAAAATGTGAACCTGTAATTCTACATCAAGAAAAATTATCCTTCAAAAATTAAGTCTAAATAAAGACATTATCAGTTAAACAAAACTTGAGAAACTAAATCACTAGTAGATCAGAACTAGAAATATCAACAGAAGTTCCCCACACTTAAAGAAAATAGTGTTGTTGTTATGTGCTGTGGAATCAGACCCGACTCATAGCGACCCCTCCTTGGGTTGCCAAGGAAGTATCACTAAGGAAGTAGATTGCCCAACCTTCCTTCCGAGGAGTGGCTGGTGGGTTTGAACCGCCAGCCTTCTGGTTAGCAGTCAAGTGCCTTAGGCACTACACTACCAGATCTCCCAAAGGAAATAATACAAATAAATATATTAATCGTGTAGCTCAAGAAATTAGAGATAACTAATAGAAAGCAATAGAAAAGAATAATAAAGCAAAAGCAGATATTAATAAATTAGAAAACAGAAAAGCCATGGAAAAAATAAATCCAATAACAAGGTGTTTTTTTAAAAAAATAGGCTGTACAAGAGAGCCTTATAAAGTCCAAACTAATAAATAATGGGAAATACCACAAATATAAAAGAAATATAAAATATGAATTTGGATCACCTTATGAAAATACATGTGAAAGTCTGAATACATTGATCATTTTCTATGACACCATAACTACCAAAACTGATAGTAGAAGTGTTAGGAAATCCAAACAAGCCAATTACTGATTTTTTAAAAAATTAGAAAGTTTTTCTTGTTAGGTGCTGTAGAGTTGGCTTTGATTCATAGTGACCCTGTGTACAGCAGAATCAAACACTGCCAGCTTGAGTGCCATCCTTGCAATCCTTGCTTACCTGAGCGCATTGTTGCAGCCACTGTGTCAGTCCATCTCCTTGAGGGTCTTCCTCTTTTTCGCTGACCCTTAACTTTACCAAGCATGATATCCTTCTCCTTCTTCTCCAGGAATAGTCCCTTCTGACAACATGACCAAATTTGTTTAGGAGCTAGTTATCTAACAAAAATGTTTTAAACCCTGTTAATTTCATGGATGAATTCTATCCACATTTGTTATTAACTGTCATCAAATTGGGCCTAACTCATATGGAAACCATATGCACAATAGGAAAAAACACTGCCTTGTCCTGGGCCATCCCCACAGTCAGTTGCAGATCAGACCATTCTGATCGATAGGGTTTTCCTCGGCTGATTTTTCTTTGGGGGAAGTAGATCATCAGGCCTTTCTTCCTAATCTAGCTTAGTCTGAAAGCTCCACTAAAACCTGTTCAGCATGATGACAACATGCAAGCCTCCATTGGCAGATGGGTGGTGATTGCACATGAAATGCACTGGCCAGGAATTGAACCCTTGTTCTGCATGGAAGGCAAGAATTCTACCACTGAATCACCCCCCACACACACACTACCCACATTTAAAGGATACATACTTTAAAAAAAAATTTATTTTGTTGTTGATGAGCACAACACACACCAATTCAACAATTACTACATGTGCAATTAGGTGACACTGATTCCATTTTTCAAGTTGTGCAACCATTCCCAGCCTCTTTTCTGAATTGTTCCTCCCCCACTGACATAAATTCTTTGCTTCCCAAGTTTTCTATCTAATCTTTTGAGTTTCTATTGTTAATTTGGTCCCATAGATATAGTTCTTCTTCTTCTTTTCAGTTGTATTTATTTTTTAAATATAATTTATTTAATTTTTGTGGTGTTTCCTCCCCTCTCCTCCTTCCCCTGGTAACAAATGAAGAAAATTTCCTTCCACATATAAACCTTTCTTTGACTTTTTACAATAATGAACTAATACAGTATTTGTCCTTCTGTAATAGACTTATTTCACTCAGCATACTTTCTTTCAAGTTCATCCACATTATGTGGTGTTTAGCAGATTCTACATTAATCTTTAGTATTGCATAGTATTCCATTGTGTGTGTGTACCATAGTTTGGTTATCCATTCTTCTGTTGATGGGCACCTAGGTTGTTTCCATCTTTTTGCCGTTGTAAATAGTGCTATGATGAACATGGATATATATCTGTTCTTGTCCTATCTCTCACTTCTTGAGGATAGATACCTAGTAATGGAATTGCTGGGTCAAATAATATTTCTACTTCCAACTTTTCAAGGAATTGCCATACTGCTTTCCACAGTGGTTGTATCATTTTACTGTCCCACCCACAGTATATGAGTGTCCCAATCTCTCCATATCCTTGACAGCATTTGTTATTTTCTGTTTTGTTGAAGTTTGCTATTAGTGCAGGGGCAAAATTGTATCTCATTGTTGTTTTGATTTGCATCTCTTTAATGGCTAATGAGGAGCTCTGGTAGCGCAGTGCCTAAGGCACTTGACTGCTAACCAGAAGGCTGGTGGTTCAAACCCACCAGCCACTCCTCAGAAGGAAGTTGGACAATCTACTTCCATAGTGATACCACCTCAGAATCCCAAGGACGGGTCGCTATGAGTCGAGTCCTACTCAATGGCACATAACAACAACAACAACAATGGCTAATGATTGTGAACATTTCTACACGTGTTTGTTGGGCACCTGAATGTCCTCTTTGCTTAAGTATCTATCTATTCATGTCTTCTGCCCATTTTTAAATTGGGTTGCTTGTCTTTTTGTTGTTGAGGTGTTGTAGTTTTCTATAAATTTTAGAGATAAGTCCCTTGTCAGATATGCCATTACCGAATATTTTTTCTCAATTTGTAGGTTCTCTTTTTACTCTTTTGGCGAAGCCTTTGGAAGCACATAAAAATTTAATTTTTAAAAGGTCCCATTCATCTATTTTATCTTCTGCTGTTTGTACATTTTGGGTTATCCTTGACAGTCTACTTATGCCATAAATGAGGGCCCCTAAATTTTCTCCTAGTTTTTCCTTGAGGAAGTTTATAGTTTTAGGTTTCATATTGAAGTCTTTGATCCATCTGGAGTTAGATTTTGTGTATGGTGTGAGGTATGGATCTTGTTTAATTTTTTCTGCAAATGGATGTCCAGTTTTGCCAGCACGATTTGTTAAAGGGACCATCTCTTCCCCATGTATTGGATTTCAGCCTTTTGTTAAAAATCAGCTGACCATAGATCAATGGATCTGTTCCAGGGTTTTCAGTTCTATTCCACTGGTCTATGTGTCTGTCATTGTACCAATACCAGGCAGTTTTGACTACTGTGTCTGGCTGTATAGTAGGTTTTGAGATCTGGCAGTGTGAGACCTCCTACTTTGTTCTTCTTCAATAGTGCTTTGCTTATTTGAGGTCTCTTTCCTTTCCATATAAAGTTAGTGATTGGTTTTTCCATATCATTAAAGAATGTTGATGGGATCTGGATTGGGATTGCACTGAATGTATAGATTGCTTTGGGTAGAATTGACATTTTCACAATGTTCAATCTTCCTATCTCCAAGCATGGTCTGTTCTTCCATTAATGTAAATCTCTTATGGTTTCTTGAAGTAGAGGTTTGTAGTTTTCTTGTACAGGTCTTTTTTGTCCCTAGAGAGACTTATTCCCAAGTATTTTTATTTTTTTGGTAAATGGTATTGATTTCCTTATTTCTTTTTCAGCAATCTCTTTGCTGGTGTAGAGGAATCCATCTGATTTCTGGATGTTGATCTTGTATCCCACCACTATGCTAAATCTCTTAATAAGTTCCAGTAGTTTTTTTTACTGAGTGTTTTGGGTTTTCTATGTATAGGATCATATCATCAGCACATAGGTATAGTTTTACTTCTGCCGTACCAATTTGGATACCTTTGATTTCCCTTTCTTCTCTTATTGCCCTGGCTGGGTCTTCTGATACAGTGTTGAATAGAAGTGGTGATAGAGGCATCCTTGTCTGGTTCCTGTTCACAAGGGGAGTAGATTTAATCTCTCTCCATTGAGAATAACATTGGCTGTTGGTTTTGCATGCTGTTGTTGTTATGTGCTGTCGAGTCAGACCGGACTCATAGCGACCCCTCCTAGGGTTTCTGAGGCAGTATCACTATGGAAGTAGATTGCCCAACCTTCCTTCCGAGGAGTGTTGGTTTTGCATAGATGCCCTTTACTATGTTCAGGGATGTCCCTTCTAATCCTATTTTGCTGAGAGTTTTGATCAGGAATGAGTGTTGGATTTTATCAAATGCCTTTTCTACATTGATTGCTATGATCATGTGGTTCTTTTACTTTAATTTATGATGGATGACGTTGATTGTTTTTCGAATGTTGAACTATCATTTCATACTTGGTATAAAATCCATTTGATCATAATGTATTATTTTTTTGATATGTTGTTGGAGTCTATTGGCTAGAATTTTGTTGAAGATTTTTCCATGTATATTCATGAGGGATATTGGTCTGTAGTTTTCCTTTTTAGTGATGTATTTGCTAGTTTTGGTATCAAGGTTATACTTGTTTCATAAAATGAATTTGAGAGTGTTCCATCCTTTTCTGTGTTCTGGAATAGTTTGAATAGGATTGGTATCAGTTCTCTGAATGTTTAGTAGAATTCTGCAGTGAAATTGTCTGGGTCAGGACTTTTTTTGTTGTTGTTGGTAATTTTTTTAGGACCTATTCAATTTCTTCTTTTGTTATGGGTCAGTTCAAATTTTCCACCTGTCTTTATTAGTTTAGGTAAGTAGTATGTTTCTAGAAATCTGTCCATTTCTTCTAGATTTTCAAATTTGGTGGAGTATAGTTCTTCTGTTGGTTCTGTTGTGGTGTCACCCAATTCAATTCTTATTTGTGTTATTTGTATTTCTCTCCCTCTGTTCCTTTGTTGCATTTGCCAGTGGTTTGTCAATTTTATTAATCTTTTAAAAGAACCAACTTCTAGTCATGTTGATTTTTCTATTGCCTTTCTACATTCTGTTTCATTTATTTCTGCCCAAATCTTTGTTATTTGTTTCCTTTTGGTGACTGTAGGGCTTTT
>NW_006921599.1:5441612-5442922 GCF_000298275.1 Orycteropus afer afer
TTGATTTCTAATTTGATAGCATTGTGATCTAAGAAAATGCTTTGCAGTATTTCAAAGTTTTTATATTTATTAAGGCTTGCTTTGTGGCCTAACATATGGCCTATCATGGAGAATGTTCCATGTACACTGGAAAAGAATGCGTATTGTGCTGTTGTTGGATGAAGTGCTCTGTAGATGTCTATGAGGTCAAGTTGGTGGGTTGTATTGTTTAGTTCTTCTATGTCTTTGTTGAATTTCTTTCCAATTGTTCTGTATTTGATTGAAACTGGTGTATTAAATTTTCCTTTTTTTTTTTTTTTTTAACTATGACTGTGGACTCATCTATTTGTCTTTTCAGTTCTGTTAAAGTCTGGTTTATGTATTTTGCACTCTTTCACTGGGTCCATAGATATTTATTACGCTTATGTCCTTTTGTTCAATTGATCCTTTAATCATTATATAATGTCCTTCCTTGTCTCTTATGGTAGTTTTTGTCTTAAAGTCAGTTTTATCAGAAATTAATATTGCCACACCTGCTCTTTTATGGTTGCTATTTCCTCAATATATCTTTTTTCCAACCTTTGATTTTAGTCTATTTGTGTCTTTCTCTCTAAGGTGTGTCTCTTGTAGACAGCATATTGCTGGGTTCTGTTTTCTTGTCCAGTCTGTAACTCTGAATTTGTTGCTGTCCTTTTGTTATGTGTTGTTTCATGGTGCTACTGCTTTCCAGGTTCCATATAATTTTCTTTGCTGACCTCATTTTGTTTATGAATTGTGTTATTACTTCCTTTGTTGCTATTGTTCTAGTATTTGATAAATATTTGTGCTGGTCTTCTTTTTATTTTGATGTGAAGGTTTATCATTTTTATTTGAGGTTACCCTATGATTTATAATTTTCTTTCCAAGTTTAGAACAGTCCATTCTATCTTGCAATTCTCTTGACTTCCTCACCATTTAGAAGTTCTGTAACTATACATTTTTTCCCCTCTTTTTGGTTTGTAGTTGTCTTCATTTGCCAGTTGATGTCTCTGCTTCCTTATTTACAATATTGTAGGCTTATTTACTTTGGATACTTCCATAACTGGGTTGGTTTCTGAGTTATGTCATCATGTGTGTTAATCAATTGTTGTTTGCTGTCATAGGCTCTTTGTCCAAAGTACTCGCTTTAGCATCTCTTGTAAAGGTGGCCTGGTTTTAACAAATTCCTTTAATTTCTTCTTATCTGGAAATGTCCTAATTTCACCATCATATCTGAGGGACAATTTTGCTGGGTATATAATTCTTTGTTGGAAATTTTTCTCTTTCAGGGTTTTATATATACCATCCCATTG
>NW_006921599.1:5443022-5468522 GCF_000298275.1 Orycteropus afer afer
TTTGGTTTTGGTGTGTTTGATGATGATATGTCTTGGTGATTTTCTTTTGGGGTCTATCCTGTTTGGGGTTCATTGGACTTCTTGAATAGATATATCTTCATCTTTCATCATATTAGGGAAGTTCTCTTCCAGTAAATGTTGGACCATTTTCTCAGTGGTTTTCTTTTCTTCTTCCTGTTCTGTAATTCCAATTTCACATAAGTTATTCCTTTTGATGGTATCCTACATGAACCCTAGGCTCTCTCCATTTGTTTTGATCTTTTTTCTGATGATCCCTTTCTAAAGAAGTATTGAGGTATTTGTCTTCAATCTCACTAATTCTGTCTTCTATTGATTTGATTGTACTCCTTTGCCCATTCAATATGTTATCTATTTCTAAAAATTTAGTATTAATCTTCTGGATTTCTATTTGTAGATTTTGTATCATTTATAATTTTTCATTTATTTTGTCATTTTGTTCTTGTATTGTCTTCCAAAATTGTTCTAGGTGTTTCTCTGTGTTTTCCTCAATTTTGTCAGTGTTTTTTTGATCTGTCTCTTAATCCATTGAAGGTACCTAAGTATGACTCTTTTGAATTCCTTATCAGGGAGTTCTAATGCTGCTTCTTCCTCAGGGATGTGCTGTGGGTCTGTATCCTGGTCCCTTGTTTCTACTACTTTATCTTTCTTTTTGTGGACTGTGATGGTCTGTTGTCTCTGAGACATTGTGACATTTTTGTGTTTATATTTAATTGGTGATTATATGTTGGAGTGATTCACCCAGGATTTTCATTTTCTTTGTACGGTATGTGACTACGCAGGGTACTGTGCTCCTCTATTCGCTAGTTGGCAGCACTTATGCACTCACAACCTTTCTCCTTTCTAGTTGTCAGCCATGTCCATGCTGTCTTTGGCAAGCAGAGCCTATTCTTAGTTCCCTGGAATCTGGTTGAAAATGCTGTCACTTTAAATTGCCAAAATGGATGCCGCTTATAAACATTCAAAATGGCTGCCCCTTTGGGACAGCCAAAAGTCCACAGCTCAATTTGTCTCCTTCTTTGCTGTTTTCCTTTTCAGTTGTCAGCTACCTGTGCAGTAATCCATGCAGCCCTTAGTGAGCAGGGCAAATTTTTAGGTTAATTCTCAGGGCCTAACACTATATGAAAATAGTCAAGCTGTCTATGTCATGAGGACAGCTGATAGTCTGAAGCTCTGTTTGTCTCCTTATTCACTGTTTTCATTCAGGTTCTTCTACTAGTTGGAGTTTAGTTCACTTCTGTATCCTTCCTTTCAAAGCTCAGGGTTTCAGGATTATCTTCTGTATCTGTATCCATTAGTTTATCTTTTCTTTGTTGAAAAGGGCCTGTGTAGCTTGTCTACCTATTCTGCCATCTTACTGGTAGTCTCCATTACAAACTTCCTTTTTTTTTTAAAGTAATATTTTATCTTTTCAGAACAGCACATTAGGTTCTCATTTGGCTATTTCTACACAAGTTGTTCAGTGACATTAGTTACACTTTTTACAATGTGTCAACATTATCATTAATTCTGTTCTGGTTGTTCCATTTACAGTACTCTTGTTTATCTGCACCCTTTTCTTCTTCTCTTTGCTTTAGAGTAATTGTTGGCCTATTTGTGGCAAGGACATATACTTTTAATACTAGTTGAACTATTCCATGACAATGAGGAAAAGAAATAAATTTTCCTTTTTTTTTTTGAAGGTAACTTATTAGTAATTTCAGCTATGTCCTAAGAATGACAATGTAAAACTATAAATAAAATATAAGTCCTTCTTTTAAGAAGTACAAACCACAACAAAACAGGGCTCATATGAGAGTTCAAGTGAACTCAATAGCAGAAAATCTGATCTTTAACTATATAAATATTACAAAGAGGAAAACACATCTGATCATCTTCATTGATGCTATAAAGACATTAGATATGTTCTCTAATCTTTCCCCAAAAAAAGTATCTGCAAACTGTAAATGAATGGATACTTTCTCAACATACTACAAGGATTACCTCCATTTTTTTAAGGCTGTTCTGAGGAGTATGTGCATCTAGACAGGAAAAAGAAATGAGGGATGTAAATTAGGAAAGGAAGAAGGAAGACTATTAATGTCTGTAGATCATGTGATTGTATACCTCGAAAATCCATGAGAAACCTATGAGAATTAAAAAAATATATATATATAAACAAATTCTGAGTTTTATAAAACATGACTAATATTAAAATAAATTGATTATATAAAAATCAGTTAGAAAACATGATGGAAAAAAATGACTTCCACTTATAATAGCTATAAATATGCAAGAAATAAATATGCCAAGAAATGTATAAGGTTTATATGAAGGAATCTTTTAAATGCTACTAGGAGATAGAAAAATAATATTTGTCCAAATAGAAATAAATAGTCTATTTTTACATAGAATAAGTCAATATTGTAAAAGTCAATTTAATGATCCAATAAAAATACCAGAGGATTTTGTTTTTAGAGCTATATAAGCTAATTCTTAATTAAATGGAAAAAGAAAATAAACAAACACAAATAACCAAACATATTCTGAAGAAAGATTACCAAATATTTCAGAGAAAAATTACAACAGTTTAGTTTTGGCAAATGTATAATACTATATAAATGGGCAAGACTAGAGAGTATAAAAAATACTGAAATACATACTGAATTTGTATTTAGTATATAACAATAAAGCAGCTCTTGTGGCATTGTGGTTAAAGCATTTGGGTGCTAACCAAATTTTGCTGGTTAGAACACACAAGCCATTCTGCAGGAGAGAGGTGAAGGGATCTGCTTCTGTAAAGATTTACAGCCTTGGAAACCATATGGGGCAGTTCTAAGGGCATATAAGGCACTCTGTCCTTAAGTGTCACTGTGAGTTGGGTTTATATAACAATATTTGATTTCCATATCAGTAGAGGAATTATGGATTATTCAGTAAATGGTAATGGGACTGTTTAGTAGCTCATCTGGAGAAAAGATAAATTAAAATTTCTGCCTTACTCTTTTCACCAAAATAAATTTCAATTTATTGAAATTTAAAGATTTTTCAACAAATAAAAGATATAGTAGAAAAATGATTGGATAATTATTTTTAATAATATAGGAGTAAAAAAAAATCAAGACCTTTCTAAACATAGTATAAAATCCAGCATCTAGAAAAGACTGACTAATTTGATGAAATAAAAATAGAAATAAAATTCTTCATGGAAATAAAATATAACAGAAAAAATAAATTATAAGCAACAACTGGAGAAAATATTTACACATCAAGCAGGAAAAGATGATAGATGGAAATAAACAGAAAATGAACAAAACACATAAAGAACTATTCCATAGAAAGATTTGCAAATGTGAAATATGTTCCACCTCATTCATATGTGAAATTCCAATTAAAATTACTATATTCCATCTACCCTCAAGAGTGAACAATCATAAAAATGTTTGATAATGCACAATTTGAGGGATTATATTGAGAAACAATTAACTTTGTCTATTGTTGATCAAATTAAAGGTTTGTTACAACAGTTTGGAGAACAATTTGGCAATAACAACATAAAAATTGCATATATTATTGGTCACAAGCTTCCATTTCTAAGAATTTATTAATAACATATTCATACATGAAAAACACTTGGAATTAAAATAAAAATAACATTTTCTACTTAAGTAAACTGAGTAGGAGGCAAGCTGGTATATGCAGAATTTGGAGCAACCAGACTTATTTAGAGGTCTTGACTAGGTGGCAGTATGTTTCGGTTTTTCATCTACATCAATTTGTGGCAACATCTTCCATCATCAAACAATTTTAAAAGAACACAATAAAAAAAAAAATGTCACAAATCAATAGTCAGCATTGTTTATTATTTTTTGCCAAGGTCCAATACACAGTGTAGTTATAGAATGAAACAATAATAACACTGATGTAAAATGAAATACCACTTTTCATATTTTAAATTGTTTTCATAGCCATTATCTCATTTGATTCTCACTACAAAGTCACAAAAGAAGTCTTTTGGGCACATTCTTTTATAAAGTCATAGCGCTTTAGACCTGGAAAATTTCAAAGGTCATTGAGTTCTATTATTCACTTGACCAATGAGAAAATTGAAGCATGCTCAGGTCTCACAGTGAGTTAGAGACAGACCTGGGATCAGGACCCTGGTCATTTTTGGACCACTGGACAATGACTGAATACCCTTCTGCAGCACCTTACTGTCATAATTGACTTTTCCAATGAACAAATTTATTTTATTTGTTTAAATCAACTACAACAAATAAGGGAGCTCTGGTAACAAAGGAAACAAACATGAAATATGATTAAATAAAAAAGATCACCTACATCTCACCACTCTACTAGACCAGTGTTTGAATTTTGGATATTCTTTTCCAATTTTTTTTCATGTTTCATAGAATTATGAAATTATAAATTGGACTTCTTCCTTTAATACCATCAGTTCTTGACCATCTGCTACCTCCTAAAACAGTTGAACATTGACCAGTTCTTTTGGACAGTAGCTATGTGTATTCTTTTCACCTTCTTTTGATGCTTCCTGCATCAAATTCATTATTTTGTCCATAGAATCCTTCAATATTACAACTTGAGGCTTCATTTTTTTTTCCCTTCAGTTCTTTCAGCTTGAGAAATGCCAAGCTTGTTCTTGCCCTTTGATTTTCTAACCCCAGGCTTTTGCACATTTCTTTAAAATACTTTACTTTGTCTTCTCAAGCTGCCTTTTGAAAATTTTTTGTTCATCTTTTTACTTCATCATTTCTTCCACTAGCTTTAGCTACTCTGCATTCAAGAGCAAGTTTCAAAGTCTCTTCTGACATCCATTTTGTTTTTTCCTTTCTTTCCCGTCTTTTAATGACCTTTTGTTTCTTCGTGTATTATGTCATTCAGTGATTCAAATTTATTCTTGAGATGGTCTCTAAATTCAGGTGGGATATACTCAAGGTCATATTTTGGCTCTCGAGGACTTGTTTCAATTTTCTTTGGCTGCAACTTAAACTGGCATATGAGCAATTTATGGTCTGTTCCATTGTCAGCTGCTAACCTTGTTTTGATTGATGATACTGAGCCTTCTCCATCGTCTTTCCACAGATGTAGTTGATTTTATTCCTGTGTATCCCATCAAGTGAGGTTCATGTGTATAACCAGCCATCAATTATGTTGTTTCCTAGATTCCTACTTTGTACTTTCAGTGTTCTCATTATAAATGGATGTTTATAATGGTTTCTTCTCATTTTGAGTTATATACTACATCAACAAATGGAGGTCCTGAAAACTTTATGCCATCCGTGTCATTCTCTACTTAAAGGAAGCAGCAGTTTCCCTGTTGTATTTTGAGAATCTTCCAACCTGAAGGGCTCATCCTGAGGAGCTCGTCTTCTGGTATCATGATGCAGTAGATTACTTGGTATAGCTCTTCCAGCCATGGTGTTTGTGACTCCCACCAGATGACTAGGTGGAGCTATGCAAATGTAAGGTGCATGTAGTCTACCAAGGGGATTGGATAGCTTGTTAGTAACATAAATAAGGTACATGGTGCCCCTGTGGAGTGGGACCAAGGTGTAAGGAGCCCTAATGTGGGTATTGATCAGTTTTGTTGTTCTACTAGAGTTAAAATGAGCCCTCCTAAAGGCTGAAGAGGATGGGGATCTCACTACCATCAAGGTAGAGAAGAGCTTGGAGTGGAGCATATCCTTGGACCCAAGATCCCTGTGCTGAGACAACAGCAGAGAGATGGTAGCAGAACGGAGAGACCATCACAAGACAGAGCAGTGAGCTCACAGGCCTATGGAATGAGAAAGCTGACTGTTTTCAGGCAGGAAGCTTGCTTCTGGAGAGGGGTGCATCTATTGGCAGAGTGCCTAAGGCATTTGACTGCTAATCAGAAGGCTGGCAGTTCAAACCTATGAGCCACTCTTCAGAAGGGAGACTAGGAAATCCACTTCCGTAGAGATACTGCCTCAGAAACCCAAGGAGGGGTTGCTATGAGTCAGATCTGACTCAACTGCAGTGAGATTTTTTGGTTAAAAGAGCTTTGTAACAGGTGTGCAAGCAGGGCAGAGCCCAGGCTGAAAGGCCTAGGGCCAAAGAGAGGCATGCTTATGGGAGTGGCATAGGGGAGGCTGCCCTGATTGAAGAATTATATTCTGAGCATCCCTGATCTTGAATTCTAACCTGTTACTTTCCTAATAAACCCCATAACCATAAGTTCTGTGTCACCATCACAAGGAATTATTAAACCCAGGAGAGAAACAGTAAGTGCCATGGGAGGGGCAGTTGGTGTCAGAATTGGTAAGAAGGTTGGAGGTTGGAGGGTGGCGGCATGTCTGACTTCCAACTTCCACCTTACAGGAGTCAGCTTTGGGCTGTTGCTGTTGATCTTTCTCTCTCTCCCTGTGAAGTCAGAGGTCAGAGGATGCTGTCTCCATGCCCTTTTGGAGGCACTGTATCACAATTTTACCCTGCTATTTTTTTTTATTAAATCAAAACTTTATTTTATTTTAATTATTATTTTTTATTGTGATTTGGGTGAAGATTTACAGAGAAAATTCACTTTCCATACAGCAGTTCACATACCCTTTGTCTTGTGACATTGACTACAATTTACCCCAATGCAACAGCTCTGCTCCCACTTCCTCCCCATAGTTACCTCTTCTCTGTGTTCATCCCTCCATGCACTCCTGCCCCCTGAGCTGTCTCCCTGTGCATAAACCGCCCTTCTTTCTCCCATGATTGTTCTCTCCAAGGAGCATATCTATCTCAGGTAAATGTTCAACTCATATGCCTGTCTTTTATTTGGCTGGAAACCACAGGTGTGGGTTCAATTCCAGACCTGAAGGGCAGGTAGATTACCCTGCTATGTTGTAAAATTTCACTAACCAGTGTTTCTAGAAGTAGATTGGCAGGTCCTTCTTCCCAGTCTATCTTAGTCTGGGTGCTTTGCTGAAACCTCTCCACCATCGATGACCCTGTTGGTGTTTGAAAAACCAGTGGCATAGCTTCCAGCATCACCGCAACACACAAGCCACCACAGTATGACAAACTCACAGGTGAATGGTGCATAATATAATACTAATTCAATATGCTGCCTGATGAACATAATGTGATTTACTTATTCCATTTCTCAATTTGAGCATTGAGGTTGTTTTTACTTTATAAATAAACCTAATGTAAACATTCCATATGAATATCATGATGGACATCTCTGAAAATTCCTATAGGATAAATTCCCTGAAGAATGATTATAGGATCAAAAATGAGTATTTTTAACATCCTTGGCTCATATTGTCCAAGTCTTTTCTTGAAAGGATGTGACAATATCACCAACAGTGTGTGAGGAGGAGTCTTTGAGGTTTTATCCTCATTGGTATTGCATTGAAAAATAAATTACTAATTCTGCTCACTTTTATTTTTTTTAATTTTACATTCATGTGCTTATTACTGAGACAAAACATTTTCCAGTCTGTTTATTGACTGGTTATCTTCTAAGTCTAGATGAAGCTCCCCTTTTTTTTTTTTTTTTTTTAATAACAAGCCAAGACACTGAAGATCAAAAGCAATTGAGAGTGGAGATGAGAACAGAGGTAGAAATTATTATGACCCCCTACAAAGGTGGTGAGGACTTAAAATTATATTGTCAGGTACATTAATATGCAAGTGTTGAAAAAACGAGGAAGCAAAAGTTACAAGATTTGAGCTCAAAGCAAAAATTACTTCAGACTGGTTCAGTTTTAGATCTTAGGTTAAGGAGCTTATATCCTTTATTAAAGCTTTTGAAAATCAAATGCATTACTGAGAAATACTTATTTAATGTGAACAGGAAATAATGGATAGCATGAACAACTTCTGCATGGTAGGTCTAAAGCTATTCTTTCTAGCCAGTGGGTGCATGTGGCTATTGACCACATGGAATGGGCTTCCTCTGAATTGAGATGTGCTATAAGTATAAAATACGCATTTCATTTTGAGGACTTAGCACTAAAAGAAAAAAAAATCTCATTGATAGCATTATGTTGGTTACATGTTGATATGATACTATTTATGTATTGGGTTTAAAGAAAGCACATTAAAATGAATGTTTCAATTTACATTTTTTTATGTGACTTCTAAAACCAAACAAAATGAAACTCACTGCCATCCAGTCAATTCCAACTCATAGCAACTCCCATTGGGCTTCTGAAGTGGTAAATCTTTACAGTAGATTGGCCCATCCCCCTTCTGTGGAGTGGCTGGTGGGTTTGAGCCACTAGCTTTCTGGTTAGCAGTTGAATGACTTAGGCACTATGCCACCAGACCCCTTATGTGACATATAGAAAATTTAAAATGCCCATATGGCTACTGAAGGAGCTCTCATGGCATAGTGGCTAAAGCATTCTGCTGCTAACCAAAAGGTTGGCACTTCGAATCCATCAACTCTTCCTTGGGAGAAAGATGAAGCTGTCTGCTTCCATAAAGATTTCTAACGCTATGGGACACTTCTACTCTGTTGTTTAGGGTTGCTATGAGCTGGAATTGGCTCAGTGGCAGTGGGTTTGGGTTTTATATGGCTGCTAAGGAGCCCTGGTAGCACAGTGATTAAGTGCTCAGATGCTCGTAGCATGTTTGACGTTTCAAACCCACCAGCCACTATGTGGAAGAAAGATGTGGCAATTTACTCCCATAAAATTACAGCCTTGGAAACCTTATGGGGCAGTTCTACTCTGCCCTACAGGGTCGCTATTAATCAACTCTGGCAATGGGCTTAATTTTAGATATGGCTACCACTGACCAGCACTGGTATAGGGAATCATTGGAATCTCAGATTTTAGGGAGACAGTTACAAAATTTGAGAGCTTTGACCGGAGATCTAAAAGGTAATCTGACTCAAAACTGAGAGATAATTCACCATAGAATTAAATTAAGTAAAGGGAGGGGCACTGCAGCAACCAATATGGCCAGCTAGGAGATCTTTATTGGTATTTATTCATAAGCTCAAATTTTAAAAGGAACAATTACAAAAGACAGAGAAAGAAACAACACCAGCTATTGTCAAGACTCTTGTACTGGAATGAGCTAGAGGAAGCCAAAAGTGATTTGAAAACCATGTCCAGAACAGAAAGAATAGCAAAAACAAGCACTGCCTAGGGAAGCAAGGCGTAAAAATGGCATGATTGGCGGTATCTGACCTCCTAGTCTAACATCACAAGAGGGAAGGAGAACCAAGATCAGTATCAGCAGTGCAAGGCTGATTCCTGCAAGGCAGAGGTCAGATATGGGTTCTCTCTCCAATCTTTTTACCAATTCTGACACCAACCATACCTCTGACAATACTCTACTTCTCTTCTGGGTTCAATAATTAGTTGCAATGGCCACACAGAATTCACAGACAATACTCACGATTATGGGGTTTGTTATGGAAATACCAGGTTCCAATACAGAATCAGGAAAGCCTCAGGATACAGTTCTTTGATTAGGATAGCCTCTTCTCAGTTGTGCCTATAAGCAGGCCCCTCCCTGACCCTCAGTCTCTTGGCCTTGGGTCCCTTGGGTCTCTTGGGTCTCTTGGGTTGGCCCTGCCTTTGCCCTGCTTGGGCTAGTGTTACAAAGCTTTTTAGCTCCACCAATAACTGCTCAGAGGCACCCTACCCCACCAGCAGCTTCCTGTCCAAAGGCACTCAGCTTTCTTGCTCTGTGGGCTGGGAAGCATACTGTGTCATCTCACACTGGTCTCCTGATTCTGCTGCTACAGCTTCCCACCAACTTTCACCATCTCTGATGTTACAGCTCTCTTCTCTTGAGTCTAGGAGGTCCTCAGTGCTCTCTACTCCTGTGGAGGACACCCTCCACTCTCATCTCTTTTTCTTGGTGGTTGTGGTCCCCTTTTTCCACCTCTGGAATGACTCATTTTAAGCCTAACAGGCAAAACTGACCAATGCTCTTCTTAGGGTTTGTTACATGTATTGGCATGGTCCCACCCCCTGCAGGGTTCATGAACTTTATTTGCATTATTAGCAAACTGTCCAATCCTGTTGGTTGACCACAGGCACCTTATTTGCATGGTTCCACTCAGTCATTTGATGGGCATTACAAAACCATGCTAGAAAGGCCATATAAAAGTGATGCATCACACCACACTAGGAAAAATATATGACAGTGACAATAGAATTATTCAACTTCCACTTTGCTTCTGTTCTCTCTATCAAGAGAACCAAAATGAGAAGAAATATCTTCAAGAGAAGGAATTCAAGAAATATAAGAAAATATACACTTATTATAAATAAGTTTTCCTCTCTAACTCCCAATAAGTTATATTTACGGATAATGAAATCATTGGTAGTTTTCAGAGCTCAACTTGTTCCAAAATTGAACTCATCTCCCTACTGTAGGTGCTCTCTGACAGCATGGCTTTATCTATTTAATTCACTGCTGTACCCCAGTGCCTAGAACTTTGCCTGGCACATAATAAGTGCTCAACAAATATTTTCATAATAAAGGAACAGAGAACATAGAGTGATCAGATGATTGAAAATAGAGAAATATACTGACCTTCAAAATTAGAGAAATATTGATATTAAATTCTATAGATACCCAAGTATCCTGCATGCGTGATGTCAATGTTGTTGTTGTTGTTGTTGTTTGCCGTCGAGTCGGCCCCGACTCATAGCGACCCCTCCTTGGGTTTCCGACCCCTCCTTGGGTTTCCGAGGCAGTATCACAACGGAAGTAGGATTGCCCAACCTTCCTTCCGAGGAGTGGCTGGTGGGTTTGAACCGCCAGCCTTCTGCTGAGCAGTCAAGTGATGTCAATAGCTGAACAAAATTTAGAATGGATTAGTTTTTTAAAAGTCTCCATGTGCCAGGATCCCTCCATAATTTTACATTTAGTTTAATCCACACAATAACACAATTAATTTATGGTATACATATTTCATAAATTTGGAAACTGAGGCCCAAAAAGTTAAGTAACTTGCCCTACATAATTTGGCTCCTAAGTAGAAAAGCTGGCTAACAAACATATCTATCTGACTCCAAAGCCTTATTATTTTCACTCAAACAGTTGCTCTTGGAAAGGAAAATTGGTTACTTTGAACAATGTGTACAAAAGAATAATTATGCTAAACTCTCATCCAAAAAAAAAAAAAAAACAAACTCACTGCCATTGAGTTGATTCGAACTCATAGCAACCCCCTTTGGGTTTCTGAGGCAGTAAATCTTTATGGAAGTAGATTATCCAGTCTTCCTTCAGTAGAGTGGCTGGTGGGTTTGAACCACCAACCTTCTGATTAGCAGTCAGATGCCTTAGGCACTAGTTTCCTTTTAAATTAAGTAACTTCATTTGGTAATGCCATAGATAAGTTGTTGACACATTTTTTTTTTTTTCTTTTTAAAGCAGTGGGTGGAATCCTTGTCCTAAATCTGAATACATAAGTACATTCCTAGCAGAATATGCTGGTTGTGGTGGTTATGTTTGTGTGTCATCTTGGCTAGGCCTCGTTGAGTGGCTGGGCAGCTGGATGTAGTATTCCCCATGATGAGACTGGTAATCAACTCCATGGTGGAATCTACTATGAGCAGCTGAGTAGCTGCCTTTGGGTATGTGGTCTGCTTCTTGTATATAAGGAGAAGTTTTGAGAATAGCCTTTGGCATGCTTGGACCCTGCGTGTAGCTGTGTCGTTGCTCAGCAGCCTGCATGCTCTGCTGACCTTGGGACTTATAGCCTTTAATGGCCTGCCTGGTGGATTGGTAATATCCAGACTGTGCCTTTTGACTTGTCAACCTTGGGGCTTCTCAGCCTCAGCAGCCAACAGCTGTCTGAGTGAAGAAATGCCTCTAGCTTCGGTGGGCCGGGAGCAGGAGGCAGAGCTGGACCCCAAAGTTGAGGGGCTTTCACCCAGTCCCTAGAGCTTGGCGCTTTGAACTTGGATTTAAAGCTTCCAAATTGTAAGAATAAACTCCTGTTTGTTAAGGCCATCCCATTTGTGGTATTTTCTTGTCAGAGTGGCACTAGGTAACCAGAACACTGGTTGAAACAGGTTCAGAGACCTACTCAAATAACTATTCACTTAACTTTGCAAAAAGCTTTAACTCACTGCCAGAGACAAAGTATAAGGGAATTTCTGTTAAGCATTTGCAAGGTCTCTTAATGCTTTAGTCTAGCAGTTAAGGTTGGATGATGACAATCAGAGCAATTAGTAGCGTGCCTAACCACTGGTCCCAAGTAGAGTGAGCTAGTGAATTGATGTGAAACTAAAAGGAAGTCTCAGTTTTGTGCACAGGGTTCTGCCCTTGACCTTTTCATGTTCAGAAATGTGGTCAATAAATTAGAGAAAGTATTAACATTTTCATTGTTAGCTGATCACACAATTTTTTATTTTGTACCAATTCCTACACTTGAAAAATTATCCCCATTCATTCCTATTTATATATATCCTCATTTCTAGATCATGGTTGAGAATCTTCCTCTGGTAGAACAGGAAGTGATCTCAATAGACTTCCCATGAGGTATTGTGTTATAAACAACAACTGACCATTAACACACATGATGATTTAACCCAGCAACCAATGCAGCTATGGAAGTATCCAAAGTTAATAAGCCTACAAGATTGTAAACAGGGTACCAAAGACATCAATTGACAAATGAGGACAACTACAGACCAAAAAGGGAAAAAACTGTGTCATTACAGAGCTTCTAGATGGTAGGGAAGACAAGAGAACTATAAGATGGAACAGACTGTTCTAAACTTGGGAAGAAAACTATAAATCACAGCGTACTCACAAAGAAAAATGATAAACTTTCACATCAAAATCAAAGAGGGGACCAGCACAAATATTTAGCAAATACTAAAACAATAGCAACGAAGGAAGTGATAACAGGATTTATAGACAAAACGAGCTTGAGATAGAAAATTATATGGAACAAAGAAATCGACAAAACGAAAAAGCACATAACAAAAATGACAGCAACAAATTCATATTTGCCAATAATTACATATGTGGCAAGGGACTTATCTCTAAGATTTATAGAAAACTCCAATGCCTCAACACCAAAGGAATTAACAATCTAATTGAAAAATGGGCAGAAAACATGAATAGACACTTCACCAAGGAGGATATTCAGGTGGCCAACTGATATATTAAGAGATGCTCATGATCATTGGCCATCAGAGAGATGCAAATCAAAACAACGAGATACCGTCTCACCCCAACACTGATGGCAAGGTTCAACGAGACAGAAAATAACAAATGTTGGTGGGGATGTGGAGAGATTGGGACTCTCATACACTGCTGGTGGGACTGTGAAGTGATACAACCACTGTGGAAAACAATACGGCGATTCCTTAAAAAGCTGAAATTGGAGATACCATTTGACCCAGCAATCCCATTACTAGGTATATATCCTGGAAAGGTGAGAGCCAGGACAGGAACAGATATATGCATACTCATGTTCATCGCAGCACTATTTACAATAGCAAAAAGATGGAAACAACCTACGTGCCTATCAGTGAAAGAGTGGATGACCGAACTATGGTACATACACATAATGGAATGCTATGTAGCAGTAAAGAATAATGTAGAGTCTGCAAAACACCACATAATACGGATGAACTTGGAGGACATTATGCTGAGTGAAATAAGTCAATAACAGAAGGGCAAATATAGTGTTAGTTCATTTTTGTGGAGGGTCAAGGAAAGGTTTATATGTGGAGGGAAACTTTCTTTGTTGGTTGCCAGGGATGGGAGGGCAGAAGAGGGAACACTACAGAAAGAAAAAAAAAATGCATTGATCCATGTCACTTCAGTTTTGTGTATTTCACTGAACATAAATTATATTTCAAATGGTACAACCATTGTGGAAAGCAGTATGGCGATTCCTTCAAAAGTTGGAAATACAAATACCATTTGACCCAGCCATCCCATTACTAGGTATATACCCTAAAGAAGTGAGAGCCATAACAAGAACAGATATATGCATGCCGATGTTCATCGCAGCACTATTTACAATAGCCAAAACTTGGAAACAACCTAGATGTCCAACAACTGAGGAATGGATAACCAAACTTTGGTACATTCACACAATGGAATACTATGCAACGCTAAAGAATAATGTAGAATCTGCAAAACATCGCATAACGTGGATGAACTTGGAGGACATTATGCTGAGCGAAATAAGTCAGTCACAAAAGGACAAATATTGTATTAGTCCGTTATTGTGAAAGTTAAGGAAAGGTTTATATATTGGAGGACATTTTCTTTGTTGGTTACCAGGGGTGGGAGGGAAGGGAAGGGAATGCTGTTAGATAGATAGAGATAAATATTGATTTGGGTGAAGAGAAGGGCAATGTACCAAATGTGAGTGACCAATATGGCAGCACTGAGGATGAGAAAGACAGAGAGAGTTACATGGGCAGTACAAACAACAAATATGAACCCCTTTGCAAATACAATACTGAGTTGTCAATGAAAGCAAACATGGGTATAGGGATGGATAGATGGGTGAACAAGCTAAACAATTATGTATGTCTAAATGGAGAGTGTATCCAAGATCATATACAGGGTTGGCAGACAATGGGCCTCTCAGGGTGCAGAAGAGTATGAAGGGATGGACACTGGGAGGAGGTAACTATGGGGAGGAAGTGGGAGGGGAGCTGCTGCATTGTAAATTTTGGTCAATGACATGAGACAAAGTATATGTGAACTGCTGTATGAAAAGTGAATTTACTCTGTAAATCTTCACCCAAATCCTAATAAAAAAAAAATTATATTTCAATAAAATGCGTTAAAAAAAAAAAAAGAGGGGAGAACAGAGGCATTCAAACAGACACATACACTCAAGGGAAGACACCATGAAGATATATCTACAAGTAGCAAAGAAACACCAAGGATGGCTGGCTACCACCAAAAACTAGAAAGAGGAATGTATCAATTCCTCTCTCAAAGCCCTCAGAAGGAATTGGCATGTCTGATAGCCTAAATTTGGACTTCTAGTCTCCAAAATGGTGAGAAAATAAATTTCTGCTCTTTAAAGACAACTGCCTTGTAGTATTTTGGTATAGTCTCTGTCTTAGTTACCTAATGCTGCTATCACAGAAATACTATGAATGGAGAGCATTAACAAACAAATTTATTTTCTCACAGTTTAGAAGAAGCTAAAAGTTTGAACTCAGGCCTATAAGTCTAGAGGAAGGCTTTCTCACTGTCAGTTCTTGGGGGAAGATCCTTGTTCTTTGATGATCTTCATATGGTGTACCATCTATCTTCCCTCATGTCTGCTCCCTTAATATCTCAAAAGAGAATGATTCAAGACACATCCTATCCAAATGCTGTCTCATTAACATATCAAAGAAAACCCATTCTCAAATGGGATTTTAATCACAAGTATGGAGGTTAGGAGTTACAACACATAAGTTTGGGGTGTACAATTCAATCCATGACAGTAATCCTAGGAAACTTACAATATATGAATAATAGGTTTGTAAATGAAATATTCATCCTAACTGCAATTGGAAAAATTGGAAAAGAATAAAGCTGCAAAGAACACAGGTATGCAGATTTCTATTCATGTCATTCCTCTTATAACTCTAGAATATATACTCAGGAATAGGATTGCTGGATCGTAACGTATTTCTATTTCTAGCTTTTTTGAGGAAAAGCCATACTGCTTACCGTAGTGATAGGACCATTCTATCATTCCATCATCAATGTGTAAGATTTCCAATCCCCCCACAATCTCACCAGCATTTGTTGGTTTCTGTTGTTTGGATCATTGCCACTTTTGCTAGGGTGAAATGGTATCTCTCTGTAGTTTTGATTTGCAGCTATCTAATAGCTAATGATCACAAACATCCTTTCATGGATTTGCTGGCCACCTGAATGTCCTCTTTGACAAAGTGTTGGTTTATGCCTTTGCCCATGTTTTGATTGGATTGTTTATCTTTTTCTTGTTGAGTTATTGAAGTCTTCTATACATTTTAGAGATTAAACCGTTTCCAGATATGTTATTGCCAATTTTTTTTCCCAGTCTATAAGTTTACTTTCTACTCTTTTGACAGTCTTTTTTTTTTTTTTTTTTCATATTCAACAGTTCATATACACATTTTGTTTGGTGATACTGGCTACATTCCCTGCCATGTAATAGCTCACCTCCTACATTCTCCCTGTGGTTACCCTTTCCCTATGTCATTCTTGCCTATGCGTGCCTGCCTTCTTACATTTCTCCCTGTACAAATGCTGCCCTTCTGATCTCCCATAGTTGATTCTGCTAAGGAGTGCATCTCCCTGGTGGTAGGTATTCAGCTCATAGGACTGCCTATTGTTTGGCGGAGCATAAAGCTATAGGAATGAGTTCAATTCCAGGCCTGAAGGGTAACTCAGGGCCGTAGTCTCAGGGATTTCACCAGTCTCTATCAGACCAGAAGGCTGGCGGTTCAAACCCACAAGCCACTCCCCGGAAGGAAGGTGGGGCAATCTACTTCCGTAGTGATATTGCCTTGGAAACCCAAGGAGGGGTCGCTATGGGTCGGGTGTGACTCGAGGGCACATAACAACAACAACAACAATCAGACCAGTAAGCCTGGTCTTTCTTATGATTCTGAGTTTTGTTCCACATTTTTATCCCACTCTGTATAAGATCTTCAATTTTGATCCCTTTCTGAGTGGTTGGCATTGACAGCCAGGCATCATCTAGTTCTTCTGGTCTCAGAATCATATAGGCTGAGGTTTTCATGGTCCACTAGTCCTTTAGACTAACTGTTCCCATGTGACTTTTTTTTTTTTTTTTTGTCACTCTTCTTTGCCCTCACAAGAAGGGACCAATAGTTGTCATGTAAATGGTTGCTTTCAAGCTGTTAAGACTCAAATGAGTACTCATCAAAGTAAGATAAGAATACTTTTGTAAACCATGCTGTGCCAATAGAGCTTGTCCCCCATGACCAAGGTCACCAGACCACAGGCCCAGCAACCCCTCCCTCAATGTGCATATTTGTTGTGGCTAAGAAGTTATCCTAACTTGTGTTTCCTGTTATACTTAAACTGCATATGAATATTTTTATGTTGTTGTTAGGTGTTGTCAAACTGGCTCTGACTCATAGTGACCCTATGTATAACAGAATGAAACACTGTCTGATTGTGTGCCATCCTCACAATCCTTGCTATACCTGAGCTCATCATTGCAGCCATTGTGTCAGTCCATCTCATTGAGGATCTTCCCCTTTTTCACTGACCCTCCACTTTACCAAGCATGATACCCTCCAGGGAATGGTCCCTTCTGACAACATGACCAAAGTAGGTGGGATGAAGTCTGATCATTCTCACTTTGAAAGACCATTCTGGCTACATTTCTTCCAAGACAGATTTGTTCTTTCTTCTGGCAGTCTTTGGTACTTTCAGTATTCTTCATCAATACCACAACTCAAAAGCATCACTTCTTCAGTCTTCCTAATTCATTCTCCAGCTTTCACATCCATATGAGGTGATTGAAAATACCATGGCTTGGATTAGGCTCACCTTATCTTCAAAGTGACATTTTTGCTCTTTAACACTTCAAAGAGATCTTTGCAGCAGATTTATCCAATGCAATATGTTGTCTGATATCTTGACTGCTGCTTCCATGGGTATTGATTGTGGATCCATGTAATATGAAATCTTTGACAACTTCAATCTTTTCTCCATTTATTTTGATACGGCTTATCGGTCCAGTTGTGAAGATTTTTGTTTTATGTTGAGATGTAATCCCTACTGCAGATTGTAGTATTTAATCTTCATCAATAAGTGCTTCAAGTCACCTGCACTTTCAGCAAGCAATGTTGTGTCATCTGCATGTTACAGGTTGTTAATGAGTTTTCCTCCAATCCTGATGCTGCATTCTTCATATAGTCCAGCTTCTTGGATTATTTGCTCAGCATACAGATTGAGTAATTATGATGAAAGGAAGGATATAACCCTGACGTACTCCCTTCCTGATTTTAAACCATGCAATATCCCCTTCTTATGTCTGAATGACAGCTTACAGTTCTACGTACAGGGTCCTCATGAACACAGTTAAGTATTCTGGAATTCACATTCTTCTCAGTGTTATCCATAATTTCTTATGATCTATATAGTCCAATGCTTTTGCATAGTCAATAAAATACAAGTAAACATCTTTCTGGTATTCTTTGCTTTGAGCCAAGATCCATCTGACATCAGCTGAGTCCATCTTGCATTTCTGGAAGTTCCCTGACAATACACTGCTGCAACCATTTTTTAAAATTATCTTCAGTGAAATTTTAATTGGGTGTGATATTAATGATATTGTTCCATAATTTCCATATTCAGTTGGATCACATTTCTTTGGAATAGGTACAAATATGGATCTCATCCAATCTGTTGGCCAGGTAGCTGTCTCCCAAATTTCTTGATATAGATGAGTAAGTGCCTCCAGCATAGCATCCATTTGCTGAAACATCTTAGTGGGTATTCATTCTTTCAATTCCTGGAAACATGTTTTTCACCAGTTCCTTCAGTACAGCTTGGACTTCTTTCTTCAATACCATTGGTTCTTGATCATATGCTACCTCCTGAAATAATTGAACATTGACCAATTCTTTTTTGTACAGTGACTGTGTATTCTTTGCATCTTCTTTTGAATCTTTCAATATTGCAACTTGAGGCTTGAATTATTTCTTCAGTTCTTTCCTTTTAAGAAATGCTGAGCATGTTCTTCCCTTTTGGTTCTCCAACCCCAGGTCATTGCACATTTCATTATAAGAGTTGACTTTGTCTTTTTGAGCTGCTCTTTGAAATCTTTTGTTCAGCTCTTTTTACCTTGTCATTTCTTCCATTTGCTTTAGCTACTCTCTGTTCAAGAGCAAGTTTCAGAGTCTCTTCTGATAATCCATTTTATTCTTTTCTTCCTCTCCTGTCTTTTTAATGGCCTTTTGCTTTCTTCATATATGATGTTCTTTTTTTTTTTTAGGTTTTTATTTTTTTTTTTATTTTAAGAGCTTGTTTTACATTCAAAGTCATGTGCACATTTAGTTTCATTCCCCATTCACCATGTCCAACCCTAACCCAGTCTCCTCCCCTCCCTACCCTGCAACACTCCCCCATGCCCCTCATAATTATGCACTCTTGTTTGTCTTGAATTTCCTCAGTTTGAGTGTTGGTCCTTTGGTGTCCCATGGTTTATTGCTTTAGGGGATGTATTACCATTGAGTGTGTGGGTGCGGCATCCTGGGTTGAGTGGTCTGCATGTATATCTTGCTAACCATTGGGCTGAGAGCCTGCCCCTGGGGGTGAGTTTTATTCCAGGCACCAAATGTATTTCAGGGCCATAGTACTGGGAGTCTCACCAGACTTCATCTGACCAGTAATTCTGGTCATTATTGAGTTTTTGGATTTTGTTCCATGTTTTCCCTCCCACTCTATCCAGGATCTCCAAATTTGATCCTTTTCTGAGTGGTTGGCATTGGTAGCTGGGCACCATCTTGTTCTTCCGTTCTCGAGGGCCATCGTGTCCTAGGGTTGATTGCTTCTAAATGTCCTTTTTTTGCGTGTGTACGTTCTTCTTCACTTCCAACTCTAGGAGACCATTAGCTGCATCCTAGACGGCTGCTTGAAAGCTTTTAAGACCCCAGTCGCTACTCACCAATGTAGGATGTAGAGCAATGCTTTTATGTATTTTGTTATGCCAATTGAGTCTGGTGTGCCCCAGTACTATGATGTTCTTGATGTCTTCTCACAATTCCTCTGGTTTTCAGTCATTGGTGTTCAGTGCATCAAATCTATTCTTTAGATCATCTCTAAATGCAGGTAGTATATAATTAAGGTCATATTTTCGCTCCTGTGGACTTGTTTTAATTGTCTTCAGCTTCAACTTGAACTTGCATGTGAGCAATTAGTGGTCTGTTCCACAGTCATCTTCTGACCTTGTTTAAGCTGACGATTGAACATCGCTTCTTTCCACAGATGTAGTCAATCTGATTTCTTTTTATTCCATCTGGCAAGGTCCACATGTATAGCAGCCATTTATGCTGTTGAAAAGAGGTATTTGCAATGAATATGCCATTGGTCTTGCAAAATTCTAACATGTGATCTCTGGTGTCATTTCTATCATCAAGGCCATGTTTTCCAACTACTGGGGATTCTTCTTTGTTTCCAACTTTCCCATTCCAATCACCAATAATCACCAACACATTTTGATTGCATGTTTGGTCAATTTCAGCCTGCAGAAGCTGGTAAAAATCTTCTATTTCCTTGTCTTTGGCTTTAATGGTGGGTGCATAAATTTGAATAATAATAGTATTAACTGATCTTCCTTGTAGGTGCATGGATATTATCCTGTCACTGACAGTGTATTTCAGAATAGATATTGAAACATTCTTTGTGACAATGCATGCCATGCCATTCCTTTTCAATTTGTCCTTCCTGGCATTGAAGATCTTATGATTGTCTAATTCCAAATTGCCAATACCAGTCCATTTCAGCTCACTAATACCTAAGATATTGATCTTTCACATTCCATTTCATTTTTGACAATTTCCCATTTTCCTACATTCATACTTCAAATATTCCACATTCTGATTATTAAAGGATGTTTGTAGCTTTTTCTTCCCATTTTGAGTCATGCCCCATCAGTAAATGGAAGCCTCAAAATCTTTGCTCCATTCACGTCATTAAGGTTGACTCTACTTTGAGGTAGCAATTTTTCCCCAGTCCTTTTTTTTTTTTTGAGAAATCCAACTGATTTTTGTATGTTGATCTTGAATCCTGTCACTGTGCTTAATCTCTCAATTAGTTTCAGTAGTTCTTTTGCTGAGTCTCTTGGATTTTCTATGTATAGAATCATATCATCTGCAAATAGGGATAGTTTTATTTCTTCCTTATCAATTTGGATGCCTTTGATTTTCCTTTCTTGCCTTATTGCCCTGGCTAGGACTTCCAATACAATGTTTATTTATTTATTTTTATTGTGCTTTAGGTACAAGTTTACAGAGCAGAGTTTGTTTGACACTCAACATTAGGTGTATATTTAGTTTCACTCCCCATTTACCATCCCCAACCCTAACCCAGCCTCCTCCCCTCCATGCCCAGTAGCCCCCCTTCCCCCTGCATGCCCCTCATAGTTACGCACTCCTGTGTGTTCTACATTTCCTTCATGTGAATGTTGCCCCTCTGGTGCCCTGTGGTTGATTGCTCCAAGGGATGCATTTCCATAGAGTATGTGGGTGCATCACCCTGGATAGAATGGTCTGCATGTACATCTTGTTAACTATTGGACTGAGAGCCAGCCCCCCTGGGAGTGAATTTTATTCCGGGCCCAGAATATATCCTAGGGCCATAGTATTGGGGGTCTCACCATGCTCTATCTGACCATTAATTCTGCTCATTATAGAGTTTTTGGATTTTGCCTCATGATTTCCCTCCCATTCTATCCAGGATCTCCAGATTTGATCCTTTCCTAAGTGGTTGGAATTGGTAGCCAGCCACCATCTAGTTCTTCTGGTCTCGAGGGCCATTGTGTCCTAGGGATGATTGCTTCCAAATGCATTTTTTTTTCCGCACTCTTCTTCGTTTCCGATGTTAGGAGACCATTAGCTTCATCTTATGTGGCTGCTTGAAAGCTTTTAAGACCCCAGTCAGTATTCACCTATGTAGGATGAGAAATAAGACTTTTATGTATTTTGTTGTGCCAGTTGAGTCTGGTGTCCCCTAGTACTATGGTCCTGAGACAATAGATCCTTTGGATCTCTTTCCCACAGTGTCTGGCTGTCTGTGAGGGATTACTCTATGTCTGTCTTCTGTTGTTTCTGTAAGTATTTCAGGTACTTTGTATCACTGGTATCTGTATAAGATTAGCCTCTGCTGAATCTATCCTTGGTCTAGAGTATACTCCTGTTCACTGAACCCCATCTGATCTTCTCAGATGTTCATGTGTTTATCTGTAGCCTGATGTTTGGTGTTAATGGTAATACTGTATTGTGGATATACTGGTTGTGTTAGCATCTGTTGTCTCTCTCTTATGGGCACAATTTGGTGTCCTCCCTTTTCCTAATGTTATCATGGTGGTCACAGACTCTTTCTATACCATCCCTTCCCTTACCCATGTCAGTGTGTGGCCTCCAACTAGCCTGAAATTAATCCCTCCCTAACCCAGTAACCTATAAAGTGAGTTCCCTTTCTTAAGCAAACCCTTCTTTGTCTTTTTACAGTAATGGGCTCATACAGTATTTGTACTTCTTAAATTGACTTATTTCACTCAGCATAATGTTCTCCAGGCTCATCCACCATTGTGAGATGATTCACGTATCCTTCATTGGTCTTTAACGTAGCGTAGTATTCCACTGTGTGAATGTACCATAATTTGGTTATCCATTCAGCCATTGATGGGCATTTAAGTTGTTTCCATCTCTTTGCTATAGTGAATTATGCTGTGATGGACATAGGTGTGCATATGTCTGTTCGTGTCCTACCTCACCTCTTTAGGATATATTCCTAATAATGGAATTGCTGGGTCAAATAATATTTCTATTTTCAGTTTTTTAAGGAAACGCCATACCATTTACCACAATGGTTGTACCATTTTACAATCCCACCATCAGTGCACAAAAGTTCCAATCTCTCTGCAATCTCACTAGAATTTGTTATTTTCTGTCCTGTTGAACTTTGCTATTATTGCTTGGGTGAGATGATACCTCATTGTTGTTTTGATTTGCACTCCTCGGAAGGAAGGTTGGGCAATCCTACTTCCGTAGTGATACTGCCTCGGAAACCCAAGGAGGGGTCGCTATGAGTCGGGGCCGACTCGATGGCACATAACAACAACAACAACAACAAATGACTAAAGATTGCCAGCAATTCCTCATGTGTTTGTTGGCCACCAGCATAATGTCTATCCCCAGTCCTATTTTGAATGGCTTCCAAACTTAAGGGTTCATCTTCCAGCACTATATCAGACAATGTTTCAAGAATATTAATACAGTTTTACAGCAATAAGTCAGTCAGTGTTTCACTGCTATTCATAAGGTTTTCACTGGCCAATTCTTTGAGAAGTGGATAGGCCTGTCTTTCCTCCCAGTCTGTCTTAGTCTGGAGGCTCCATGAAATCTGTCTACCATGGGTGACCCTGCTGGTATTTGAAATTCTGGGGGCATAGCCTCTAACCTCACAGCAACACACAAACCACCAAAGTATGACAAACTGACAGGCTTTTTTATAGCACATTCAAATACACATATAAGAATATTTTCTGCCAAACCTATGTATGGTTGTAGATATATTCCCATTTGTCTAACATAATTTTTGATGAACAAGAATATTTAATTTATAGCAGGTCCTAGTTACTTAATTTATTTTTGGTCATCCATGCATTTTTTACCTTTATTTGACAGACTATGCTGAAAATTAGGGTCCCCTAGTTTGGGTACTATGTTATCTTCCAGGAACTTTATAGTTTAAATTTCAACATATAGGTCTCTGATTCATCTTTAGTTAGTTTTTGTGTAAGATGTAAGGTATAGATTCTGAATCATTTTTCTGTTTATGGATATCTAGTTTTGCCAGCACCATTTTAAAAAAGACTCTTTCTTCTCTATTGAATGGACTGTGACACTTTGTCAAAGATCAGCTGTCTGTAGATGGATATAACAAACTACAAATTGGGCACAGTTCCAGAGCCTTCCTAGAAATATCCTGTTTTAGTTACCTGGTGCCACTCTTATAGAAAATACCATAAATGGGATGGCTTTAACAAACAGGAGTTTGTTCTCTTACAATTTGAAATCCAACTTCAAAATGCCAGCCTTTAGGGGCTGTGTGAAAACCCTTCAACCTTGGGCTTCCACTCTGCTTCTTTCTCCCAGCCCACTGAACCTGGAGGCTTTCTTAACTCAGGCAGCTGCTGGCTGCTGAGGCTGGCAAACCCAAGGTCAACAAGTAAAATACACAATCCCAAGATTATCAAACAATACAGCATGCCACTAGCTCAAGTCCAGAAAAAGTCCCAAGATTGGCAAAGCATGGCAGGCTGCTGAATAAAGACTTGGCTATATGCAGGATCCAAGCGTTCAGAAAAGCTGCAACCCATTCCCAAAGTTTCTCCTTATATACTGGAAACAGACCATATCCCTAAACAGCTGCTCAGCTGCTTACTGGAGATTCCACCAGGCAGTTGATTGCTAATCTCATCATGGAGAATAACTATAACCAGCTGCCCAGCCACTCGAAACCAAGCCCAACCAAGTTGACACATGTGGTGGTAAAGTTTGTGTGTCAACTTGGCTGGGCCTGGTTGAGTGACTGGGCAGCTGAACGTAGTTATTTCCCATGGTGAGATTAGTAATTAACTCTGGGGTGAAATCTATTGGAGCAGCTGAGTAGCTGCTTTGGGTATGTGGTCTGCTTCCCATATATAAGAAACAGCTTTGGGAATGGTCTCTAGCTCATGGTATGCTTGAACCCTGCCTGTGGCTGTTCAGCAGCCTGCCATGCCCTGCCAACCTTGGAACTTTCAATGGACTTGAATTAATGGCCTGCCATGTGGTTTGGTAATGGGACTGTGCCTTTTGACTTGTTGACCTTGGGCTTGTCAGTCTCAGCAGCCAGCATCTGTCTGAGTAAAGAAAAGCCTCTAGCTCCAGTGGGCTGGGAGCAGGAGGTAGAGCTGAAACCCAAGGCTGAGGGGCTTTCACCCAGCCCCTAGAGCCTGGCACTTTGAACTCAGACTTAAAGCCTCCAAACAGTAAGAGTATAAACTCCTGTTTGTTCAAGCCATCCCATTGGTGATATATTTCTGTCAGAGTAGCACTAGGTAACCAGAACAACACATAACCTTAACTACAACATATCCAAACAAATTGTGGAATTGGTTTACTGGGTAAAAAGGCTTGGGACCATAGTCTCAGGGGATAATTTAGTCAACTGGCATAACGAAATTCACAAAGATAATGTTCTACATCATAGTTTTGTGAGTAGCATCTAGGGTCTTAAAAGCTTGCAAGTGGCCATCTAAGATAAAACTACTGGTCTGTACTCATTTGGAGCAAAAGAGATTGAAGGAAATCAAAGGTTCAAAGAAGAAAATAGGACACATGAACTACAACCTCCTCTAATCTGAGACCAGAAGAACTAGATGCCCAAGTACCATTACTGAATGTTCTGATAGAATAGGAGAAAAATCTAGAACAAAATTCAAATTCCTGAAAAAGACAAGACCTACTGGACAAATGGAAACTAGGGGAAACCCTAAGACTATTGCCCTAAGATGCCTTTGGAACTTGAAACTAAACTTGCTACTTATGCAGGGTCATATTTCAGCCAAGTAATAGATTCACTTATAAAGTAAACAGTGTCACTGTAGTAATATGCTCCCTTAAATAATGAACTATATGAGACCAAATGGTCACCAGTTACCCAAAAGCAAAGGTGAGAAGGCAAGGAGGGGAAGGGCAGCTAGATCAATGGAAATAGAACAAGCAAAATGAAAATAATGTGAAGGCTGACATCATGTAAAAATTGCAACCAATGGTATAGAACAAT
>NW_006921599.1:5471022-5472028 GCF_000298275.1 Orycteropus afer afer
GTACCTCACACCATACACAAAAACAAACTCCAGATGGATCAAAGACTTAAATGTGAAACCTAAAACTATACAATTCCTCAAGGAAAATCTAGGGGCAAATTTAAGGGCCCTAATATATGGCATAAATAGACTATACTATAGCCAAAAGATGGAAACAATCTAGGTGTCCATCAATTGAGGAATGGATAACCAACTATGGTACATACACACAATGGAAAACTATGCAATGCTAAAGAATAATGTAGAATCTGCAAAACACCACATAACGTGGATGAACTTGGAGGATATTATGCTGAGGGAAATAAGTCGATCACAAAAGGACAATTACTGTATTAGTCCATTATTGTAAAAGTTAAGGAAAGGTTTATCTATAGAAGGATATTTTCTTTATTGGTTACCAGGGGTGGGAAGAGAGGGGAGGGAACGCTGTTAGATAGATAGAGATAAGTATTGATTTGGGTGAAGAGAAGGGCAATGTACCAAGTGTGAGTGACCAATGAGAAAGACATAGAGAGGTACATGGGAGGTACAGACAACAAATATGAACCCTTCTGCACATACAGTACTGTGTTGTCAGTGAAGGCAAACATAGGTATATGGGTGGATAGATGGGTGGACAGGCTGAACTATTAGCTATGTCTATGAAATGGAGAGTGTATCCAAAAACATACATAAGGTTGGCACACAATAGTCCTATACGTTTATGTGAATGGTCAGAATTCCCAGGTGTATAGTAGAGTTGACAAGGGGAAGGTTGTGGTCACTGTTTGGTCACAGCCAGAGGGACCGAGTAGTTGAACCTGCGGGCTTGGGACCATAGGCGCAGGGGACGTCAAGCTAAATTGGCATAACATACTACATAAAATATTGTTTCACCTCCTACTTTGGTGAGTAGCAACTGGGATCTTAAAAGCTAACAAGCTGCCATCTAGATGCAACAATGGGTCTCTCCTCATCAAGAGCAAAGAAGAAAGAAGAAAACCAAAATTAATGGAAACAATTAGTC
>NW_006921599.1:5472590-5480810 GCF_000298275.1 Orycteropus afer afer
AAAAAAAAAAAATCTTTACTTAAATTAGGTACTCCAAAAAAGATGTTTCCTATTCATCCTTGGTCTTAAATAGTAGTTTATTGATCTAGACTTTCTTATGTTCTTATCTTTGTCTAGACATTTTCAAGTGCATCTTTCTTCCTCTAGAAGCTTATTTCTATTATTTAGAATAATAAAAGATTTTGAACATGCGAAAGTTATGGGCTATAGTATGGGAGAATACCAAGATAAAGAATTTGGATTCCAATGCACAAAATGTCAGTTTCACCAATGATTTGATGAAATATCCTTTATCTCTGATTTTTTTTCCTAGTCTTTTGATCCTAACACTGTTCTATGAATCATATACTCTAGGAAATATTTTCATGATATTTTGTTTTCATTAATGGTTACTTGAGGAAGCTTAATTTGGAGAGTTAAAAATATCTTTTATCTATGTCTAATATGAGAAGTTGCATTTTATAAAATTAGTTTTGCCTTAAGATTTTTTTTTTTTTTGCAAATTATGTAGAGGTTAATTTTATGGTTATATAAGGGAATAGTCACTTGAGGAAAAAAAAGACACTAAAATAGACTATTGCTGATTTAGTGCATAAGAAGGAAATGGGAAGAAATATGCTCCATCACTATATAAATAGTACTTATTCTTCAGAAATTATTTTTCTATAATTCAGTTATTGGGCAGAACAAGAATATATATATAACATTTAAAGCAACTTTAAATCCTACCCACTCATTGTCATCAAGTCACTTTTGCTTCATAGCTAACCTATAGGATAGAGAACTGCCTCATAGAATTTCCAAGGCTATAAATATTTTCTACAGACTGCCACATGTTTCTCCTGTGGAGTGGCTGGTGGTTTGAACTGACAACCTTTCTGTTATCAGCTGCGCACTTAATCACTGTACCACTAGGACCTCTTCTAAATACCATAGTGAGTACATTTTTATTTTTATTATCTTCTTTCATAGAGAGTCTTTCCTTCAGTATCTTATTACTTTGAGAGATTTTTTCTTCTTCATAAGTTGAAGTGCATTTTCTCATTTTCTTGCTATGTTTAGTAATGCAAACTTATTGAATATTTTAGATAGTGTAAATTCTTAATTATCCTCTGATAATTGATTTAGGACATGTCTAGACCACCTCTCTCTTCATATACCTTTCTCTTTCCTTCCAGATCTTTTATGTCAGAAGAATATACAGCAAATAACTATTAGTTGAATAAATAAATGACTTGTTGCATATTCAGAAAATGCATTTTAATATTACATTAAAAAAACCATCCTGAGGAAAGTAAGTGTACCCACCCCTACCACCTGCATAACATACTGTGAACTAGTTCACTCTTCCTTTCTTTGATCCAACTTCTGCAGTTTAAGTTTGAGTAAAAGTGCCAGAAAAATGACAGGCATTAGAACATTACCTGAAAATAAGAATTTCCTTCTTCTTCAATTTTCTGAAAATTAACAGGGTCCACCCTCTCAAATTGACATGATGAATGCTAATACAGAATGAGCTTTTGTGAACTGTGCCCCACAAAAGTTGTTTTTAGATTCTGAGAAATGGCATGCATTTTCAAATGTTGAATGTCCAGTGATGTCACATGTCATGAATGGCAACACATTTCTGCACTCTGGTTGGAAGGACCTTTGGCTCCCAAATCACCTCATCCCGGAAGAAATGTCACCCTCTTGCACTTCACATCGGTGAGACAGTGGTCTGAAATAGGAAGTGTCGTCACTGAAAACTGCACTTTGGCAGCTGGGAAATGCCTTATATAGTAACATCCCTTCAGGCTCCCTGTGCTAGAAATATTGGTATGGAATGTGTGACTTTAATGCTGGTAAGACATTCCACAAAAGATGGAGAAGGGGGTTGGGTTGAGGAAGGATTGCTGCATAACTATTACCCATTCAATACTGGCTCTTTTTTCAGACCAGTAAAAAGCAGTTTCTGGCATAGTTTTCATTAGTCGTGAATGTTACAATATGTCTTGGCCTAGTTTTCTCTTAAAACATAAACTTAATTTTTTACTTTGTCAAGTAAAAAAATGTACTTCCTAACAGGGCAGATTACCCAGTAATCAAGGTAAACATGTACTTAGGGCATCAACAAAACAGAGCACCAGTTGTCCAAAGCAAAGACCTGTGGATGCCAAGTAGACAGGACAGAGGGAAAAGAGAAAGACACAGTGGAAGGAAATCGGCAGGGCATTAAGAGAAAGTGATACCTGTTCCAGTGGGTGAGAATGTGCTGGCCAGAAATAAACTTCACATAGGGTCATGAGGGTGTCCATGTATAAAACTGTGTAAACAGTGAGGCCCCTACCACTTCAATGTCTTTGTTGACATCTTTAGTCTATGGTCCCCTTCCATGTAATTGAAACTGTTTATGTCAACTGGTCTCTTGGGAGTATACTATTTCTTCTGATAAACAAGAAGTGGATGTGGGCTGTTGAGTCTACCTCTTGATATATTCACCCAGTAGGCAACTGGGTCCAACATGTGTGGTTACTTGGCAAGGACAGATTATATGAATAGACAGATAACAGATCTCTGATCCATTTTGAGAGAGCCAACTTGCACATCATATAAATAGTGTATATATATACTATTTATATACATATAAATTATTTATGTATATAAATATACCCACATAAATATATATATGTTGTTGTTGTTGTGTGCCATTGAGTCGGACTCGACTCATAGTGACCTCTCCTTTGGTTTCTGAGACAGTATCACTATGGAAGTAGATTGCCCAACCTTCTGTTCCAGGAGTGGCTGGTGAGTTTGAACCGCCAGCCTTCTGGTTAGCAGTCAAGTGCCTTAGGCACTATTCTACCAGAGCTCCTAAATATATATATAAATACATATATTTATATATACTTAAATAAATACACGTATATTTATTTATATATATATAAATCTGCTGATCAAGCAATTCCAGTCAGGAAGGTCAGCAGTGCTCTTTCCCATGATACAAACAGAAGGGTGTGCTCTTGGGCATGTCCTAGTACACAACCAATGGGAACTCCAGTCCCAGATGACAAACAAAAGTGAGGGAACTCAATTAAGTTGAGCATTGCAATGACTTCAGTCAAGTTACCTTTTTTTTTTTTAATTGTGCTTTGGGTACAAATTTAGAGACTAAACTTGTTTTACGTTCAGCAGTTCATGCACATCTGGTTTCATGGCCCTGATTACCATCCCAAACTGTAAGAAACTCTACTCCCTGTGGCCACCCCCTCCCTGTGCCCCTCTCATCCATGCATTCCTGTCTGTCCAGGATTCCCTCTACGTGAATGCTACCCCTCTGGTGTCTCGTGGCTGCTTGATCTGAGGGTACATCTCCATAGAGTAGGTGAATGTATCGACCCGGGGTAGGTGTTCTGTATGTGGGTCTTTCTACTGTTGGGCTGAGAGCCAATCCATGTAAATGACTGTTTCTAGGCTTGAAAGGTAACCCAGGGCCATGGTCTCAAGGGTTCAACCAGTGTCTCTCCGACCAGTAATTCTTGTCATTTTTGTGTTTTTGAATTTTGTTCCACATTTTTCTACTCTATCCAGGATCTCCAGCTTTGATCTCTTTCCTAGTGGTTGGCATTGGTAGCTGAATACCATCGAGTTGTTCTGGTCTCAAGTAGTGGAGGCTGAGGTTCTCACTGTCTGTCTCATCTTTGGGCTGATTGTTTCTAAATGACTCTGATTTTTTTCACTCTTCTTTGCTCCATCTGAGCCAGTAGTTGCATCTTAGATGGCTGCTTGAAAGCTTTTAAGACCCCAGTTGCTACTTACCAAAGTAGGTTGTAGAACAAAATTTTTATGAGGTATGTGTGCCAATTGAGCCCGATGTCCTCTGAAACTATGGTCCTGAGCCCACAGACCTGATGGTTCTCTCTCACAAGATGTTTGGTTGTCTCTGTGAAATTACTACCACTCTGTCTTCTGTTGCTTCTGTAATGTATATAGCTAATTTTGTAGCACAAGTGCACATGTAAGATTATCTTCAGCGAAATCTATCCTTGGTCTAGAGTGTATTTCTGTTCGCCTACCCCCACCTGCTCTTCTCAGCTGTGTATGCATTAATCCATAGCCTGGCATTTGGTGCTAGTGATACTACAGTGTTGTGCCTGTAATAGTGTTTGCCTCTGTTGTCTATATCTTTTGTGTACATTTCAGTGTCTTTTCTTTCCCCATTATCACCATGCTGGTCACAGACTCTTGCCATACTGTTCCTCCCCTCAACCAAATTATTATGACAGAGTTATGTCCTAAGTTTTGTTAGTAATAATATTTATCATTTTAACTTTAAAATATATTTGGCATATATGTTGATACAGTCTAGCATACATTTAATATAATACTAACATGAATAATAATTTAATATTGTATTAACATAACAAGTGTCTAAAATTACTGAAAATATATTTATCTGACTTGAAAAATTTTAAATTATGTATCAAGTTTCCTTCTTTTATTGTCTGTTGTGTGGGACACAGTGCTTAATGTTACTCTCTATATTCTAATAAATGTGGTATTAATAGGCACATTAAGAGGATGCAAAATTCAATACTTATCTTTCGCACAAAACATATTTCTGATTTGCAACAATGACTGTGTTTCTAAATTTGTCTTCCAAGAAAGCAACAAAGGGCATTTATCATAACATATCATTTATGTTTTATCACACTATATATGGATTTCCATGTGAAGAAGTTGAATAATTCCTTGAGGAAATAAATTATATGAATACTTAGAGATAATAAAAATTATATAAATGTATTTTATTTTCCATTTCACTGCACACATTCTATTATGACTTGCTAAACAAACTTGCTTATTGAGAAGTGGTGCTATTGTCACATCAATTGTACATGTATCTCTGAATATGGGGGTTGAACAATTCCACAAAGAAATAAAATGTACATTTTACAAATTTTGTATATGATAACTAACAATTATAGTTTCTTTTTCATTTTGGGCCAATCGAGTATAACCCCACATTCAGTTACTTCTCATTGACCACATAGAAATGCACCAAGAGCACCATAATCACATGATCTGTGACATATATGGTCCTATCCCAAACAAAGCAAGCCACAACATATTGAAACTGGGTGGGGTCAAAGTTCAGCCTATATCCCTGGTTGAAGGCAAGTAAATAAATACAGTAACTCAGTTCCTTAAGAACTGAATAGAATGAAAGCTCAACTATTACCCCCACTGTGGTTAAGACAAATAAGACCTGGGTTGGAGGCAGATAAGTAAACATGACAACTCAGTTCCTTAAGAACTGAAAGGAGTGAAAAGTCAATTTATACATAGTCTCCATGTTATCTCCTAGAAACAGGAGATAATGTGAAAAGGGAACTTGACCTGAGGACATGTGCAGTGAGACAAACAGGAACAGAGTTGCTGGGAACTGACATTCTCCCCTCTGCCTAAACCCTGATCAGCTGATGACAGGAAGCCGGTGTGACTCATCCAGTGCTCAAGCACACTGCACTAAAAATCAACTGTCCCTTTAAACCAAGGTGAAGGAAATTGCAGCCAATCCTCAACTAATTCATGCCCAAATTCCTGAAGTTTTTATGAATATGTATAACTCCGTCTCCTGAAACTTACAAAAACTGTAACCCGACAGCCATTTGGGGAGTCAGATTGGGTACAGATTCCTGTCTCCTTGCATTGCTGTTTTGCAATAAATAATTTTCTCTCTTCTTAATCACTTGGTGTGTAAATTGTTTTGGCCTGACTGTGCACCAGGCAGAGACCTGCATTTAGTCCGATTTCAATATCTTCAGACAGCATACTCTTGTTTCTGTATCATGCTCTTTGCAATTGTTCTCACCATTGTCATGTATCAGCAAATGAACTGCGATGACACAGCTTCAAAGGATGGAAAGTGAATGCACCACTTAAAAATATTATTTGTAGATGAAAACACTCGTGAAGATCTGTGAAGGGCCTGCCAACAATCATTGCTTGACAAATGAACAAAATTATTTTCAATTGCCTCGTAAGCACTATTTCTTATGATTACCTCAGACCTCCTGAAGAACAAAAACTACATGCTCCAAATAAGTATTTTTTTACTTACTAAGCTCTGGTAGCATAGTGGCTAAGACACTTACCTGCTAACCAGATGGCTGGCGGTTCAAACCCACCAGCCACTCCTCGGAAGGAAGGTTGGGCAATCCTACTTCTGTAGTGATACTGCCTCGGAAACCCAAGGAGGGGTCGCTATGAGTCGGGGCCGACTCGACGGCACATAACAACAACAACAATTTTCAAATATAATTTTCTGTGTTAATATCCAAATTCTGATTTAAATTTTATTTTTATAAATTGTACTCATTTAATACATTGTATTTAATTTCAGTTATTCAAATTTATTTTCTATAGTAGAAGCAAATTCAAATAATTACATAATTTTACCAGGTAAAATGAAATGGCAACAACTAAGTGGAGTGTAAAAATAAAAGCTCACAGAAGATAAAAAGAAAAAGATTTGTAAATCCCTAAAGACATTTACAAAATTAGCTTCCTTTTTAAAACATAATGAATTGGAAGAGATATCTTCTGTTAAATGCTTGAATTTAATGGGTGCAAATCATTGTACTAGTACTGCTAGTGCTGAAATTACTAATAGCAATATGAATATAATAGAATTTGCTCCAAATTCTGAAATAATTCCTTGCTGTAGTAAAAATAATAATAATGGTATAAAAAGTGAAACTATTTAGAATCTGAGATTGTTGCATTTGCTGACCTCATAAATAAAAGAAATGCAGATCCTGCTTTGTGGAATAATTTTATTCTAATTATGTAAATTATTATTTTGAAAGAGGGCCAAGTGATTGTCAACATCACAGTGGACCATTTGAGAATTCGTGTTGAAAATTTCTGGATGGTAAAAAAAACAAGGTTCTGCAGCTAGAATATATTTCTAGGGTTCAAAGCTAATGGTGAAAATTATAAGAGGGAGAAGCTCCTGTATTCTCCATCACTTGGCTCCATATATTGTTTTGTTTGCAAACTATTCAGTTTTAAAACATTTAATTCTCATTTCATAACTGATGGATTTAGTGACTGACCCAATTAGAATACAATTGGCAAACATAAAAACAATTCAATTCACAGAGATTATATGTTGTCATATGTAAGCTGAAGACATACTTTTGTCTTAATCAATGAGTTGAAACACAAATTAATGGAGAATGGTAATATTGGGAAGTTGTTTTGCAACATGCTGTTACTGTCATTATAACAGTTCACTTAAAGTGAACTCCCTTTCTGAGGAAGAAATGTAGTGTTTGGGTCCTCATAAAATGGAAGTTTTGTGGGTTTACTTGAACTTTTTGCTCAATTTTATCCATTTATAGCAAGTCACATCTCAAAAAATGGTAACATAAGAAAAGGCAACCTATCGTATATGTCTAAAACAACATATGAAGAACAAATAAACTTAATAAGTGACAAGGTTTGATTAATAATTTTCAGTGAAATAAATATAGCTCAACATTTCAGATTGTCTGTAGATTTCACTTTTGATCTTTTTCATACAGATCAGCTAAGTACTGGTTTTAAGACAACATCTCCAACAGATGGAAAACCTGTCGAACAATCTATCACATTTATTTGCTTAAAAAGTCATGCCAGTGGAGAAATTGCAAATCAAATTCTTCACTATTATATGTGAAGTTTGTGAAATTGATTTTTCTAAATGCAGAAGTTAGTCTTATGACAATGCTGCCAATATGTCAGGGTGTTATAAAGGCATGAAACAGAAAATTTTAGAATGTAACGAACATGCCATTTTCATACCAAGCACTGAGCACTTGGGACCTCTGGAGCAGCAGGATATCCAGATAAAGAAGGGTGGGAGGCAAGGCTAGGGCCCAAACCCCCTAGAGCCAGGAAAGGGAGGGAGCAGGAGAGGCCAGGAACCTGCAGAACAGGAGGAAGCATCAAAAGAAGATGGAAGGAATACACAGAGTCACTCTACCAAAAAGAACTTGTCGATCTTTACCCATTTCAGGAGGTGGCATATGTTCAAAAACCAATGATACTGAAGGAAGAAGTCAAAGCTGCACTGAAAAAATTGTGAGGAACAAAGCTCCAGAAATTGATGGAATACCCATTGAGATGTTTCAACAAACGGATGTCCCACTGGAGGCACTCACTTGGTTATGCCAAGAGATTTGAAAGACAGCT
>NW_006921599.1:5482360-5487711 GCF_000298275.1 Orycteropus afer afer
CCAACCTTCCTTCCGAGGAGTGGCTGGTGGGTTTGAACCGCCAGCCTTCTGGTGAGCAGTCAAGTGCTTTAGCCACTATGCTACCAGAGCTCCCTCTACTACTCAATGGAAAGTTCTTAAAACACATTAAGGCAATTATTGAGTGTTAAAATGTCTTTCTAATACACATTGGAAAGCACATGCTGTAGTAATGACTGCAACCCTGGAATTGTATATCAGATTCTAGATGCCTTAGAAAATATTGTTGAAGAACAGACACTAAAAGGGGATACCAAAAGAGAAGCTGCATATATTATCAACAAAACGCAAACACTAACCCACTGCTATTAAGTCTACTCCAACTCATAGAGAACCTATAGGACAGAGTAGAAATGCCCCATAGAGTTTCCAACGCTGTAAATCTTTACAGAAGCAGACTGTCACGTCTTTCTCCCATTCAGAGGCTGGTAGGTTTGAATAGCCAACCTTTTGGTTAGCAGCTGGGTGCTTTAATCACTGTGCCACTAGGTTTTGCTATGCAAACACTAGATTATGTATTTTTGTTAGTTACACGGAAAAATACATTGCAGCATTTTAATCAGATGAGTCTAGCTCTCCAAGATTTGGAAGTAAATTTGAAGACACTCAGATCTCTGTCTAAATTATATTTATATAATTTTAGAGAAACTTTAGGAAAAAAAAACACAATGAAGGAAATACTGCTAAATACTGATTAACAAGCAGTTCACCAACACAGAAGCATTAGAAAGAAACAAATAAATGATAGAAATGCTCCAGAACTATTTAATGCCAGAGATAATTTTGCATAACCACATATTATACCATCACCACACTTGAATCTTGAGTGAAAAGAAAGGCAACAGAGTATGAAGTTCTTTCAAATAGATTTTCCTTCTTAAATGATGTTGATATACTTTATGGAAAATGCCTGAAGGCATCCAGGAAATCAGTGCAGGTTTATCCTGATGACTTAAATACAGACTTTTATGGAGAAGTGTGACAATTTCATCTTTACATTAGAATTAAGTTTACAGATTCAGGAAAGACAAATTTTACTCATGTAGGCACGTATGATTTCATAATAAAAGATAAAATACAATGAGTATTTCCTGGGATTCCATTGGCCTCTGTACTGTGTACATGCTGATTGTTTCCCTCATCTGGATGATGTCTTTGTCATTGTCCTATTTAAGACCTAATAAAAGGGTCTCTATAGAATCTGGGGTCTATTTTTCCCTAGCACAAATGGTGACAAAGGTGAGATACAAAGTTGTCTTTCCTCAATAGGACCCATGAGGGTTTAGGACCAGAATGTTGTTGTTGTTGTTAGATGCCGTTGAGTCGTTTCTGACTCATAGCGACCCCATGCACAGCAGAACGAAACACTGCCTGATCCCGCGCCAGCTCCGCAATCCCTGCTATACTTGAGCCCATCATCACAGCCACCATGTCAATCCATCTCGTTGGAGGCCTCCCCCTCTTTTGTCGACCCTCCACCCTACCAAGCATGACATCCTTATGCAAGGAATGGTCCCTTCTGACAACAGGACCAAAATAGGTGAGACAAAGTCTGGCCATTCTCGCTTCCAAGGAGCATGTCGGGTGCACTTCTTCCAGGACAGATCTGTTAGTTCTTTTAACAGTCCATGGTACTTTCAGCATTCTTCCCCGGCACCACAACTCAAAAGCATCAACTCTTTCTCGGTCTTCCTTATTCATTGTCCAGCTCTCACATGCATACCAGGCGATTGGAAATACCATGGCTTCTGTCAGATGCACCTTAGTCCTCAAGGAGACATCCTTGCTCCTCAGCACTTGAAACAGTTCCTTTGCGGTTGACCTTCACAATGCTACACATTGTCTAATGTCCTGACTGCTGCTTCCATTGGCATCGTTTGTAGAACCAAGCAACGTGAATTCTTTGACAACCTCAATCTTCTCTCCATTTATTGTGATGCTGCTCATTGGTCCAGTTGTGAGGATTTTTGTTTTCTTTATATTGAGATGTAATCCAAACTGCAGACTGTATTCTTCAACCTTCATCAGTAAGTGCCTCAGGTCATCCTCACTGTCACCAAGCAAAATTGTATTGCCTGCTTATGTCAGGTTGTTAATGATTGAGGACCAGAATAGGCACCAGAAAAAGGATTTCTTGTATTCTACTATCTCTACAGTCCCAGGGTTTCCTGTGAGGTAGATGTTCTTGGATTTTTGGTGTTTTGCTGTTTCTGAGACCTTTTATTAAGTCTTGTTGTTTGTTTCTGCATTTGAGGACTTTTAACACTTTCTTTCTGTTTGTTTGCCCGAAACTATTATCTCCAGGTGTAGGTACAATCTACACTGGCCTTTGATAATCTCTTAAAGGATTCACGGGGAAAACAGCCCTTGGACTTGTAAGAAACAACAATTTGATTCTAGGATGGAACTTTTGCATGTGTCTGAAGAATGTGTTTTAGCACATGTAGGAGTGCTTGATTGTATTCACAGACTTATAAATTTCAGAGAAATTGAATGAGCTGAACTCTGGTCTAGTAAGTTTTTCTTTGTCTTTTTTTTTTTTTTCCCCCCAAATCCTCCCTCTTTCTATCGATATCTTGCAAGAGTTTTGCCTGCATCTGCTGGTGGCAGCAGTGAGTTTCTGGGTAAATTATTGTTTTACAAGTTTTTGAGTTTGTGGAATCTTGAGCTCTATAAGCCACAAAAACAAATGGTACCAGATGACCAGTAAAAGCCAGTAGGGTGGTTGCCAGCCATGAGAAACCATTAAAGACTCTTGTGTCAGGATTATCCAGCTCAGGGATTGACCAGAATCTCTAGGCTGCCTGCTGATCCCCCAAAAAATACTTCTGCAACTTTTAGGCACACCTGATTTAAGCAATAAACAGCCCACCCTGCAATACCCCTCCATCAGGATTTTACTGAGTCCAAAAGTCCTAAATTTTGAACAAATTTAAGCCTTCTCTGAAAATAGGAAATGCCATCACTGGGGACAATACAGAGCTCCATTTGGGACTCATGTTCAATATATAGAAAAGCAGTATGGTTCCTCTACTTGCTTATACCTATCTGCTTGATATGATCTCATTAAGGACAATCTGGAAAAATAAATGTGGCCATTTTGGAGTTCTCTGTGCAGTAAATTAATATCTCAAAGGATTAACTCTCTGCTATAAATTTCATTTGACCTAGGAAACCAAGTTTCAACCTAATTCTTAATATACTTGATAAATAAGCCTGTATCTTCTCCTTACCAGGACACTGTTTTAGGGTTTTATACTTTAAACTGAATGTACCAGAACTAAATTAGAATTTCAGTGATCATTTTGAGAAATGAGTTTCTATTTGTGTCTTTTCTTTGCCCTGAAAATTTTGTTTACTGCTTGTATTGCATGGCATTGACAAGGAACGCTTAAGGAGAATTTTGTTTCTGTTTGTTCCATTTGCAGACATTTTAGTCTGCTCTCTTGCAGATGTTTTGGTCTGGGACTCTGGCATTAAGATTTCTGTTACCTTAGGTTTTGTGCACATTAGTGAGAGTTACCTCAAGAAATTCAGACTTTTGACTAAAACTCAGAAACCAAGGAGCTCTGGTGATGCAGTGGTTAAATGCTTGGCTGCTAATTAAAGGTAAGCTGTTCAAACTCACCAGCTGCTCCATAGAAGAAAGATGAGACAGCCCGCTTCTGTAAAGATTATAGCCTTGGAAATGCTATAGGGCAGTTCTACTTCTGGCCTAAACTGTAGCTATGAGTTGGAATTGACTCTATAGCAATGGATTTGTCTGAGAAACCAAATGCAATACTTCACTGTTGGCAGGGAGAAGGTAGCATCCCTGACCTTTCTTGCAAAAACTTTGATGAAAATCTATTTGAAAAGTGCAATAGAAAAGATATTTTATTTTGATTGGTATAGCAGGGCCCTGAAAACAAAATAATTTATTCTAAATTACTTTTTCCAAAATACCTTGTGAAGCATGCAAAAAATAAGATTATGAAAGTATAATTTTTATCACCAGATGGTATTATTAAGTTAGATGTAATGTTTCTTCAAAGAACTCTGATTTTGTTTAATGATAAATAAATGCTTATATGAATCAGATATGTTCATATTAGAAAGAACTAATGAAATTAATTCATTTTGACAAAAAAATTCATTTTTGTGTTTATCACAACTTTGAAAGAAAACTTTTACAAGTAACTTAAGTTTTATTTAAGTTTGATACCATAGAATGTGTTTTATTTAAAGAGAAGAGGTAATTTTTTCTGAAAATAAAACTAATAGTTCTAGAATGAAAAAAAGATATAGGAAAAGCCTAGAAGAGGAAAAAAAATGGCTAAAGAGCTTTGGTACTTACTGTTGTTGTTGTTATGTGCCATTGAGTCAGACCTGACTCATAGAGACCTCTCCTTGGGTTGCTGAGGCAGTATCACTACAGAAGTAGATTGCCCAATCTTTCTTCCAAGGAGTGGTATTTACTAGGTAGATAAAAAGTTGTGATAAAGAGAAAGCAAAATTGCTTACCAAGAGTATAATAAAAAGAAAAAAAATGGCTATCTTTTGTCCTTAATATGTATAAGCGAAGTAGAATGATCTATTCTTGTCTTTGAACGTGAATTAAAAGAGAGGGATGGCAGGATAAAATCAGTCTTTTTGGGTCCTGAGTCTCTGAGGCCATATGTTGTAGTTGTTGTTAGGTGCCATTGAGTCGGCTCCAACTCATAGTGACTCTATATACATCAGAACGAAACACTGCCCAGTCCTGTGCCAGCCTCACAATCCTTGCTATACCTGAGCCCATTGTTGCAGCCACTGTGTTAGTCCATCACGTTGAAGGACTTCTCCTTTTTTGCTGACCCTCCACTTTACCAAGCATGATCACCTTATCCAGGGAATGATCCCTTCTGACAATATGACCAAAGTAGGTGAGATGAAGTCTGGCCATTCTTGCTTCCATGAAGCATTCTAGCTGTACTTCTTCCAGGACAGATTTTTTAGTTCTTCTGGCAGTCCTTGGTACCTTCAGTATTCTTCCGCCAGCACCACAACTCAAAAGCAAACAACTCTTCTTTGGTCTTCCTTATTCATTGTTCAGCTTTCACATGCATATGAAGCGATTGAAAATACCTTGGTTTGGATTAGGCACATCTTAGTCTTCAAAGAAATATCTTTGCTCTTCAGCACTTTCAGCCATTTAGCTCCAGGGAAACTATTTAAGAACTCCTCCCAACTAAGTGGGAGCTGTGGTAGCATAATGCCTAAGGCACTTGACTGTTAACCAGAAAGCTGGCAGTTCAAACCCACCAGCCAGTCCTCGGAAGGAAGATGGGGCAATCTACTTCCATAGTGATACT
>NW_006921599.1:5488736-5496035 GCF_000298275.1 Orycteropus afer afer
TATATATGGATGTGTGTGTGTGTGTGTGTGTATATATATATATATATAGTGCCTAAGGCATTTGACTGCTAACCAGAAGGCTGGAGGTTCAAACCCAACAGCTACTCTTCGGAAGGCAGGTTGAGCAGCAATCTACTTCTGTAGAGATACTGCCTCGGAAACCCAAGGAGGGGTTGCTATGAGTCGTATCTGACTCCACAGAAGTATATATACACATACACATACATATATGTATGTGTATGTATATGTATATATATATATCAAAACTCAAACCCACTGTCATCGAGTTGATTCTGACTCACAGACTCCCATTGGGTTTCCAAGGCAGTAAATTGACCATCTGCCCTATGAGGAGTGTCTGGTGGGTTTGAAATGCCAACCTTCTGGGTAGCACTCAGATGCATTAGGTAATGCACCACCAGAGCTCCACATGCATTTATATATATATATATATATATATATATATACACATTTACATACACACACACACACACACACGTTTGGGTCTGCTAATGAATGTGTTCATTTTTGCCACTTAAAGGGCTATAGTATAAGAAATAAGAAACTCTAGTGGTGTAGTGGTTAAAGCATTGGACTGTTACCCAAGGCTTGGATATTTTAACCCTCCAACCATTCTGGGGGGGAAAGATGAGGCAGTTTGCTTCCATAAGGATTTACAGCTTTGGAAACCCTATTGGGCAGTTCTATTCTGTCCTGAAAGGGGCACTATGAGTTGGAAACGACTATGGCATTACATGGTAGTATAAGAGATATGCAACAGAGATAGTGTTGAAAGTGTTTATCAAAAGGAATTTACTTGCTATGTCTGACTAATGTTTAATTTATAAGATTTTTAGGAGCTTTAATGTTAAATGGCACCAAAGAAAGAATTAAGTTACTTACTGTATAGCCTGACTTGGAAGACAAGTGTTGTGGTTACCTAGTGCCACTCTGATAGAAATATATCACAAATGGGATGGCCTTAACAAACAGGAGTTTATTCCCTTACAGTTCAGTGCCTTTAAATTCAAGTTCAAAGTGCCAGGCTCTAGGGGCTGGGTGAAGGGCTGGGTTAAAGTCCCTCAACCTTGGGCTTCAGCTCTGCCTCTTTCTCCTGGCCCACTGAAGCTAGAGGCATCTTCACTCAGGCAGATACTGGCTGCTGAGGCTCACAAGTCCAAGGTTGACAAATAAAATGGCACAGTCTCAATGTTACCATACTACCCGGCAAGCCATTAAGTCAAGTCCATCGTAAGTCCCAAGGTCGGCAGAGCATGGCAGGCTGCTGAACAACGACACAGCTACATGCAGGGTCCAAGCATGCCACAAGCCAGAGACCATTCCCAAAGCTGCTTCTTACATATGGGAAGCAGACCACATACCCAAAGCGGCTCAGCTGCTTGTGGTAGATCCCACCATGGCGTTGATTGCCAGTCTCATCATGGGTCATAACTACCACCAACTGCCCAGACACTAAACCAGGCCCAGCCAAGTTGACACACAAATATAACCACCACAGCAAGGTTTCAGCCTTTCATTAGAATAAGATTTCTGAGTCAAACTTAGCCACATGGTTTTGAAGAAAATCTAAGGTTTTTACCTTTAAGTTGTTTGGTTAAATAACTTAAGTAGTGCTTCTCAGTGACCTACAATAAACTCCTGAAACTTCACAGGAAGGCTCAAAGGATTTATTTCTGTTTTATAAAAGAGAGAAGTTGTCAGATCAAAAGAAGTACCTGATTTTCTTTTGGGTTTTATAAGGTGCTCTGGTGGCACAGTGGTTAAAACATTTGGCTTATATATTAATGTTTCCTCTCATGCTGTTTGCTGCTCCTTCTTTTGAATATAGCATCATCAAAGACAGGGATTTAGGGGAAAAACTTGAACAGACATTTCACTGAAGACTATATGCTGGTGGCCAACAAATGCATGAGGAATTGCTGGTGATCTTTAGTCATTAGAGAGATGCAAATCAAAACAATGATGAGATATCACCTCACCCCAGCAATAATAGCAATGTTCAACAGGACAGAAAGTAACAAATGCTGGTGAGATTGCAGAGAGATTGGAACTCTTGTGCACTGCTGGGTGGGATTGTAAAATGGTACAACCATTGTGGCAAACAATATGGCATTTCCTTAAAAAACTGAAAATAGAAATAACCATTTGACCCAGCAATTCCATGACTAGGAATATATCCTAAAGAGGTGAGAGGCAGGACATGAACAGACATATGCACATCTATGTTCATCATAGCACAATTCACTATAACAGAGAGATGGAAACAACCTAAATGTCCATCAGTGAATGGATAACCAAATTATGGTACATTCACATAATGGAATAAAGGCTGGAGGTTCAAATCCATCAGCCACTCCTTGGAGGGAAGACTGGGCAATCTACTTCTGTAGTGATACTGCCTCAGAAACCCAAGGAGGGGTCACTATGAGTCGGGTCCGACTTGACGGCAAATAACAACAACAACATGCTACATTAAAGACCAATGAAGGATACGTGAATCATCTCACAAGGTGGATGTGCCTGGAGGACATTATGCTGAGTGAAATAAGACAATCGCAGAAGGACAAATATTGTATGTGATAGATAAATCCTTCACCCTCTACCCAGCCTGACAGTATCTACTAAGTTTCTGTCTCTCTCAGTACTCTCCGAGTCTCCACCCCCTAATTTCCACTTAGACTCTTGGTATCCTTACCTGCCCTTCATGTACCCCTGCCCCCAAACCCCCAGTTTTCGGTGAAGTTCTTTGTCTACTTTTCCTGCCGTGAAGTCGCCCCCCCACCACCACTCCCAGTTTCTGCTTGGATCTTTTGTCTCTGTCCCTGGGCTTATCTTGTCCCCTCCCTCACACTTAGTTCCTCTTCAACACTTAGGATTGGTTCTTTTGAAATAGCCAATTGACCTCCTGCATTAAAACTCTACTTAAGCATCCTGCAGAGACAGGATGGGGCTGATGCTACTCTAAGCCTCAGCCCATCCGCTGGTCAGATGATTCAATAAAACTTATTTTTCTAACAATTCAGCCTCGTCCTGTTCCTCTCAGCATTTGACATCTAACAGTATGAGCCTGTTACTGGAAAAAGACAAAGAAAGATTTACTTAAGAAAGGGAACTCACTTTGTAGGTTACTGGGGTGGGGAAGGAAGAGGAGGGATTAATTTTGGGCTCTTTGGGGGCCACATACTGATGTGGATAAGGGGAGGGATAGTATGGAAAGAGTCTATGACCACCATGATAACATTAGGAAAAGGGTGGACACCGAATTGTGCACATAAGATATAAAGGACGGAAGCTAATACCAGTATACCCATAATACTGCATTACAATTAACACCAAACACCAGGCTACAGAAAAACACATAACATCTGAGAACATCAGATGAGGGTCAATGAACAGGATTATACTTTAGACCAAGGATAGATCCATCTGAGACTAATCTTGCACAGATACCAATGATTCAAAATACCTGCAATCCTTATAGAAATGACAGAAGGCAGACATAGAGCAATCCCTCACAGACACCCAGACACTGTGGGAGAGAGAGATCCAATGGATCTACCAACAACTCAGGACCATTTATTGGGGAACACCAGACTCAATTGGCACAACAAAGTACATAAAAGTCTTATTCCACAATCTATGTTGGTGAGTAGTGACTGGGCTCTTAAAAGCTTTCAAGTGGCCATCTAAGATGCAGTTAATGGTCTCCTATTGTTGGAAGTGAAGAAGACATTTGGAAACAATCAGTCCTAGGACATGATAGACCTCAAGACCAGAAGAACTAGAAGTTGCCTGGCTACCAATGCCAACCATTCGGGAAAGGATCGAAACTAGAGATCCTGGATAGAGTGGGAGGAAAAATGTGGACTAAAATCCAAAAACACAATAATGACCAGAATTACTGGTCAGATGGAATCTGGTGGGACCCCCAATACTATGGCCCTGGGGTACACTTTGGGCCTAGAATAAAACTCACTCTCAGTGGCTTGCTCTCAGCCCAATAATAAACAAGATGTACAAGCAGACCACTCAACCCAAGGTGACACACCCACATGCTCTATGGAGATGTATCCCTTGGAGCAATCAACCACGGGGCACCAGAGGGGCAAAATTTGCATGGAGGAAATGCAGGACACACAGTAGTGCATAACTATGAGGGGCATGGGGGGGTTACTGGACAGGGAGGGGAGGAGACTGGGTTAGGGTTGGGGATGGTAATTAGGAAGTAAAACCAAGTGTGTACAAAATGTTGAATGTAAAACAAATTCTGCTCTGTAAATTTGCACCTAAAGCACAATAAAAAATAAATAAAGTTACATGGAAGAGAGAGAGGAAAAAAAAAAAAAAAGACAGTGAGTTTAACTGGGAGAACTACTCCATTTAGCCATAGAGCTAAATTAAGGTGTTTAGAAACTTAGCATTTTTTGTATGTATATCCTGACTATATAGTATTATGTCTCAAGATTATCATGTGCTTTTTAAAAATAAGGTTAATAATTTTGTTTAGAGATATTTTCATCTACCATTCCTTTTGATTTTAAATTGACTTTATTTAACATTGCATTAATTTTGTAATTAATTCCCATCAGGTATTTCATTTAAGAAAACATATTATCATGAGTTAATTACAGCCATCTTGAGTTTTGTCATTTGAAGATAAGCTTTTGCTTTACTGATTTGCTGAACTGCTTGACCAAAATGTTCCAAAAAAAAACTACAGACAATATTGAACATGGAACCCACTAGACTGAATCAAGATTTCCAGATCTCTGGTGTAGAAGATGACAGTTTCACAGATTACAGCTGATGCAGAATCACAAAGAACAGAAATTTACTACATACGATGGAGCAGATTATGGAATTATATAGAAATATTGTTCATGTTTTAACCTCCTATTTTCTGGATACGTGAAATCATTTTTCTCCTTTCTCCTAAATTACCTTGCCAATGAGTTTATTGTTTTTACCTGTGGATTTGGACTGGTTTTGGGGGGAGCTCTGGTAGCATAGTGGCTAAGACACTTGCCTGCTAACCAGATGGCTGGCGGTTCAAACCCACCAGCCACTCCTCGGAAGGAAGGTTGGGCAATCCTACTTCCGTAGTGATACTGTCTCAGAAACCCAAGGAGGGGTCGCTATGAGTCGGGTTTGACTCGACGGCACATAACAACAACAACATTAAATTTGGGAGAAATATAAAATTAAGACCAGAAAAGAAATCTTTGAAAACATTTGAAAGAAAAATTAAGAGAGAAAAAAATTCTTATCATAGATTATTTTATAGTCAGCACAGTGCTATTAGTTACTGAAATAGCTGGTTGGTGATAAAAGAAAATAATCAGACTTCAAATGGGTTTAAACATTGTAACTCTCAAATTAGAAGCTTTTGTTGGTAAGCTTAGCAAAGTTTTAAATACTATAACTCAAGCTATGATTTTACAAAATAGATTGACTGGATTTCCTGTTAGTCTCACAAGGAAGAATTCTGTGCCTTAGTAGATGAATGGTGCTGTGTTCGTATCAATAGCCAATCTGAGGTTTTATAGAATGTAAATGGGTACCTGAAGCATATAAAGGCGGTTATTGTTACTACTTATGTATAAACAAACACCTCATGGGACTTGTTCCTTTGGTACAATGACCTTAGGGTCATAGTTTCATGGGTTATTTCCGACAAATGGCCTAATATTGTTGTTAATATTTCTGTTCCACTTTTTAGTTCACTATCCAGATTTCTGTTTCTCATGTTGGAGTAATCCACATAGCCATTGCCCTTAGGTGTCCTTTTGGACCTTGGGTCTTGGAAAAACGGTTGCCTAAAACCACTTTTGAGTCAAACAATAGTTTGGATAAACTAGTAAGATCTTTTTGCTCAGAGTGTTGTGCTCTTTTGAAGAATTAGTCTGTTTAGGGAAACAGATTTTAAAGACCAGACTGGGAGTTATGTCTAGGGTAAATCAGTAATTATTTTAATCAATAAAATAATTATTGGTAATGTTGTATAAAATGCCTGTCTAATGCTTGTAATCAAACTGTCAAACCCTACCCCGCCCCTGCTACTATGCAGAATATTATGTATTTTAAAGAAACTAGGTCCTCAGAGGAGATGGACTTGAAACCTTCAGTCAACCTTTTGGGAAACCAAATGGTTCCTCCAGTGTAGTGTTGCCCTGCATTTACCCTAATTTAAAATCACAGAAACACAGAGCCAAGTGGAAGAAGACACTCTTATAATGGTGATCAAAGAATTCCTATGAAAATTCATGATGAGAAGAAGAGAAAATGTATGAGGACACCCTAAAACAACATTTGTTGTTTTTCTTGTTGTTGTTATGTGCTGTGGAGTCGGCCCTGACTCATAGCGACCCCTCCTTGGGTTTCCAAGGCGGTATCACTACGGAAGTAGATTGCCCAGTCTTCCTTCTGAGGAGTGGCTGGGGAGTTTGAACCGCTAACACAAAGCTTGGCTTGGACTTGTTTTGTCTTAGGCTCCACTTCTGTTTCTGAGAAAGTGACAGATGACTGTTCGTAGGTAAACAAGAGAGAGGAAGCTTGCTATTGGGAAGGACACTCAATATGTTTTAAATAGATTAATTGAAGCACTTCAACATGGGGGTGAGGTGGGGAGTCCCTCCTATATTAGCTTGCTAATTATGTATTTTTTATAATCCTTAAATGGATATTTTTCTTCTCCTTTCAGTGGTTCAGGAGGTTTCATGCCTTAGGCCACCTGGACTGTATGTAGATTGTCTTGTAAAAATATCAACCAATATGCACAGTCCCTGCTTAGCCAACATATTTTGGAAGAGACATCAGTTAAAGGACTCATTACAACCCCACTGGAATAGACTGAACCTTGACCTCATCAATTCTTATGCAGCTGAACTAAGTGTTAAATCTTAGTTCACAGCTTAAAGGAACTAAAACACTTGTTTGGACTTGCCAATTATCTGGAAACTTAAACCTGAAGCTAAAATGCCCTAGTAGGTAGAAACAAATGACAATTTTCCCAAGGTCAAGGAACAAGACTTCTCATCCATTCTGTCAAATGCAAGCCCCTGAGGTCATTGGACTTAGTTTAAATCTTCATTGCTTTTGAGGTTTATGTACATTGGCAAGTTGGGTTTATTGACTGGTAAGAATTTTCCACTCATTGTTTTTGTCTTACTTGCCTTTTGAGTCTGTAGACTAATAGCTTTACCTTAGAACAAATGTTACTGAAATTATTGCTTTGGGTCTGTCATTGGTTTTTCTTTCTTTTTTCTTTTTTTTTTTTTT
>NW_006921599.1:5501398-5502625 GCF_000298275.1 Orycteropus afer afer
GAGATAAAAGAGAAAATAAAATTAAATTGAATTTTTTTTTTTTTTTTTTCAACCAGGAACAGAGAAAAGAAAAAAAGCTGAAAACTAGGACCTGGGAAATGAAGAATGAAGAATAATAGTAAATAGGACAAAAGTATTAATAGTAATAGTAGTTTTAAAACAGACAAATACAAGCAAACTAAACACCAGAAAAAAAGAAAGCAAAAAAGAAAAAAAAAATTAAAAAAAGAGAAAAAAATTGGTGGAGGACAGGCCAGCGCACCCAGGCTGTTTGTGCACACAGACTGGGATGGAGTTCCTGCAGGCCAGAATGTGGGTGGGAGTTGGGGATGGCTGCACCCAACCTAAGTGGGATCAAAGAATTTTAAATAAAACCCATGATGAAGAGAAAGGAATTAAATTAGAGCTTAAATTCTAAAGCATCTGGTTTGTGGAAGGCTGCTGTGTATAGCAGGAACTCTAACTACATTTTGAGTCTTGACATAAGTTCAGAGGTCATTTGAGTTCTTTATGTTTCTTCCCCAATGTTTGTTTGCCAATAAACCAACAATGTGGCTATGCTTAGACAAATCCAGGACAAGTCCAGGGAGGGGCAGTTCACCCTCAGGAAGAGTGTGGTTGAAAGTAGGTTAACTAGTATGCAGAAAGGCATTCACAGAAAGAACTAGGGGACTTGCCTGGCATTAATCAAAAATGGCCAGACACATGCTATCTAACTTACGTTAAAGGTTTGGGTCCTGTTGACTATGACTCAAGGTTGCATGATCATGAGTCATACCTCAACCACCAGGTAGCTAGATAATCAAAACCTCGGAACCAATCCTGTAACTTTTTAACTTGCTATTAATTATGTAAGAACCCAACCATGATCCTTTCCCCCTATTTCTGTGGTCCCATCTGCACCAGTGATGGATTGACCTGCCACAATTATGATCTTGTGATGATTTCTTTTGTTTTCTATCATATGTAATTTGAACTCCATGACTGTGATTCAGTAGATTCCATTGGCCTCTGTAATGTGTGCACACTTACAGTTTCTCTCATCCAGGTGATGTCTTTGCCTTTTTTTTTTAATCATGATGTGGGTGAAAGTTTATACAGCAAATTCACTTTCCATACACCAGTTCACATACACTTTGTCTCATGACATTGACTACAATTTCCCACAATGCAACAGCTCTCCTCCCACTTCCTCCCCATAGTTACCTCTTCCCTGTGTCCTTCCCT
>NW_006921599.1:5503042-5504297 GCF_000298275.1 Orycteropus afer afer
GGGCACCATCTAGTTCTTCTGGTCTCCTAGTCATATAGGTTGCAGATTGCATAGTGTATCAGTTGCTTGGAATAATTGTTTCCATGCATCTTTGTTTTTCTTCACTCATTTTTGCTCTGGACAAGGAGAGACCCATCATTGCACCTAAATGGCCACTTGCAAGCTTGTAAGATCCCAGTTGCTACTCACCAAAGTAGGATGTGGAACAATGTTTTGTGTAGTACATTATGCCTATTGAGCTTGATGTCTCCTGTGACTATGGTCCCAAGCTCACAGTTTGTCTTTGTTTTTGTCTGTGTTCTGTGTAAAGCTTAATAAAACAGTTTCTAAGAGCTCTGGTGGCATAGTACCTAAAGCATTTGGGTTCAAACCCACCAGCCACTCCTTGGAAGGAAGGTTGGGCAATCTACTTCCGTAGTGATATTGCCTCAGAAACCCAAGGAGGGGTTACTATGAGTTGCATCCGAATGTGCCATTGAGTCTGACCTGACTCATAGTGGTTGGTATAGGGAAGAAAAAAAAAAAAGATAAAAAATTAGTATTTCCTAGTGTTGAAATTGCTTATTGCACATTCCTAACTTTCATGATCACAAACTGCACAATTGAAAACTCATTTTCATCCTTAAAGAGACTCAGAAACCCTCAGTTCAAAACAGTGATTTAAGAGACTTGATTCATTATCCTTATTTTTAAGGAAGTACATATTGTTTGGTAGCTTAATTGTAGTGAAATCATTGAAGAACTTATAAAAGCAAATAGAAAGAAATGTTTTTAAGGATATGATATTCGACATGAAAGATTTATCTAAAAATAAAATATACTAATTTGTTGTAATTTTTTTCTGATCATTGTTTCTTTTATGACATCTTTTCATTTGTTCATTTATAATTATAGCATTTATTACAAAACAAGCATCAAAATTGAAGTATGAGGCATTTAAAGCAAAAGTGGTGAAAGTTAATTTTCATTGTTGGAGATCAATAGATTTGTATGTTGATTTTTGAAACAACTAATTTCACTGACTCATTTTCTTTACTGTAGAATATGTAGACTATTCTTTTTGTAGAAAATGGGGTATATAGTAAAAATCTTAGTACCCTGCATCCATAACAATTTCATAATCTGGTACATCTCATTCCACTAAAATGACACAAGCCACTTTTGTGTTTGATTGCTAGTATTATGTTGTTGTTGTTGTTATGTGCCGTCGAGTCAGCCCCGACTCATAGCGACCCCTCCTTGGGTTTCTGAGGCA
>NW_006921599.1:5504552-5518734 GCF_000298275.1 Orycteropus afer afer
TCCTCTCTTTTTAATGACCTTTTACTTTCTTCATGTATGATGTCCTTGATGTCATTCCACAGCTCATTCTATGAGCAAAATATTGAAAGATGCAGAAGCATTAAAAAAAAAAAAAAGAAAGAAAGAAAGGAATACACAGTTACTGTACCAAAAAGAATTGGTCAACATGCAATCATTTCAGGAGGTTGCATACAACCAAAAACTGATGATATTGAAGGAACAAGTCCACATTGCACTGAAGACATTGGCAATAATGCTCTAGGAAATAATGGAAACATTATTATGAAATATTGAGATGTTTCAGTGAATGGATGCAATTCTGGAAGCAATCACTTATCTACACCAATAAATTTGGAATACCTGCCCAACTGACTGGAAGAAATGTGTATTTTTGTCCATTCCGAAGAAAGGTATCCACCAGAATGTGGAAATTATTTAAAAGTATCATTAACATCACATGCAAGTAAACTTTTGCTGAAAATAATTCAAAAACAATTGCAGCAGGACATCAATAGGGAATTGCCAGAAAATCATTCTAGATTCAGAAGAGGACATAGAATGAGGATATCATTGCTAATGTCAGATGAATCTTGGTATAAAGCAGAGAATAACAGAAAGATGTTTACCTGTGTTTTATAACTATGTGAAGGCATTTGACTTTGTGGATCATAACAAATTATTGATATCATTGTGAAGAATGGGAATTCCAGAACATTTCATTGTGCTCATGAGAAACTTCTACGTAGAGAGGTAGTCATTCAAAGAGAATATGGAGATACCATATGGTTTAAAGTCAGGAAAGATGTGCATTAGGGTTGAATCCTTTCACCATGTTGTTGTTGTTCTTATGTGCTGTGGAGTCGGACCCGACTCATAGTGACCCCTCCTTGGGTTTCCTTTCACCATACTTAGTGCCTAAGGCATTTGACTGCTAGCCAGAAGGCTGGTGGTTCAAACCTACCAGTCAGTCACTCCATGGAAGGAAGATTGGACAATCTACTTCAGTAAAGATTTACTCCCTTGGAAACCCAAAAGTGGTTGCTATGAGTCAGAATCGACTCGATGGCAGCGAGTTTGGCTTTCTTTTTTGTTATTCAATCTGTACCTAAGCAAATAATTTGAGAGGTGGATATATGAAGAATTTGGCCTTAGGATTGGAGGAAGACTCATTAACAACATGCAATATGCAGATAAGAACACCTTGCTTGCTGAAAGTGTAGATGACTTGAAGCACTCACTGGTGAAGATCAAAGACTAGAGCCTTCAGTGTGGATTACACCTCAATATAAAGAAAACAGACATACTCACAACTGAACCAATTAGCAACATCATGATAAATGGAGAAAAGATTGAAGTTATCAGGAACTTTGTTTAACCAACAACACTACCAATAATAATAAAACCTGACAATAATTACATATCTTATTCAAATGCATGAGTAAGCAGAGGAGGGGGCACCACAGATTATTTGTGCTTATGAACTTCATATGCCTTAATCTGGCTCTGCTTGAGAAAGTAGAGTTTGGGGGTCTAGAGGAAATCCTTTCTCTTCATAAATGAGAAATGAAGAATGAAGGTACTCAAGGACTCTCCCATGCATCCAGATGGACAACTCAGGTGAGTGGCTTTACTGCTTTGTCCTATTGTACTTTCTAGCATGGTGTGTGGGTGGCCCAATCAATCCGTTGCTAACTGAAAGGTTGGGGGTTTGAAACCACTGAGTTAGAAGAAAAGTCCTGAAAAATTTCTTCCATAAAGATTCCAGCCAAGGAAGCCCTGTGGAGCTGCTCTACTCTGCAACACATGGGATACACTATGAATTAGGGGGCCTACTCTATGGCAGCTAACAACAACGTGTGACATGCCATAGTCTACTCTCCACCACTTTCACATCTGATTCAGAGAATGCCACCATCCTTCTCGTGGCCTCCAGGCTCTCTGAGATCTTGTCCTGTCCCTCTCTAACCTCATCTATCATTTCTGTTTCAGACAAATGGCTGTTCTAGAATATGAAGGTCCTTTGACTCAGGGCCTTGATGCTCACTATTCCCTCCAGCTGTCATACTTTTCTCCAGCTTCCACATGACTTACATCCAACCTCTTCTCAAAAGGCACCCATCTACACCAATGTCCACTGAAGCATTATTCACAATGACCCAAAGGTGAAAACAACCCAAGTGTTCATCAACAGATGAATGGACAAATAAAATGTGCTGTAGCCATACAATGGAATATAATTCAGCCATAAAGAAAAATAAAATTATCATACATGCTACCACATGGATGAGCCATTAATTGATTAACGTAATTTCATTATGCTGAGTGAAATAAGTTAGACAGAAAAAGATAAACATTGTATGATTCCACTGATACGAACTTTGTAGAATAGGCAAATGCATAGAGACAACAGTTTATTAGTGGATACTAGAGGCTGGGGGAAGATGGAATGGCATGCTATTTTTTAATGAGTATAAGTTTTTGTTTGGGGTGATGTAACATTTTGGAAATAAGTAATGGTAATTTGGCATAGTGCCTAAGGCATCTGATGGCTAACCAGAAGGCTGGAGGTTCAAACCCACTAGCTACTCCTTGGAAGGAAGACTGGGCAATCTATTTCCATAGAGATGCTGCCTTGGAAACCCAAGGAGGGGTTGCTATGAGTCAGATCCAACTCAATGGCAGTGAGTAAAGATTGCACAACACTGTGACTATAATTAATGCCACTGAATGGTACACTTAAAAATGGTTAAAATGGATATTATACAGAACTTCTGGTAAGATGGCAGAATAGGCAGACAAGCGATACAGACCCTCTTAAAAACGGAAAGAGAAACCAATTAACAGAGACACAGAAGATAATCCCGGATCCCTGAGGATCAGGCACCAACTAGTGCAAAAACCTGAATGAAAACAGTGAGTACAGAGATGGTCAGAGCTGTGGACTATCAGCTACTGTGACAGGACCAATAGCCCAAATATTTCCAAGGGGTGTTGGGACCTGATAATTGATCTAAAGATCAGCCCTGGTCACGAAGGACTGCCAGGATGACTGCCCTGGTGGCCTATGTCCAGGAAGGGAAACAGCAAGGAGGGAGACAACTTGAGCTGTAGACTTTCTGCTGTCTGGAGGGTGCAGCTATTTTGATTGTTTACAAGTGGTGGCCATTTTGGATATTTAAAGTGACCAAAGGTGCAGCCATTTTGAATGTTTACAAGCAGAGGACATATGGGATTTTAAAGTGACAGCATTCTCAATTGGATTCCAGGGACCTAAGAATAGGCTCTCTGTTTGCCAAGGAAGGCAGGGAAATACAGGAGGCTGACAATGGGAAAGGAGACAGGTAGTGAGTGTATAAGTGCTGTCAACTAGTGAATAGAGGAGCACAGTACCCTCCTTATGTAGATAACATCCAAACAAAACAAGAAAAATGAAAATCGTGGGCACATCACTCCAACATACAATCACCAATTAAATATAAACACAAAAACGTCACAATGTTTTGGAGACAACAGACCATCACAGTCCACACAAAGAAGCAAGATAAAGCAGGAGAAGCAAGGGACCAGGTTATAGACCCAAAACATATCCCTGAGGAAGAAGCTGCATTCGAACTCCCTGATAAGGAATTCAAAAGAATTATATTTAGGTACCTCCAAATGATTGAGAGACAGATCAAAGAAAACACTGATAAAATTGAGGAAAATATAGAGAAAACCCTAGAACAATTTCAAAAGACAATAAATACAAGAGCAAAATGACAAAATAAATGAAAAATTAGAAATGACCCAAAATCTACAGATAGAAATCCAGAAGATCAATACTAAATATTTTCAGAAATAGATAACACATTAAATGGACAAAGGAGTAGAATTGAATCAATGGAAGACAGAATTAGTGAGATTGAAGACGAATACCTCAATACTTCTTTGGAAAGGGATCAATCAGAAAAAAGATCAAAAAAAAAAAATGAAGAAAGCCTAAGGATCATATGGGATACCATCAAAAGGAATAATCTATGTGTAATTGGAATTCCAGAACAGGAAGAGACAGAATGCACAGAGAAAATTATTGAAGATTTGTTGGAAGAGAATTTTCCTGGTATGATGAAAGATGAGAATATATCCATTCAAGAAGTCCAACAAACCCCAAACAGGATATATCCCCCTCAAAATATCATCAAGACATATCATCATCAATCTCATCAAAACCAAAGACAAAGAAAGAATACTGAAAGCAGCATGGGAAAAATGAAAAGTTACCTATAAGGGGCAACCAATAAGACTAAGCTTAGATTTCTCAGCAGAAACCATGCAAGCAAGAAGGCAATGGGATGGTATATATAAAAATCTGAAAGAAAAAAATTCCAATCAAGAATTATATACCTAGCACAATTGTCCCTCAAATATGATGGTAAAGTTAGGACATTTCCAGATAAGCAGAAATTAAAGGAAGTTGTTAAAACCAGAACAACCTTACAAGAGATGTTAAAGGGAGTCCTTTGGACAAACAACCAACAACAACAAACAACTAACCATCAACACACATGATGACATAACCCAGAAACCAACCCAGTTATGGAAGTATCCAAAGTAAATAAGCCTACAAGATTGTAAACAGGGAACCAGACACATCAATTGACAAACGAGGACAACTACAAACCAAAAAGAGGGAAAAAACTGTTCAGTTACAGCACTTCTAGATAGTACAGAAGTCAAGATGACTGCAAGATAGAATAGGCAGTTCCAGATTTGGGAAGAAAAGTATAAATCAGAGAGTAACCTCAAAGAAAAATGATAAACCTTCACATCGAAATCAAAGAGGACCAGCACAAATACTTAGCAAATACTAAAGCAATAGCAACAAAAGAAGTGATAACACAATTCATATACAAAATGAGATCAGCACAGAAAATTATATAGAACAAAGAAATCAGCAACCCATGAAAAAGCACTAACAAAATGGCAGCAATAAAGTCATACTTGTCAATAATTACATACCTGTCAGGAGACTTATCTTTAATATTTATAGAAAACTTCACACCTCAACAACAAAAAGATTAACAATCCAATTTAAAAGTGGGCAGCAGGCATAGATAGACACTTCACCAAAGAGGATATTCAGGTGGCCAGCATATACATGAAGAAATGTTGACAATCACTAGACATCAGAGAGATGCAAATCAAAACACCAGTGAGATACCATCTCACCCCAGCACTAATGGCAAAATTCAACAAGACAGAAAATAACAAATGTTGGTAAGGATGTGGAGAGATTGAGACTCTCATGCACTGCTGGTGGGACTGTGAAATGATACAACCACTGTGGAAATCAGTATGGTGATTCCTTAAAAAGCTAGAATTAGAAATACCATTTGACCCAGCTATCCCATTACTAGATATATATCCTAAAGAAGTGAGAGCTAGGACAAGAACAGATATATGTACACCCATGTTCATTGCAGCACTATTTACAATAGCAAAAAGATGAAAACAACCTAGGTGCCCATCAACAGAAGAATGGATAACCAAACTATGGTACATACACTCATGGAATACCATGCAACAGTAAAGAATAATGTAGAATCTGGAAAACACCTCATAACATGAATGAACCTGGAGGACATTATACTGAGTGAAATAAGTCAATCACAGAAGGACAAATATTGTATTAGTTCATTATTGTCAAATGTCAAGGAAAGGTTTATATATGGAAGGAAACTTTCTTTGTTGATTACCAGAGGTGGGAGCAGAGGGGAGGGAACACTGCAAAAGAAAAAAAAAATATGCATTGACCCATGTCACTTTAGCTTTGTGTATCTCACTGTATATAAATTATATTTCAATAAAATATATTTTTAAAAATTTAAAAAATGGTTAAAATGGTAAAATTTATGTATTTTACCACAACTAATAAAAACTTACTGCAAACAAAACAACAAAAGCACCCAACTCTCCACTTTGTTTCTAACCACATTATGGTGCTACTTTTGCCATCTTAGTGCTCATTTTGTCTGACATGATACAGGTTTATCTAGTTGTTTGCATGATGTTGCTCTCTCCACACTACAAGCTTCCCAATGATAGTGTGTTTGCAAGTTTATTCACCACTGTCACTCCTGTTCTGAGTGCAAAATAGGCACGCAATAATTATCTGTGAATGAATAAAGGAATAAATGAATCAGTGGTAACTATTAGGTGTGGTATCTAGATTATGTTTAGTAAATAATCACTGCAATTTTTTAAAAATGCAAAAACCAAAATTTACTGACAGACTACAAAATAGGGTTGAAACACAAATAATCTTGATTTGGGGATTTTTTCCCAAATCTTCAGGAGGATGTATGTCATTGAAATTCACATGTATCAGGCTCTCCAAATTGTACTTTGGTTATAATGCTGCGCCTGGGATACAATGTTGTTGTTGTTGTTAGGTGCCATCGAGTCAGCTCTGACTCAAGGCAACCCTATGTACAAAGCAGAATAAAACACTGCCTGGTCCTGTGCCATCCTCGCAATTGTTGCTGTGCATTGAGCTCATCATTGCAGCCGTCTTCTTGAGGGTCTTCCCCTTTTTCACCGATCCTCTAAGGATGATTTAAATCCTCTAAGGATTTACTAAGGATGATATTTTTCTCCAGGGACAGGTCTTTTCTGACAACATGACACAATATGGGATATAGTGAAAAACCAAAAAAAGCAAACAAAAGGCTGTCAAGTCAGATCCTACTCATAGCAACCTCTCCTTGAGTTTCCGAGGTGGTATCACTATGAAAGTAGATTGCCCAACCTTCCTTCCGAGGAGTGGCTGGTGGGTTTGAACCACCAGCCTCTGGTTAGCAGTCAAATGCCTTAGGCAATAGGCCACCAGAGCTCCTATGGGATACAGTAGTTGGAATATAATACTGTCCCTAGATGGTGCAAATGAGTAAGCACTGTACTACTAACTGAAAGTTTGGTAGTTTGGACCCACCCAGTGGCATCTCAGCAGACAGGCCTGGCAATCTGGGTCCAAAAGTCACAGACTTGAAAACCCTACAAAGAAGTTCTACCCTGATGTGTGGGCGTCACCATGACTGAATGACAATGGGTTGCAGTGATAAGGGTTCAAGAAAACATGAGAAGAGGGAAAGAGAAAGGAAAGAGTAGAGGGAAAGTGTGGGCAAAGGACTGCAAAGGAGGAAAACAGGGAAGGGAGGAAGTTTGGACACCTACTCTGCTGCCACTGTGCTAAGCTGCTGGAGCCAGAGAGATGAAAAGCCAGGGTTGGCCTTCTCTGGTAGACTGTGATGTGTCCCATGACAGATGGTGAAATATGATACACTTGTGAATCTTCTGTGTGACAATTAGAATTAATTCCTAGGGTTATTGGGAGGATTATATAACCTAATACTTGTAATTTGCCCAGTGCCACTGAGTTGATTCTGACCCATAGCAACCCCAAATCCAAGGCAGGAAATCTTTATGGAAGTAGATTACCTCATCTCTCTTCCATGGCCAGGCTGGTGGGTTTGAACTGCCAACCTTCTCGTTAGCAATCAGATGCCTCAGGCACTGTGCCACCAGAGTTCCTTTAATATTTGTAAAGTACTTGTTAAATATATAAAATAGAAGTATTTTAAAATGATTAGTTTTTAAATACATTTGCATGATAGTTAAGGAGCTCTGGTGGCGTAGTGCCTAAGGCATTTGACTGCTAACCAGAAGGCTGGAGTTCAAACCCACCAGCCACTCCTTGGAAGGAAGGTTGGGCCATCTACTTCTGTAGTGATACTGCCTCAGAAACCCAAGGAGGGATCGCTATGAGTTGGATCTGACTCCATGGCAGTGAGGTTTATTTTGTTTTGTTTTGTTTCAGCAATTAATCCAAGTGACTCCCCTAAGGCCACAAGTCATAGGTGACCAAGAAAGGACTTAAATCAAGGTCTGTATGACTCTGAATAGCACAAATGGTTAAGTATCCAATTACTAACTGAAAAGTCAATGGTTCTAACCTACCCGGAGATGCCTCAGAAGAAAGTCCTGGCAATCTGCTTCTGAAAGGTCACAGCTTTGAAAACCCTGTGGAGCACAGTTCTACTCTGCACACAAGAGGTTGCCATGAGTCAGAGTTAACTTGATGGCAATTGATAACTGCTATGACTCTGAAGCCCATGTTTTTACCATGTAACCTGGTACAAACCCCTTTCCCTCAGCAACTTCAACTGAGAAGTCATCATTGATTGATGGAATAGTAACACTGGTTTAAGTTATCTTAAATATTTTATACACTCAAATTAGTCCTTGCCACATTTCTAGTGAAGACACAGAGCTAGGCCACCTGTGTAGCTAAAGGGACTGAGTTCCACAGCTTCTGTGTTATCCAAGCCCTTTGCCCAAGACACGGATGAAAAGCTGTAACAAATCACTTACAATTAAAGGTGATTGCAAGTAGGAGTAATCACCCAGGTCTCCTATGTGTGCTAATTTCCTCTTGTAATTAACTTGTCTGCCAGTGCCTGTTCATAAACCTAGGGGGCTGCCAACATTGATAAAGGACGATGTTAAGAAATTGGATCCTATGGAAAACTATCACCTCAAAATATCAGAAACATTTGAAAAACTCTGGTCTGATTCTGCTGACTTTTTAAGTAAGATAAATCATCCCTGATGAGGAGAGATTACTGGCACCTGTATGGTATGGGAAAACACCTCATTTTGATTGCCTGATACGTGGTTTCATTTCAGCCTGAGACCTTAATTACGGCAATGATTTCCATAGGAAACACACTGAAAGGTAATGTGCCTGCTGAAGATGCAGTTAACTACACCCAGCTCTCTATTAAAAAGATCTCTTTGGGTTTTTTTTGTTTTGTTTTGTTTTTTTTTTATATTTGTTCACTGCAGTGGCTCAAGAAATATCATTTTCATTACCTCACTTGATATTTTTTTCAACCTTGATCTCTTCCTCTACATTGCTTCAATTACCTATGTTAACAATACAAAACAAACCAGTTGTTTTGTACAAACAAATCACGTCAGTTTCAATTCATGGTGACGCTACCAGTGTCAGAGTAGAATTGTACTCCGTAAGATTTTCAGTGGCTGAGCTTTCAGAAGTAGATTGCCAGGCCTTCTTTCCAAGGTCCTCCTGGTTGGATTCACTTAACCGTGAAATTCTCTATGTTGATAATAGGATCCCTGGCTGGCCTGACTAGTAAAGCGCTCCACTACTAGTTTGGCCGTTTGAACCAACCCAGCAGAGCCACAGAAGAAAGGCTTAGTGATATACTTCTGTAAATTACAGTCAAGAAAACCCTATGGAGCAGTTCTAGTCTGTAACACATGGTTTCGCCATGAGTCAGAATGGACAGTGCTGGTTTGGTTTGGTTTGGTTTAAGTCTCTTGATTGGGCCAAAAGTCTCATTCTGAATGAAGAGAAAGTCTGAGAAGAACAGTGTGATTAAGATTAAGTTTATCCTTGAGCATTAGCTGCAGTAGCTCCATTAGCAGGGTGAAAACCAATCCTTTTGCTAAGAGAGGGCTCTTGATTAATGAGTACTCCCCAGCCCCACTAAGTACAGCAGACTATGGAAAGTGTGGAATTTGAGACGATTGACTCATGATTCATTCAGTAGATGGATATTCACCAAGCACTTTGGCTATGTGCTGAATTCATGATTATAAAATTCTAATGTCCATTTTCTGAGTACCAACCTTAGCAACAGAGAAATTTAGAAAACTATCAAAAACTTAAAGGAGCCCTGCTGGGGCAGTGGTCAAGAGCTCAGCTGCTAACCAAAAGATTGGTGGCTTGAACCGAGCAGCTGCTCTATGGAAGAAAGATGTGGCAGTCTGCTTTCCTCTGTAAAGATTACAGCTTTGGAAATCCTCTGGGGGTAGTTCTACTCTGTCCTATAGGGTCACTATAGGTCAGAATCAACTTGATGGCAATGGGTTTGCTTTTGGTATCAAATGCCTACTTTCCCCTTATGATTACAATCTTTCTCTTTTCTCAACAGTTGTCCCTGCACTTTCTTGATTTCTGTAATGCTTATAAAGATGACTTCATTTCATGTACCAAGTCATAATGCAAGCTTTGCCTATTATTATGAACCCTGAAAACATCTCTAAATTCAGAAGAGTTAGAAACCATGCCAATGTGTGATTCCCATAAATGTAAAGTGAGGCAGTGGGGCAGACCTGACACTAGAGTTTAGTGTCACTAGAATTCATAGCCAAACTCCTGAAGTAGGAAGGAAGCCTCATTGTAAAAGAATTTCCCCACAGAAAATAAAGCAAATTAACATGGACTTTGGGATTATAGAGGAGCTCTGGTGGTATAGTGATTAAAGTTTTTGGCTGCTAACCAACATGTCAGCAGTTTGAACCTACCAGCTGCTCCAAGGGAGAAAGATGAGGCAGTCTGCTTCCATAAAGATTTATAGCCTTGGAAACCCTATGGGGCAGTTCTACTCTGTCCTATAGGGTTGTTATGAGTTGGAATCTATGCAATGGCAGTGGGTTTGGTTTTGGGCTTACAGAACATTTTCGTTGATAGAATGCAGAGAGGGTAATCTACTACTGGCCATGAGGCACCTGAGTGGCTCAAAATGTTTGCACTTTGTTACCTGAAACTGAAAGTTTGGTGGATCAAACCACCCAGTGATATCAAAGTAGAAAGACCCAGTGAGCTTCCATAAATATTACAGAAAACTGTATGGAGCTCAGTTCTACTCTGAAACACATGGGATTGCCATGGATCAAAACAACCCAAAGGCAGAGGATGGGTATTTTTTTTTTTACTTGCCCCATCACCCTCAGCTTAAGCCACCTTGGCCTTCTTGTACTTCATCGCACATATTATTCCCACTGCCTGGGACACACTTCTCAATGATATCTTCATAACTCCTTGCCTCACCACTTTCAAGTCTTTGTTCCAATCTCACTTTCTCAGCAAGGCCTTCCCTGGCTACCTTATTCCAAATTACAAACCAGGCACCTTTTGTACTCTTCCCAGCACTCTTTGACCTCTTTCCTGGCTTCATTTTCCTCTAGAGTACTTATGACCTTATAACATCCTATGTAATGTACTTAATATAACATTCTATGTAATGTACAGTGGACTCACCCAATGGAATATACAATAACTTCCATAAAGGAAGGGATTTTGGTCTGTTTTGTTCACTGATACATGTCCAGCCTGAGAACAGTGCTGGGCACAAAGTAGTAGGTACTCAAGAAATATTTGTTGGTCAATACAGAAATAATAGTAATTATAGGTAAAACAAGTTGAGCAGTATGTGCCAAATACTATGTATGAAACAAGTATTGATTCTTTATATATCCATAGATATCTGTATGCTTACTATATTAACTGATATCTGATATGACTGTTTTATATATCTGATATAGTATAACTGATATTATCCAAAACAATTATGCATTCAATCAAAATAGCCTTCTGTAGAAAATTAAAAATACTGTTTTTTTTTTTTTTTTCCTTATTGTATGTCATGGGAGTGTGGGAAATAAGAAATTCATTCAAAATTAAACAGTTGGTGATAAAGACTGTAAATGAAACCTTGACTCAGGACAAAGAAAGATTTTTCTTCTCATAAAAGAGATCATGACAAATGGGAACAGATATTTACTACTTACTGATGACTGAACAAGCAGCTCTGGTGGCACTGTGCTTAAAGATTGGGCTGCTAACCCAAAGCTTACCAGTTCAAACCCACCAGCTGCTCAGCTGGTTGGAGAAAGATGAAGCAGTCTATTTCTAAAAAGATTTATAGTCTTGGAAACCCTATGAGTTAGAACAACTCTATCCTGTGAGGGTTGCTAGAGTCAGAATAGACGTGATGACAGTGGGTTTGGTTTTGGTTTTAATTGACTGAGCAATGTTCTGTTGTAGTCCACAAGGTTTTCATTGGCTAATTTTTGGAAGTAGATCGGCAGTCCTTTCTTCTTAATCTTAATCTGGAAGCTCCATCGAAACTTGTCTGCCATAAATGACTCTGATGGTGCTTGAAATACTGGTGACATAGTTTCCAGCATCACAGTCACATGGAAACCACCACAGTATGACAAACTGACAGACTGCTGGTGTATCTGTCACCACCATAAAGATGATACAGGACTGGGCAACATTTTGTTCTGTTATGTATAAGTTACCATGAGTTGGAGCTGACTTGAAAGCAAAAAAAAAAACAAAAAACAAATTCACTGGCATCAAGTCGGATCTGACTCATAGCAACCCCTCCTTGGGTTTCCAAGGTGGTATCACTATGGAAGTAGAGTGCCCAATCTTCCTTCCAAAGAGTGGCTGATGGGTTTGAACTGCCAGTCTTCTGGTTAGCAGGTAAAAAGCATTAGGCACTATACCACCAAAGCTCCTAGACTTGAAAGCAAGTAACAACAATGACGGGGCACCTACCCTGTGTAAGAAGCACTGTCCTTGTCTTAGGGGACAGGGAAAGAAGACGTAAAACAATGTGCAAAATAGAAAATGCAGTGATGCAATGCAAAGATTAGATTAATGAGCACAAAATGATGCCATAGTCCAAACACTTCTTACCTTTTTTTTTAAAATCATGGCCATCACAATAAGAATAATCTCTTGGGAAGTTCTGGTAAGATGGCAGAATAAGCAGAAAGACTTCTCAGACCCTCTTCAACAAAGAAAAGGGGAATCAATTAACACAGATACAGAAGATAATCCTGGACAACTGGGCCTTGAAGGGAAGGATATAGAAGTGGACTAAACTCCAACTAGCAGAAGAATTTGCATGAAAACACCAAAAAAGGAGACATACGGAGCTATGGTCTGGCAGTGATCCTGACAGCACAGACAGCTTTGATATTGCTGAGTGGTGGTAGGACCTAAGAATTAACCTAAAAATCAGCCCTGTTAGCCAGGGACTGCACAGAGGACTGCTCTGGTGACTGGGGAATAAAAGGAGAGGCAGCAAAGAGGAAAGTGAGCTGAGCTGTGGACTTTTGTCTGTCTTGAGGGTGCAGCCATTTTGAATGTTTACAAGTAGCTTGACCATTTTGGATATTTAAGGCGATAGCATTCTCCCAGATTCCAGGGACTTAAGAACAGGCTCCACTTGCCGGGAACCCCAACAATATTCCAGACCCAGAAGACTGGAAAGGTGTGACATTCTCATTGTTACTCTTATACTCCACACTCTTTTGGTGAATGGAGGTGTGGCCATCCCTCACTCCCACCCACTTTCTGGACCGGCAGGAATTCCATCCCAGTCTGTGTGCCAGGACAGAGTCTGGGTGCCCTGCCCCACCCTGCGCCAATTTTTTTTTTTCTGTTTTCTGTTTTTAGTTTGCTTTTGTCTGTTTTAAAACTATTACTATTATTATTAGTTTTGTCCTTTTTACTATTGTTCTTTATTTTTCCCCTCCCAGGTTCTAGTTTTCGCTTTTTTCTTTTCCCTGTTCCTGGTTGCAATTGTTTTTTTCTTTCCCTTGGTTAACCCCATTCCTTTTTTTTCTTTTTATGTTTTTCCCATCTTTTCCTTCACTATTCTCCTTCTCTACCTTTTTTCTCTTATTGTCCTCTCCCTAGATATTGCAGATTTCTTTTCTTCTTTTTGCCTTTTTTTTTTTTTGGTTATTGTTCCTGTATGATTACACAGTGAATTTCTTGTCCATTTGCTTTTACTTTTTTGATGGTTATTCAATTGTTATTTTTGTCTAAAGGAGTGAAAGACAGCGATAGTCCCCATATGACACAACTATACTCACCCAATCTGCAGCTTCATATACTTAGTGAGAGCCACCACTTCCTTCTTTACCAATGGGCCAATGATAAACAATCACCAAGAAGAGCTTGACTCTCCCTTGGCTGCTCTTCACAAATAGTTAACAGAGATCTAAATACAACAATGCCATGATGTCAATGCCATGTGACAACAGACCATTACAGACCACACAAAGAAGCAAAATAAAGTGGTAGAAACAGGGAGCAGGATACAGACCCAGAACATATCCCTGAGGAAGAAGCAGCATTTGACTTCTCTGATAAGGAATTCAAAAGAATTATATTTAGGTATCTTCAAAGGATTGAGAGACAGACCAAGGAAAACACAGACAAAACCCTAGAAGAATTTTGGAAGAAAATACAAGAACAAAATGACAAAATAAATGGAAAATTAGAAATGATGCTAAATCTACAGATAGAAAT
>NW_006921599.1:5524205-5577338 GCF_000298275.1 Orycteropus afer afer
GGGGAGTGTACCCAAGACCATATATAGGGTTGACAGACAATGGACCTAGAAGTGTATTTGTATGTCTGAATTCCCAGGTGCATAGTAGAGCTGACAAGGGAGAAGGTTGTAGTCACTTTTTGGTCACAGCCAGCTACCCAGAAGGACTGAGCAGCTGAACCTGTGAGCTTGGGACCATAGTCACAGGGGACATCAAGCTCAATTGGCATAACATACTACACAAAACAATGTTCCACCTCCTACTTTGACAAGTAGTGATTGGGATTTTAAAAGCTTGGAAGTAGCCTTCTAGATGCAACGATGGGTCTCTCCTTGTCCAGAGCAAAGAAGAATGAAGAAAACCAAAGATTCATGGAAACAATGAGTCCTAACAACTAGTACACCATGAGATCCCCAGCCTATATGACTACGAGACCAGAAGAACTAGATAGTGTCTGGCTACCACTGTCAACCACTTGGAGTGGGATCTATGTAGGAGATCCTGGAAAGAGAGGGAGAACAATGTGGAACAAAACTCAAAATCATTGAAAAAAAAGGGGGCACCAGGTTTGCTGGTCTGATAGAGCCTGGTGGAACCACTGAGACTATGGCCCCTAGCTGCCCTTCAGGTCTGGAATTGAACCCACACCTGTGGCTTCCAGCCAAACATAAGACAGACATATGAGTTGAACATTTATATGAGGTAGATATACTCCTTGGAGAGAACAATCATGGCAGAAAGAAGGGCTGTCTATGCACAGGGAGACAGCTCAGGGGGCAGGATTGCATGGAGGGATGGACACTGGGAAGAGGTAACTATTGGGAGGAAGTATGAGGGGAGCTGTTGCATTGTGGTAAATTGTCATCAATGTCATGAGACAAAGTGTATGTGAACTGCTATATGGAAAGTGAATTTGGTCTGTAAAATTTCACCCAAATCACAATAAAAAAAAAGTCTCTTGGTTAGTTGGTATAATTTGGAAGCAAATTTCTTTGAAGAACTATTCAATCTCTGTTGCTTTGTGATTCTTATTTATTACCTATTCAGCCTATTTGGACTAGTTTATAGTGTTAAGGCAATTATAGTATAGAAAAACATCAATTCCACTGTTAATTTATTTTTTTACAAAAATAAATGTAATGAAAAACTATAAATCAAAAACATAATAGTTGCAAAAAGTGCTGCTGTTAGCTGTAATATGCATTCATCATCTTTTGGTTTACAGTGTGTTGGCTACAACACCCAGGGACTAGACCAAATACTTTGAAGTGGGAAATAATATACCTTTGACATTAAACACGATTGCCCGAAAGACTGATTAAACACAGATTAAGCTTTATTATACATTCTGATTAAATTCCTTGTCAATTCTTTCTTCTTTTCTTTTTTTTAAAAAAAGACTAATAAATATTCTCTTCATTTGAAATAAGTTTTTTTTAAAATCAGCTGTTTAGAAATCCTGAAAAATCATAATGCTTGATAAATGAATGCCTCATTTTCAAGTTATGTTTACCTTTATATATGTGAGAGGATCCCTAAGGGTATATCTAAAAGTTATTAAGGAAAACACATTAACTCAGAGAAGAATACCTTCAAGGATTCTGCACTCCTTTTCCTTCCAATAGCACTTTGTATAATTTTGCTTTCACTGTTTTCCATCACACACACATACATTCATATACATAAACATATATACTTATGTATGCATTTATGCATACTTATAGAAAAACATTTCAGTAGTGTCTAATGTTCTCATCTTAACAGTTCTTATCTTAATGTGTGGGATCTGGCAGTGTTTCGTTCTGCTGTGTATGGGGTCACTATGAATCGGAAACGACTCGACGGCACTTAACAACAATGTTCTTATCTACCATCTGTCTGTCAGTTTGTCATCCTACAGTGGTTTGCATGTTTCTTTGGTTCTGGAAGCTGTGTCACCAGTATTTCAAATACCAGCAGGGTCACTCATGGTGAAGTTTCAGAGGAGCTTCTGGATTAAGGCCGATTAGGAAGAAAGGCCCTCATGGTCTACTTTCAAAAATTAACCATAATGTAAAAGCATTATAACAACAGAATATTGTCTGATACAGCACTGGAAGATGAATCCCTTAAGTTGGAAGGCACATAAGAAGATGACATAGGACCAGGTAATGTTTTGCTCTGTTATGCATAATGTTACCATGGGTTGGAGCTGAATCAAAAGCTCGTTGCTTTTTTTATACGTTCTTTAAAAATGATGCATATTATCATAAAGACCACTCAAATAATCCAGAAAAGTGTAAAGCATAAAGTAAAGAGTCACACAAAATAATATCCTTCTCCTGTTGTTGTTAGGTGCAGTTGATTCAGCTCTGACTCATGGCAACCCTATGTACAACAGAACAAAATACTGCCCAGTCCTGTGCCTGTGCCAGCCTCACAATCCTTGCTGTACTTGAGCCCATTGTTGTAGCCACTTTGTCACTCCATCTTGTTGAAAGCCTTCCCCTTTTTCACTGATGCTCCACTTTGCCAAGTATGATATCCTTCTCCAGGGAATGGTCCCTTCTGACAACATGACCAAAGTAGGTCAGATGAAGTCTGGCCATTCTCAGTTCCAAGGACCATTCTGGGTGCACTTCATCCAGAACAGATTTGTTACTTCTTTTGGCAGTCCATGGTACATTCAGTATTCTTTGCCAACACCACCACTCAAAAGCATCAACTCTTCTTTGGTGTTCCTTATTCATTGTCCAGCTTTCATATGCATAAGAGGTGATCAAAAATAGCATGGCTTTGGGCAAGTGCACCCTAGTCTTCAAAGAGACATCTTTGCTCTTCAACACCTTAAAGAGGTCTTTTGCAGAAGATTTGCCCAGTGCAATACATCATCTGATTTCTTGACTGCTGCTTCAATGAGTATTGATTGTGGAACAAAATAATAGGAAATCTTTGACAACTTCAATCTTTTCTCCAGTTATCATGATACTGCTTACTGGTCCAGTTGTGAGGATTTTCACTTTCTTTATTTTGAGATGTAATCCATACTGCAGACTGTAGTCTTTAATCTTCATCAGTAAATACTTCAAATCATCTTCACTTTCAGCAAACAAAGTTGTGTCATCTGCATATCACAGGTTGTTAATGAGTCTTCCTCCAATCTTAATGCCATGCTTTTCTTCATATAGTCCAGCTTCTTGAATTATTTGCTCAGCATACAGATTAAATAAGTATGGTGAAAGAATACAACCCTGACACACTGCCTTCTTGGTTTTAAACCATGCAGTGTGCCCTTATTCTGCCTGAATGATAGCTTCCTGGTCTATGTACAGGTTCCTCATGAGCACAGCTATTCTGGAATTCCCATTCTTCTCAATGTTATCTATAATTTGTTATGATCCACATGATCAAATGCTTTTGCATAGTCAATAAAATGCAAGTAAACATCTTTCTGGTATTCTTTGCTCTCATTCAAGATCATCTGACATGAACAGTGATGTCCCTTGTTCCATGTCCTCTTCTGAATCCTGCTTGCATTTCTGGAAGTTCTTTGTCAATATACAGCTGCAACCATTTTTGAACTATCTTCAGCAAGATTTTACTTGCATGTGGTCTTAATGATATTGTTCAATAATTTCCACATTCTGTTGGATCACCTTTCTTTGGAATGGGTACAAATATGGATTTCTTCCAGTCATTTGGCCAGGTAGCTGTCTTCCAAATTTCTTGGCATATATGAGTAAGTGCCTCCAGTGAAGTATCCATTTGTTGAAACATCTCAGTGGGTATTCCTTCAATTCCTGAAACCTTTTTCTTCACCAATTCCTTCAGTGCAGCTTTGACTTTTTCCTTCAATACCATTGGTTCTTGATTGCATGCCATCTCCTGAAATGGATGAATATTGACCAATTCTTATTACCTCAAAAAAATTATTTTCCTTTTATTTCAGCATGTCATCAATTACTGAATACACCTGATATAAACAAAAAATTCAAAGCAGAAAATAATTGGATGATGTAAGGGTTATGCTTATTTCTTCTCACACAATTCACAGATACCACATGTCCTGAATTCTTTCATGTAGGAGAATTTCTGTCTGTTTCCTTTACACTTGAATAATAACTTGATACTATCTAGAGTTACACTTTTCTCACAAATGTGTTAACATCACTTCATTTTCTTTTGACTCTGAATATTACTGTGGAGTAATATATACATATTACTATGAGATGAGCCTGACTTTTTTTCCCTATTGTAGGTGACTTCATCTTTCTACCCAGATAAAGACAAATTAGTTTGTTACATATTCAATAACTCTGCTAGGATATTGTCACAAAATATATTGCCTTTTATTATTTTTCCAGTATATAGAATTTTTCTTTCAGATTTAGTCATTATTTCATTTCAGGAAACTTTTAATTTTATCCCTGGATACATTTTGTTCTAATAGCTGAAATCCCTGCTTTAGAGAAATAAATTATCCTTATGTTGGATCCTCTTTGCCATCTATATCTATAATCTTTTATCTGATTGCTTTAATGTTGTTGTTGTTGTTGTTGTTGTTAGGTGCCGTTGAGTTGTCTCTGACACATATCGACCTTATGCACAGCAGAATGAAACACCACCCAGTCCTGTACCAGCTCCATCATCCCTGCTGTTTGAGCCCATTGAAGCAGCCACTGTGTCAGTCCACCTCATTGAGGGCCTTCCCCTCCTTCGTGGACCCTCCACCTTACCAAACATGACATCCTTCTCCAGGGAATGGTCCTTTCTCACAACACGACCAAAGTAATAGCTTTGTCTTTATTGTCTGGGATAGCTAACCTCAGTCTCCACCCTCACCCTGCTCATGGGAAGAATCTCTGTGAGCAGGTGATCCTCAGGTGGGCCCAAGTAGTGGGTGATGGTCAGTGACAGTGTTAGTGCCAGATTGACAAGCTTGCATCACAAGCATCAATAACACAAGCATATATGCTTTTTATTGAAGCATAGATATTCCTAAGGAGAATGGGATCGGGTCTTTCCCACAGAATGAAAAAGATATTAAGCTGTCTTACTTACTGGTCTTATATTTCCTAAAAGGGGCTTAGACAGGTGTTCTTAAGGAGGAGTGATTCCCTTGAGTGACAGGTTGATTGACAGGTCCCTGAGAGTTCTTCTACACTTGCCCAGTATGCAAAAGACCAAAACAGCAAAAAAGAAAGTGGTGTTAATTATATTATGATGATATCGTAATGATATGGAACTAGGTTTGGGTCGTGATATGAGGTCTTTGCGCATGCTCCAAGTTAAGGACTTTCTCGAAACCTCACGTTTCCTGGGCCCATGGTTATTCTGCTTATTTGGATTGTCTAGGTCTTGCAGGAGGTTGACAAGTTTCTGCAGGTGTTAGCTTATTAACTTCTTTAGATATTCCATCTCTTTTCCCCTTTCTCCTCCCTTTGGGCCTGCCCTCTAGGACAGGCCCCTATTCTACCTTCCTGCCTAACATTTATTATCTAAACTCATTGCTTTTATATGAACTGTTTTCCCTATGCTATTACTTTTGTCTGTTGTACTCCTTGTTCTCCTTGCTATTTCTAATTTGTTTAGTGTATCAAGAACAATCCTGTTTTGATTCTCAACTTTTTTATTAAGTCTGCAATCTCATTTTTTAATCTCATTATGTTGTTTTATCATCTCACCTATGAGATTTTTTTTAACCTAATTTATATACCTGTTAAGTAAATCTAAGTGGAAAGCCCTCATAGGAAATCTGTTCCTTTATTTTGTTTCCTTTTAACCTATGTTCTTGAGATCTTCTATTTACCTGCCATGCCCCTTTCCTTTCTTCTCTTTCTTGGCTCATATTATAATCTCATATAGATGGAGTAAATTCTCCTTGACATTCTTCTCACCTAATTTGGAGTCAATTTGTCCTCCTATGACTTTCCCTTTTTTCTCTTCTTAGTTGCTAGTTGAAGGTTGTGGCTACCAGTTGTCACTTGCTTTCAATTATTCATCTATCATCTAAGGCCATGGTGCTTTTGGGGAAAGGTGACCTAAGTCTAAGTGCAGTCTTTGTGTGGGATCTGGGATCTGTTCTCTTTCTTGAAATTTTGCTAAATGTTCTATAGCAAAGCCCACTCCTACAACCACAGACGTATTCCACTACTAGGGACTTTGACTCCCAACCTAGCAGTGCTCTGGAAGACAGCAGCCACTCTTTCCCCCTCCTGCCTGCTCCACTGCTCCCCTGGCCTACCATCCTCCTGCTTCAGGACACTTTCTCTCTATTCCTCTACACCTTGTATGCTTTTTTCTAGACCTAAGAGTCACTCTCTGGTAGCATAGTGCCTAAGGCACTTGACAGCTAACCAGAAGGCTGGTGGTTCAAACCCACCAGCCACTCCTCGGAAGGAAGATTGGGCAATCCTACTTCCGTAGTGATACTGCCTCGGAAACCCAAGGAGGGGTCGCTATGAGTCGGGGCCGACTCGACAGCATATAACAACAACAACAACAAGAGTCACTCACTCTCTCTTTATCTTTAGGTTTATGTTCAAATATCACTTCCTTAGAAAGAGCTTCTTTTACTTCCTGCCATCCTGCCTGTCACTCTCTAGTTGACTCCAGACTCATAAAGATCCCATGCACAAGAACATGGAGTACATAGGGTTTTCATTGGCTGATTCTCAGAAGTAGATCGCAGGGCTTTCTCCTAGTCTGTCTTTCTCCCCAGCAACTTCATCCCATCATTTAACTTTCAGTACAGAACTGTTTTCATCCTTGAAGCTCTAGTGGGATAGTGGTAAAGCATTTGGCTGCTAACCAAAAGGCTGATGGTTCAAACCCAGCAGATTCACTGTGGGAGAAAGATGAGGCAGTCTGCTTCCATAAAGATGTATTGCCTTGGAAACCCTGTGGTGCTGTTCTACTCTGTGCTATGGTGTGGCTAGGAGTTGGAATCAACTTGATGTCAGTGGGTTTGATTTTGGTTTAGGTCTTTTCTCTGATCCCATTTCCACCTTTCTTTTCCATTCATCTCTTTTTTTAGTTTCTCTTTCCTTCCTCTTTGCCCTTATTTCATTATTTACATTAGCCTTTAGAATTATACAAAAGGAGCTCTGGTGATATAGTGGTTAAGCACTTGCCTGATAAACAAAAAATCAGCAGTTCAAACTCATCAACTACTTTGCAGGAGAAAGACGTGGCAATGTGTTTCCATAGTATTTAGCCTAGGAAACCCTATGGGGCCGTTCTACTATGTCTTATAATTTTGCTATGAGTTGGGATCAACTCAATGGCAATGGGTTTGGATTTTTTGTCTTGGTTTTAGAATTACACAGGAGAGATATCAGGTTGAGTTTTTAATGATAAAGGTCCAAAATGGGAGACAGTGAGGAGGGGAGAGAGCAGAGTATCCTATAACTACTTTACAATTAAAATATATATATATATATATATATATATATATATATGCTGAGAGAAATATCAATTACAAAAGGACAATATTATATAATTCCACTTATATGACAACAACGACAATATGAAATAGAATAAGCAAATGCATAGAGATAGAAAAAAAATAGTAAATTCATAGGCAAAATTTATTAGTGGTTATCAGGGGCTAGGGGAGGTGAAAAAAGGGAGTTATGGTTGAGGGACACTGAAATCCCATTAAGGGTGACGGAAAATTTGGAAACAGACAGTGTGACGGTTATACAACATGATGTAAGTAATTAATGACACTTAACTGTACATGTTAAAAAATGTTGACATGACAAATTTTTGTTATCTACATACTCACCATAATAACTTTAGCAACAACAAAAAACCATTATGATACTCTACAATGCATCTTTAATTAGGTGAAGGGTTTTATAACAATTCTCTTCTCTGTTTATCTAACACTCTGCTGCTTCTCTTTTCTCTGTACCTCCCACTAGACATTTCATAAGCAAATCTCTAGGGTAGAGTCCATTCTGTTTAACAATGAGCCCCTCTCGCTTCTGTTAGTCACAGAACCTCCCTGACAGACCCCAGACAGCTGTGAACCTTGCTCTTCCAGATGGAGTGCAGCCAGAGTGGAGGATTTGGAATAGGGAGTTGGGAATATATTAGGGAAAGTCTGTGAGGAGGACAAAAGAGACAGATGAATATTCATCATTCTCTCCCAGTGGGCTAGGAGGCAGTAATCCGAATTTCTCATTGCCTTGGGGTCTGGCAGGATCATTAGCATATTTCCAATGAGCATTGGAAAAAACCAGAACATAACATGTATGTGGGGTGTGTCTGCCTCTCTTGGTGCAAATAATGACTGGCTGATAGGAGTTAGCACCCACTACAAAAGGAGAAATTTGGAACTGGTCTTTGACAGTGAAAGAATGGAGCTAGATGAGGAGGTTAAAATGCTGTTTCTAGTATGGAAAGGAGAAAGGATTCATCTCTAATAACACTAACTACAAATAGTAGAGCGCTCCAGGTGGATCCCTCTAGGATGGCATCCTGTCAGACAGACAGAGGAAAAGGCATTCAACATGCATTTCCCCGACCCCCCAAAAAACAAGCCCATTGCCATTGAGTTGATTCTGACTCGTAGTGACTTTATGTGTTACAGAGTAAAACTGTTGCAAAGAGAAAATTTTTAGAGTAGTTTTTTTGGACTGCTGCTCTTTGGAACAGGTTTACTCTTTACAGACCACCACTCATCTGTCAGTTAGTCATACTGTGGTAGTTTGTGTGTTGCTGTGAGGCTGGAAGCTATGCAGGGTCACCCACGGTGGACAGGTTTCAGCAGAGCTTCCAGACTAAGACAGACTGGGAAGAAAGACTGCACCATCCACTTCTGAAAACAAAAACAAAAAAACCAGCTACTGACAACCTTATAGTAGTAAAACACTACCTGAAATATTACTGAAAAACTTTATGAATAGCAGTGAAATGTCTGATATAATGCCAGAAGATAAGCCCCTCAGGCTGGAAGGCACTCAAAATATGACTAGGGAAGGGCTACCTCCTCAAAGCAGAGTTGACCTTAATGACATGGATAGAGTAAAGCTTTTGGGACCTTCATTTGCTGATGGGGCATGACTTAAAATGGGAGGAAACAGCTGCAAGCATTCATTAATAATCGGAATGTAGAATGTATGAAGTACAAATCTAGGAAACTTGGAAGTTGTCAGAGATGAAATGGAATGCACAAGATTGATATCCTAGGCATTAGTGAGCTGAGATGGACTGGTATTAGTCATTTTGAGTCAGACAATCATATGGTCTACTATTCTGGGAATGGCAAATTGCAGAAGAATGGCATCACATTCATCATCAAAAAAGACATTTCAAGATCTATCCTGAAGTACAATTCTGTCAGTGATAGGATAATATCCATATGCCTACAAAGAAAACAAATTAACACTAAAAAAAAAAACAAAAAAAAACCTCACTGCTGTGGAGTCGGATCCAACTCATACTGACCCCTCTTTGGGTTTCTGAGGCAGTATCACTACGGAAGTAGATTGCCCAACTAGTATTCAAATTTACTCACTGACTACTGAAGTCAAAGATAAAGACATCAAAGATTTTAACCTGCTGAATTTGACCAAACAAGCAATCAAGCTGTATTGATAATTACTGGTGATTGGAATGTGAATGTTGGAAACAAAGAAGAACCATGTAATTGCAAAATATGGCCTTGGTGATAGAATTGACACTGGAGAGTGCATGATAGAATTTTGGAAGACCAATGACTTATTCATTGTAAATATCTTTTTCAACAGCATGTTGTTGTTATGTGCCGTTGAGTCAAACCCGACTCATAGCGAACCCTCCTTGGGTTTCCGAGGCAGTATCACTACGGAAGTAGGATTGCCCAACCTTCCTTCCGAGGAGTGGCAACAGCATATACTATACTATATATGTGGACCTAACCAGATGGAATATACAGGAATCAGATCGATTATGTCTGTGGAAAGAGGTGATAAAGAAGCTCAATACTGTTAGTCAAAACAAGGCCAGGAGGTGACTATGGAACAAACCATCAATTGTTTATATATGCAAGTCCAAGTTGAAGCTGAAGACAATTAAAATAAGTCTATGAGAGCCAAAATACACCAGGGAGATGCACTCCTTAGAGCAATCATGGAGGGTCAGAAGGGCAGCATTTGCACTGGGAGAAAGGTAGGGAGGCAGGAATACATAAGCAAGAAGGAAGGACACAGGGAAAGGGAAGAAGTGGGAAGAGAACTGTTACATTGCAGGGAATGTAACCAGTGTCACAGAACAAAATGTAAAACTAATCTGCTTTGTAAAATTTCACCAAAATCATAATAAAAAGTTTTTATATATATGTGGGAGCTCTGGTAGCACAGTGCCTAAGGCACTTGACTGCTAACCAGAAAGCTGGCGGTTCAAACCCACCAGTCACTCCTTGGAAAGGAAGATTGGGCAATCTACTTCCATAGTGATACTGCCTCAGAAACCCAAGGAAGTTGTCAGTGATTTCATTTTACTTGGATCCACAATCTATGGCCATGGAAGCAGTAGTCAAGAAATCAGATGTCATATTGCACTAGGCAAATCTGCTGGAAAAGACCTCTTTAAAGTGTTAAGGGGCAAAGATGTCACTTTGAAGACTAAGATGCCCCCAACCCAAGCCATGGTTATTTTCATTAGTCTCATACACATATGGAAACTGGACAATGAATAAGGAAGACCAAAGAACTGATGCCTTTGAATTGTGGTGTTGCCTAAGAATATCAGAAATACAACACACTGCTAGAAGAACAAAAACATCTGTCTAGAAGAAGTGCAGCTTCAATGTTCCTTAGATTTTGTTTCACTTACTTTGGTCAAGTGAGAAAGAACCAGTCCCTAGAGAAGGATATCATGCTTAGTAGAGGGTCAACAAAAAAGGGGGAAGACCCTCAACAAGGTTGTATGTAAATCAGAAGCAGACTGACTTGTCTTTCTCCCACCAAGGGGCTCATGAAGCAAAACTGCTGACCTTGTGGTTACCGGTCAGATGCCTTAACAGCTGTGACACCAGAGCTCCTTGATTTATACACAGCGTTCTATTCTCTGTCCTGGGAGTTACTAGTGTTCTCCAGCTAGGCAAGTCTAGGCTACAATCAGTCTTGCTCCTGTTCATCTTTAAACCTGCAAGACTCACAGCTGTGGATGTTGTAATGATGTGTGGAGTTTACTACCACAATAAAATACAGCTGTGACATTCACTGTGGTTTCCTATCAGCCATATCTTCTATCTCTTTCTTGCAGACCAAGGTTTCCTCCTCCTGTAGAATCTGAAATTGTCAGAGCCATTCTTCTGGTTAGCTCTCCTGACCAAAAGAATTGAAAGTTTCTGAAAAATATTTTTCTTTTATTAATTCTCAGGGAGAGGTTTCTCTTGGTACCTTCCTCCTATCCAGGAAGAACGTGAAGCTTGGAACTGCAGCCTCAGTCTTGCAATCATGTGTAAATAGCCACAGGACCATGAGGAAGCTGACCCGGAGACTAAAGTTGCTGGGCTGCTAAGTTAACCTTGGAATTGCTTCTGTTTAGGCTCCTTACTAGGTGGAAAAAATATGCATATTCAAGCCCCTTTCAGTCAAATATTATCTCTTGCAATGCTGTTTTTGTTAGGTACCGTCGAGTCAGCTCCAACTCATAGTGACCCTATGTACAACAGAATGAAACACTGTCCTGTCCTGAGCCAGCTTCACAATCCTTGCTACACCTGAGCCCATCATTGCAGCCACTGTGTCAATGCATCTCTTTGAGGGCCTTCCATATTTTTGTTGACTTTCTACTTTACCAAGCATATCCTTGTCCAGAGAATGCTCCTTTCTGACAACATGACCAAAGTAAGTCAGACGAAGTCTGGCCATTCTCACTTCCAGAGAGCATTCTGGCTGCACTTCTTCCAGGACAGATTTGTTAGCTCTTCTGGCAGTCCATGGGACTTTCAGTATTCTTTGCCAACACCACAACTCAAAAGCATCAACCCTTCTGCAGTCTTCCTTATTCATTTTCCAGCTCTCACATACATATGAAGTGATCAAAAATACCATGGCTTGGGTTAGGCACACCCTAGTCTTTGAAGAGACATCTTTGCTCTTCAGCATGTTGAAGTCCATTCTGCAGTGGACTTGCCCAACACAATACATTGCCTGATATCTTCTCTGTTTCTTCCATTGACGTTGATTGTTGAATCAAGTAACATGAAATCTTTGACAACTTCAATCTTTTCTCCATTTATCATGATGCTGCCCATGGGTCCAGTTGTGAGGACTTTCATTTTCTTTATTTTCAGATGTAATCCATACTGCAGACTGTAGTCTTTAATCTTCATCAACAAGTGCATCAAGTCATCCTCACTTTCAGCAAGCAAGGTTGTGTCATCTGCATATCACAGGTTGTTAATGAGTCTTTGTTCAATCCTGATGCCACCATGTTCTTCCGCATATAGTCAAACTTCTTGGATTATTTGCTAAGCATATAGATTGAGTAACTATGGTGAAAGGATAGAACCCTGACACACTCCCTTCGTGATTTTAAATCAGGCAGTATCCAATTGTTCTGTTTGAACAACAGCCTCCTGGTCTGTGTACAGGTTCCTCGTGAGCACAATGAAGTGTTCTGGAATTCCCATTCTTCTCAATGTTATCCATAATTTGTTATGATCCACACAATCAAATGCTTTTGCATAGTCAATAAAACACAAGTAAACATCTTTCTGGTAGTCTTTCCTTTGAGCCAAGATCCATCTGACATCAGCAATGATATCCCTCATTTCACATCCTCTTCTGAATCCAGCTTGCATTTCTGGAAGTTCTCTGTCAATATACTGCTGCAACTCTTTTTGAATTATCTTCAGCAAGATTTTACTTGCATGTGATATTAATGATATTGTTCAATAATTTCCACATTCTGTGGGATCACCTTTTTTTTGGAATGGGTACAAATATGGATCTCTTCCAGTCATTTGACCAGGTAACTGTCTTCCAAATTTTTTGGCATAGACAAGTGAGTGCCTCCAGCATGGCATCTTATAATAGAGATCGTTAACAATAAATTGATTCTGACATGTCTTAATGAAATGCAAATCACAAGTCCCATTTTATAGACACTTCAAGGCTTCCCACTTCAAGCAGAATAATGTTCAAAGTCCTTTGGTATACCAGGTCCCACGTGATCGACCACTTATCTTTCCAAGTCCTCTCATGCCTCTCTCTGTTCCTTATGTGTTATGCAATGGATTTCTCTTTTTATGGCCTTTCTCTGAAGGAATATGGGGCAATCTACTTCCGTAGTGATACTGCCTCAGAAACCCAAGGAGGGGTCACTATGAGTTGGGTCCAATTCCATGGCACATAACAACAACAACATGGCCTTTCTGGTTCTGGGTTTCTAATTCTCCCAAAATGATTGGTCAGGCTGCAATCTTGCAAGTGATTGGTCTGTTTACTAGCCACATAAGAGGCTTGTAATCCACCTACAGGATTGGTTGTTTTTCAATCTTGCTGGGAGTGTCAGACCTTGAGATTACCTGTATTAACAGAAAATCTCACAGAGGTTTTGATGACCTCATGACCATCAAAAACCCTGGAGAAGAATGAGTCTTTTAAACCTGTGGGTCTCTGAACTAAAAACCTCCTATTATGTTGTTGTTATGTGCCATGAAGTCGGATCCGACTCATAGCGACCCCTCCTTGGGTTTCTGAGGCAGTATCACTATGGAAGTAGATTGCCCAACCTTCCTTCTGAGAAGTGGCTGGTGAGTTTGAACCACCAGCCTTCTGGTTAACAGTCAAGTGCCTTAGGCACTACACTACTAGAGCTCCTAAAACCTCCTAGACCCAGATAATAATAATTAAAAAAAGGAGCTATAATGTGTTTCAAGGGCTGAAACACTGAAGACTGAAGAGAGATACTGGGTGTGCTGGCTAGTCAGCCTATAGAGAGAAGCAGGCACCCTCAGGTAGGAGTTTCTTGTAGAGGCTTGGAAGATGCTGTACAGGAGTCTTTTTACAACAGAGCAGAACCTGCCATGCAGGGGCCAGCAAGGCCCTGTGAATCCCAGCAGCAGAGCAGATCAGGGTGGGAGGTATATGTGCCTGGGAAGTGTGGAGAGAGCCAGAGGAAGTGGTGCTGTGAGCAAGGCATCTGACCTGAACCATGATGTGCCAGCTGATGGACATAAGTATGGGCATGGGTAATTTGGGGAAGGGTAAGCTAGGTTTCCCCCTTTGAGCGGTAAGTAGGTTCTTTTCTACAATGTGAGCTACGTGTAGGGGAGCAGGACCACTTCACCATAAATAATCTGTTTCTATTGTTACTGTTTGCTTTCTAATAATAATAATGGCTTTCACTTTGCTAACACTGTGTACATGTCTCACGTTTGAAGTTCAATCATACTGAATGAATGTAGCATCCATGGAGTGGCTGAAGTCCTCATTCCTAGCAGTTTTATCGCTGCTTAGAAATGTGTGAAGTAGTATGTCTGAGTATGCAACATAGACAGACATGATCCACATTCTCCTTCTTTACTTTCTTGTGCACTGTCACCCTCAAGTTTCTTCCTCAGGACCTTTAGCACACATGGATTGACTGAATCCTATCCCTTCCTCTGCACTCACCTGAAAGACTGCTTCCTCCACTTGGCACTACTCTATCCCCTAACCTGAAGCAAATCCTTTCTGTTGTTCTCTCTGATAGTTCTCTATCCTTTTCTTTGGTGACTGTGATCCAATCTCCTTCCAGAAGGCAGGGACAAAAACTAAAATTGCCTTTCCCAGGGTCTTTTGCAACTAGGTGCTAGAAGTTATTGAGATTCTCCTCATCAATCATACATACAGAAGGTGATTTTGACTTGCTATTGACATGCTGATACATGGGCACAGAGAAATAGGTAGAAAAATTCATTTGGCTGGCTGGGGTTCTGGCAGAGCAGATATTCTCACCTCTACAAAGGCAACATCTCCCTTGGTGGTCTCGTTCTGCAACAGAATTTGAGGACTTGCTTTTGGAATTTGTTTCTTTTAGCTTCATTTGAATGTGCCTTTCTGCTTAAATTGTCTAGAGTGGTTCTTGTTGTCTGGAATTGAGGACTATAACGCATAGAGCAATACTCATCACAATTAGGAATTACATATTCATCCTACATTTTCATGTTACCTGCTGTCTCCAACTAGCCTCTCTGGTTCAAATGGGCTGAACTTGTCTGCTTTATTTCACTGAACCTTTAGCACAGCATTTGACAAATGTCTGGAGTTCAAATATTTAACTAAATAGATGATTTTTGAAAACTAGAGAAACTGTATATAATGGTGTAAAAAAAATTAAGTCTTCAAATCACATCTCTTTGATATTTAAGACTCTAGATATCTCTAGGGAGTCACTGGATGGTATAAAGAGTTAACATGCTCAGCTGCTAACCAAAAGATTTGAGTCTAGCGAGCGGTACCTCAGAATAAAGTCCGGGTGATCTACTTCTGAAAAATCAGCCATTGAAAACCCTGTGGAACACAGGTCTGCTCTGACATACCTGAAAGAATCCAATGTAGTCACCATGAGTCAGAGGTGACTACACCTACTCCTCACTTATGAACTATCTTGTTATCTGACATTTTGTATTTATGACAGTAGTAAAAAATCTACCATTAGATTATTTTGCACATTAACAAATTACATCTGGCAGTAATGAATGCTGAGGTGCAAGGCAAAAGTAATGCTAGCTGTGATGGTTAAGGTTATAAGTCAACTTGCCTGGGCCATGATTCTCAGTGATATGATGGTTATATAATGACATAACGGCAGTTGCGTAATTAAGAAATTTGGCAGTTATGTAATTTGATGGTTTTGTAATGATGTAGTCAGCCTCCACTTTGTGATCTGATGTGGTCATCTTCCATTTTCGAATAACAACGATTTTTGCATAATATCCTGGTCTTTGGAATATAACCGATAAGTGAGGAGTGGGTGCAGTCAGCTTTTAGTGATGTCTAAAAAGCCAGAAATCCAATAATTACACTGAATTTCCAACATGCATGCTTGTTTCACCTAGCAGGTGGCTCTGATGGCCACATTAGAAAAACTGAGTGCCAGGGAATAGGAACTCTAACTGCTATTAGATGGCATAATAATCCTAATGATAACTTTTTTTGTTTTGTTTTTCAGGAAATATAATTTTCATTATGGGAGACTTCCTGGGTACTTCCTCTTTCCTGCAAAGAGAGCAAGTCTGCTCTTGGACACGCTCACAGCTCCATGAACCTCCCTTCAAGAGCACAGCCTCATGCTTGCTCCTGCTGATTACCTGATTAGAGATGTTTGCTCGACTAGGCCATCAGCTCAGTGAGGGCATGAACCCACTTCTGGCTGTGTTCATCGCTTGATCCTGATGCCTCACTAAATACCTGGCACAAAATCAGCACTCTGTAAATATTAGTGGAAGAATAAATGGGTCATACTGCATATGATTTAGGCATAAGTTCTGAGAAGTTTCATAAATAACTAAGGTTAATGTTATATTTTCCCTAGTGAGTTGGATCCCTTTTTATGCTTCATTTGTATGTGCAAATTTTTATAAGGTTTTAATTCCTGTCTTATATATAGATAGGTAAGATATATATTTTTAAAGGCAGAAGCCTTCTTGCATTGCATTTTCCCACTGCTATCTAGTCAAATCCAACTCATGGCCATCCCAAATGTGCAGCACGGAACAGCTCCATAGGGTTTTCAGTGCTATGACTTTTGAGAAGTAGATTTCCACGCCTTTCTTCTGAAGTGTCTCTGAGTCGGTTTGAACCACCAACATTTGGGTTAGCAGCTGAGCATTTAATTGTTTGTGTTATCCAGGAAATACATTGCATTGGGCTCTTCTATTGGGTTTTTATTTATTGTCTTGTTGTTGTTGTTGTGTGCTGTCAAGTCGGACCCGACTCATAGCGACCCCTCCTTGGGTTTCCGAGGCGGTATCACTATGGAAGTAGATTGCCCAACCTTCCTTCCAAGGAGTGGCTAGTGGGTTTGAACCACCAGCCTTCTGGTTAGCAGCCAAGTGCCTTAGGCACTATGCTACCAGAGCTCCTTTTATTTTCTTAGACATGGCCAAAAGGAGATACACCTTCCTCTTGCTCTCTTTGCCCTCACTCCTGCCACTGGACTGGTGCCCTGAGCCCTCCCTCTCTCTGACATCCCATTAATGGCTCACTGTCTTTGAAGTTACCCAGTGTTTGGAATTATTCTTGACTGATCCACTCTTACTATTGTAAACATTGGGGAGAAGGAAGTCGAGGCAGAGGGGATGGAAGAGAAAAGGAGAGATATCATCTACCTTATAAAACTCTTCCAGAAAGATCATCTCACCAGGAAATAAGACAACATAGTTGTTGGTGTTCTCCCACTGTGGCTAAATGTTCCTACTCAAAGGCTGAAAGAAACAGATCAAATTTGGCTTATTCATGCTTAATTCTGCTCTGTTTATTAATCCGTGAATTGATGAACAGGTATATGATCTACTGCTAGAATAAAATTTCTAGTACATTTGAGCTGACTCACTTATGAGACACCTAACTGATGTTGTGACACATGTGACACATGTTAGCAGTATATGACAAGCAGATCATTTGCATACATACATTTTTAAATCTTCTCATCTTTTTATTACTTCTTCAAGATCTATAACTGGCACCAATGTTCAAAATCTTTATTGGCTCTAGGAGCCCCTTTTAGCACACAGATCATTTTTACTCCAAAAAAAGTTGGGATGCTCTGCCCCTGACTTGTTCCTCCTGACCCAGAGAGGAAGACCCCTGATATTTGTTCATGTCCTCCTGTCACACCTATTTTGTTTCACAAGACTCCCCAACACACATGTACATGCAAACATGCATCCATGCACACACACATGCATGCACATATGTATACACACATGTATGCACACCTGCACACAATACACACATGCACACATGTGCATGCACATGCACACATACACATACTTGTGTGTGCATGCACATGTACCGCACCTGTCCCTGAGAGTCCATACAAACCAAACCCATTGCCATCGAGTTTATTCCCCATTGGGTTTCCAAGGTGGTAAATCTTTACAGAAGTAGAATGCCCCATCTTTCTTTCATGGAGTGGCTAGGGGGTTTAAACCGCCAACCTTCTGGTTAGCATTCAAATGCATTAGGCACTGCATGGCTAGAGTTCCATACACTCCCCCAAAAAACAAACCCACCACCAAGTTGATTTCAGCTCATAGAACAACCCTATAGGACAGAGTAATACTGTCCCATAGAGTTTCCAATGCTGTAAATCTTCACGGAAGCAGATTGCCTCATCTTTCTCCCACTGAGGGGCTATTGTATTAAACTTTTTGGTTACCACTGAATGCCTTAACTACCGTGCCACTGGAGGTCCTTCTATGCACTCCAGGTACCTCAAAATCTGAAAGATGCCTGTCTGAGGGATAAAGTATGACCATGCTGCAGGAGTGATGGTGAAATCTAGATGTGGAGATGGGAGCACAGATGAAGACAGATGGCACAGAGATCCTAGGCCCTGGAGCCCTGGGAGCTTGAGAATGAAGAGAGAGGGAAGGGAGAATACTTAAGAAAGATGCAAAAGAAAGAATCCAATTATTCTGTAGTCCCTTCTTACTCCTAAACATTCTCAAATCAATTTTACCTTCAAGTGACTAAGCTAAATATGCCTCCAGGACCACTATGTTATATTTAAATGTCTGATTATTTGCAGCATGATTCGTGTAAAAGAGTCTATGTACAAATGTAAGTTTGGTCACATAACTGTAAATACTGGTGGGACATCAAAAAAAATATTTCATCAGTGCTGTATCTGTGTCCCAGTAACCTCTAACTTTTTGCAATTACCTGAAATTCCTTTTACAGAAGAAACAAAAAAAGGAGACGCTTTCATGCTAGAGGCTAAAAATGCAGCTACCAAGGTGAGTAGATACGTTGGTATGAATGAGCTTCAGGCAAAGCATAAACTGTGACAGTCTAGTCTTCCCATATTAAAAAAAAAAAAAAAAAATGTTGCCATGGAGTCCTGGCGACCCCTTGTGTTTCAAAATAGAACTGTGCTCCATAGAGTTTTCAATGGCTGATTTTTTCCGAAGTAGATCCCAGGACTGTCTTCTAAGGTATCCCTGGGTGGACTTGAACCTCCAACATTTTGGCAGACCACTCAGGGACTCCTATATTAGGAGGGTAGAAAGGGAAAGGTGATTGGGGCCCAGAGAAATATTCACTCCTCCTGGGGTGGAAAGCTAAAAACAAACGCCCCATACTTTACAAGATTTGTTCCCACATGCCCCACCCCCACTTATTTCTATCTCCCAAAACCAAAAACCAAACTCACTGCCATCGAGTTGATTCTGACTCATAGAGAACCCCATTGGGTTTCTGAGGCAGTAAATCTTTATGGAAGTAGATTCCACAGAGCAGCTTGGTGGTTTGAACAGCCAACCTTCTGGTTAGCAGCTAAATGCCTTAGGCACTAGGTCACCAGAGTGCCTTTAAGTCTATCTACTGAGGGACAAATAAAAGTTGTGTGCAGAGTATTCTGGATCATGTATTGCTACGGGTGAGCAAACACAAACCTTTCTAGAAACTGTTTCGAAGATGGCCAATTTATATTGGTAATATGTACAATTTACCAAGTGCAGATGGACTGTATTATGCTAAGTTCTGGGGCTACGACATGAAAAAAACTTAGATGTAGAGCTCAAGCACCTACACTATTGTCTAGTTGGGAGACAGACAAGAAATTGGACAGTGACTACACAGTCTGAAAATGTGATTCCACTTTGTCACACATTTCACAGCATCCTTTGCCTCTGCCCCCAGTTGCAGTTCAGTCAACTCCTACTCATGGTGCCCACATGTGTCTGAGTAGAACTGTGTCCCATCGTATTTTCAATGGCTGATTTTTTAGAAGTGGATCTTCAGAGACACCTTTCCTCTGAGGTGTCTCTGGGTGGACTAGGACCTTCAACCTCTCGGTTAACAGCTGAGAACATTAAAATTTCACACTGCTCAGAGACTCCCACAGCATCCTACATTGTTGTTGTTGTGTGCTGTCGAGTCGGCCTCGACTCATAGTGACCCCTCTTTGGGTTTCGGAGACAGTATCACCACGGAAGTAGATTGCCCAACCTTCCTTCCGAGGAGTGACTGGTGAGTTTGAATCACCAGCCTTCTGATTAGCAGTTGAATGCCTTAGTCACCAGGTTATCAGAGCTCCAGGTACTTAACAAAGAACTGTTAAATATGTATCCGCAAGTGAGTAAATAATTGAACCTATGGGGGGGCAAACATGGAGTGCTGAGGGATACTATCACTGTCCTGGAGCTCAGGGAAGGTTCTTGGAAGAAAAGATATTTAACCTGAAACCTAAGGGACAAATGATGTTTATCCAGGTAAAGAAAGAGCAACTCCAAAGTGAGAGAGCTTGGGGCATCCCTAGGGAACTGGGAAATGGAACAGGTTCTTCATGGCTGGGGGTTGGCTGCACTGCTACATCCATGCTTGTTGTTAGGTGTCATCAAGTTGATTTGACTCACAGTGACTCCATATAACAAAGTAGAACTACCCCAAGAGGGTTTTCTTGGCTGTGTTTTTTACAGAAGCAGATTGTCAGGTCTTTCTCCCACAGAGCTGCTGTGTGGGTTTGAACTACTGACATTTCAGTTACCAGCCTAGCATTTCACAGTTGGGCCACCATAAGCCTTTGTGCAAACTAGAAAACAACTTTGTTTCAAGGTGGATAAAATGCAAACACGAGCCCTATCTGGGACAACCAATCAGAAAAAAGAGACTGGTCCAGGATAACAGTCTCTCCATGGTGCACAGGGAGACTGGGTTTCATCTCACATGGGCACCGTAGCCCAGGAGCTCCTGTGCTGGACACAGCCTGCACAGCCTTGTCCTGTCGCTGGGGTGGAGGGAAGGAGAGTGCCCATAGCTGAGCTGTGTTGGTAAGTAGGAACCCACTCACCAACAGCTTTTATGATACTCTGAGGAGTTTGTAGGAGTTGGGGTGGTGCAGGGGTTAAGCACTTGGCTCCTAACTGATAGGCTGGCAGTTTGAACCACTCTGTGGGAGAAAGATGTAGCAATCTGCTTCCCTAAAGATTATAGCCTTAGACAGCCTATGGGGCATGAGTCAGAATCAGCTCAATGTCAATGGGTTTTTAAGAAATTTGTCATATTGTGGTGGCTTGCATGTAGCTATGATGCTGCACGCTATGTCAGCAGGGTGACCCATGGTGCACAAATTTCAGCACAGCTTCCAGACCAAGACATACTAGGAAGAAAAGCCTGGCAATCTACTTCTGAAAATTAACCAATGAAAACCCACAGATCAAAATAAAACATTGTCCAATACAGTGCTGAAAGATGTGCCCCTGAGGTTGGAAGGCACTCAAAGTGTACAGTGGCCACAACAATGAATTTGAGCATACCAACTACAATGAAGAGACAGAGGACCAGACAACATTTTGTTCTGTTTTACATGTCGCCATGATTCAGGGCCAACTCAATGGCAGTGAATGACAACAATAAGGAGTCTGACTTTTATTCTGTGGGCCATTATGAACTTTGAAAAAATTTAACCTGGGAGTGACAGATATTTATTCAGCAACTATTTCTCAAGATCCTGCTTCTATGAGCGGTACTCTGCTAAATTAATTTCTGGGATATATATGGCAAGTAAGTGACACACAGTACCCGCCCTCACACAGCTTAGAGTTTAGTGGCATTGACACTGAGTTAGGGGCAAGTAAAAGGCAGGAAGACCATTCATGAAAGGTGCTCAAAGTAGAGGATCTTGTAACAACCCTGCAGGTGAGCATGGTAATCACTAATTTACTGATGAGGAAACTGAAGGTCAGAGAGGTTAAGTAACTTATGCAAGATCACTCAACTTTAAATTCACATCAGTTTGATTCCAAATTCTACACACTTGTACCACAGAGAAAAGAGTAAAATGGTGAATCATAAATCCTTTCATAACATTGGAATATGAATGTAAAAGAGAAAAATCACTAGTTTCACACACATACACACACACACACAAAACTCACACTGCTGTCAAGTTGTTTCTGACTCATAGTGAACCCTCCTTGGATTTCCAAGGCAGTATATCTACAGAAGTAGATTGCCCAACCTTCCTTGTGAAGAGTGGCTGGTGGGTTTGAACCTCCAGCCTTCTGGTTAGCAGTCAAATGCCTTAGGCACTACACCACCAGAGCTCCCCACAAGGGAGATAAACCCTTATTAACCTTACTTTCCAGGGAACACAGTGTGGAAAAATATTGGCTGGAACATGGCCAGTGGCCCAGCTTTAATCCTCATATGGCTTACTCAGACCGGTTAATTTCATCCTGGGGGAAAAACGTTCTATAATCATGGTATTTGCCTGGAGGCCCAGCAAGGTCTCTTGCAAATGGATACCGTTCTGCCATTCACAGGCTCCCAGAGCTTTAAAATGTCAATCAAAGGGTCTGTTTTGGAACCCTCAAATTCAAGTTAGCAGTTGTGCAGATTACTATCAGATAGTTATCTCTTCTTTTCTCAAAGCTCTCTAGGAATGAGAATTCCATGTTACACCACCCTGACCAGAACTGCGTTCCTCTCAAGTCAAATACAATCTTACCTACTTTGCCTTAAGACTTTCTCCACCTTTTCTGGTCCTTTGTGGCAATGAAAGTCAGGAAGACCCTTAAAAGCATATGTCTTCTCCCAGCTCAACAAACTCCAGTTCCTATATCTCTTCATCTGTGAATTTATTTCCTCTCTTTATAAAAATATTCATTTCTTGTCCCTGAGCTCTCTACATTCCCACTGGATGTCTTAAAAATAAATACATAAGATAAGAATGCATTTTGGGAAACAGAAGAGCCACCAAAGATAGTAGTTATTAGTTCCTCTCTATTGAGTGACAGGAGTCTCCAGTAGTGCAGGCAGTTACACACTTGCCTGCTAACCAAAACATGGGAGATTCAAGTCAATCCAGAGACAACTCAGAAGAAACACTTGGAGATTTACTTCTGAAAAATCAGCCATTGAGAAACCCTATGAGTCACAGTCCTGCTCTGACACACATAGAGAGTCCATGATCCAGAGTTGACTTGAAGGCAACTGGTAACTTATTATTATATTATATTGTTTACTTTCTATTACATTATAGAGCCTATTGCAGACAGATTGTGAAAGGAAAGGGTGAAAGGAGGGTACTGGGTATTGTTTGGAGGGACTGTTTTGAGAGTGATGTCTTGAAGGCACAGAACCAGAACAGTAGCTAATGGTCTAAGGTAGAGAAATACCATTCCTTGCCTCTCCAGTAACCTGTCTGCAGCCCTCCTAATGTGAAGAATGGCTTGCATAGTATGTGAGCTTTGTCGCCATGTCAGTGTAATTATATTTTGATAAAAAGTAAATTTATAGCCAGACAAGAAGCCAAGGAGATGAAGCAGCTGTGAATTCTCAGCCATCAAGCCCTGGCCCTCCTGCCCCACAGCAGTGCAGACTTGCTGCTGGGGTGGGTGATTCAACACAGCTGGCCTGCAAAGGGCACAAGTGTTCCTGTGAGCCTCATGCTTTGCTGGGTTTTTCCATTTTAAAGACCAATGACTCAACACAACTCCAAATCAATGAATCAATAGTCAAATCTATACTCAAGTGGGAAAGAGAAAATCTCTGACTAAAAGGAGTTGGAACAAATGTGAAAGCTGATGGAAAAGGAAAATCATGTAGTGAAATCCATTCAAGGCATGTACTAATTGTTGTTTCCATACATATTTGTTGCTCACTCTGGACTTCCAAAAATTGCTTTTTCTCCTACTAGAACTGAACTATAATTCTATGTCTAGATTTTCCCAAGCTAGTGTTTTGAACAGAAGCACAGTGAGAATATTTCAATAGCTTATTAGAAAGAAAACACATGATTATCTGCAGAGTTATAAGTTAAAGCTATAAATCTATTTTATTAAACACAAGGGGAATGGATCAAATCTAAAGATGTTGTAAGCCTGAGCTTGTTTTCTTGGAATAATTTATTTATTATTATAAATAATAATTGATGTCCGATTTATTCTTTTAGTTTTTACTCAAAGGTATCAGTCAAGATACACAAAAAATGTGAAGTTCTTTTTGGTAAGCTTTTATTTCTTTAACAAATTTGTCAGGTTCAGTGATTCATTTAGATAAAATCACCTACTACTTATTTTCTAAGGGAGGCAAGCCATATTGTCAAAATTTCCTGGTCACTATCTCAATAAACAAGTTAAAAAAAAAAATTCACGCATTAGCATTCAGAATAAATTAAAATAAGTGATAAAATATTGACAGTTTTTCAAGGGATAGAACTTCTCCACAATTTTTATATAGTCTCCACAGTGCCTAAGGCATTTGACTGCTAACCAGAAGGCTGGAGGTTCAAATCCTCCAGCCACTCTTCAGAAAGAAGGTTGGGCAATCTACTTCTGTAGAGATACCACTTCAAACCCAAGGATAGATCACGAAGAGTCGGATCCGACTCTACAGCAGTGAGTTAGAGTATATACAATATATATATATTGTAGTTACAATGTCCCTTACGGGAGTTCTGGTAGTGTAGTGCCTAAGGCACTTGACTGCTAACCAGAAGGCTGGCGGTTCAAACCCACCAGTCACTCCTCGGAAGGAAGGTTGAACAATCTACTTCTGTAGTGATACCTCCTCAGAAACCCAAGGAGGGGTCACTATGAGCCGGTCAGATTCATCGGCACATAACAACAACAACAACGACAAGGTTTCTTATTGTTGCAAGTGGTTTGCACTGATCTACTAACCTAGATGTTGGCAATTTGAACCCACCCAGTGGAAGAAAGTCCTGCTAACCTGCTTCTGTAAAGATTACAGCCAAGAAAACCGTATGAAACAGCTCCAGTCTGTAACATATGCGGTCATCATGACTCGTGGCAACATTATGTGTAACAGAATGAAATGGTGTCATTTCTTGTCCCTGAACATATGGGAAATGTTTCCATATGGGAAATCTGTTCATATTTTTAGTAAATAAGTTTGTTTTTTCACCAGAGAATAAAACATCTGGTATTAACTAAATAAGGGTCATATGATTCCCAAATGACATGACCAGAGTGCTCATACAATTTGAAGAAGCTGAGCCAGATCCTTGCAAAAGGACGAAAGCAGTGCTCCTCCAAATGTAGTAACGTGTGGAATGTAGCAATCTTGTCTTGCGTTTTCTCTGAGTCAAGCTGCCTGCTGCTGTCAAGCTCATCTTTCATCCCCTCTGCCTTCCTCCAAGTGTGAGTGCTTCCATTAGAAGAAAAAAATCACAAATTTCTTAATTATAAAGAAATTGAATCTATTCACATGCAGTTGATGCTAATTGACTCTTTCACTCAAAATACTAATAGATGGAAGCAATGTTTTGTAAGATCCAAATTAACTGTGCCATCTACAGAATGTGGGGGTTGTGAATCATGTATAGGCCTCTTAGTTATTTTATAATGAGAAGTTGTTGGTTCACCCTTAAGAGCAATGAGAAAACCCACAGAACGTTCTTGGAAAAGCTGCTGGCAAATTTTCTTTTCTTTTTCTTTCTTCTCATTAGTAGAAAGGAGGGACAGGTCACTTTCAGAAGGATTAAAAGGTCAAAGAACTTGGTGAAGGGAAGTCTACACAAGGCTTTAGAAACCTGTTATCAGGGGATCAGCTAGAAAACAGTCTTAGAGCTAATCCTTTGGCTGGATCAGAAGAAAACAGGACAGATTTGGGAAGACTTTTCCCTTTATAGAGGTTATTTCCCACAAAAATCCTCTACTTTGTCCTATCCCAAGTTATAGGACCCAATTTTTTCTCTCTTCAGTTCCCTCTCTTTTTTCTCAGCACTCTTCATCTCCAAGTCTTACCCCTTTTAGTTCTGTCCTTGTCTTCCCCTTCTCTGTCTTTGCTTGGTTTTACTGGGGTTCCTCCTTAAGCCCTCTTAAAACCAAAGCAAAACCAGTTGCCATGAAGTAAATTCTGACACATGGCAACTCCATGTGTGTCAGAGTAGAACTATGCTCCATAGGGTTTTCAGTGGCTGATTTTTTAGAAGTAGACTTCCAGGTCTTTTTCACCAGGCATTTCTGGGTAGTCTTGAATCGTTAGGATTTTGTTAACAATGAGAGCATTAACCATTTGCAGGAAGCCCTCCTAGCCTCCAGAAAAAAAAAAAAAAAAAAAACTTTAGCTGGTGTAGAGCCTCTCCTGAAGGACAAGAGAGACTGGTGTACAGAATGCTGGTATTGAAAATACCATCTTAGAAATCATCTGTCCCACTTGCCTTTTTTCCCTGTCATTCTAAAGATGGATGAAGTTCATGGAACTGCCTGATGTCATACAGCCAGATAGTGACTGAACCAGGATTAGGACTCAGTTCTACAGTACCTTTCAATAATGGCTATAAATTGATTGCTAAAGAGTTTAGAAATTCCAATCTGCTCTACTAATTTAAGGTTATTATCATTGTTAGTGTCTGTTGGGCTGGCCCTCAACTCATGATGACACCATGTTCAACAGAAATAAACATGGAGAAATAGTCCTGTGCCATACCCACAATTGGTTGCTGATCAGACGGTTACGATCTGTAGAGTTTTCATTGGCTTATTATTATTATTATTATTTGGAAGTAGATAAGCAGGCCTTTCTTCCTACTCTGTCTCAGTCTGAAATCTCTGTTGAAATCTATTTAGCATCACTGCAACACAAAAGCCTCTACTGACAGACAGGTGGTGGCTGTGCAAGAGGTGCATTGTCTGGGAATTGAACTTGGGTCTAGTGGTGGTGTTATTATTCAGAAATAACCCAGTGAACTAGACTGCTATTGGCACTGCTATTAGCAGTGTTTTGCCAATTCAATGAAACCCAGAGGCATGCATGTTGTAAGAGTGGTGGACATCTTTTGTATACTTAAAACACCACGATTGGTATGCATGGCTACAGAGAGCAATTATAGCATCACAAGGGGGGAAGTGGACTTTTCGCCATCTCAGGGTAGATGTCACAAGGATATCCCCCTTCTCTTCCCTATCACTGCTTTCCCTGAACCTTTGCTTATTATTAGACCGGGTAACACATACACTTGGGGGAAACCACACAGAGCCAGTCTAAGTTTGACAGTAACTTACTTAATGCTTTGGAAAAAAGGAACCAAATGCAGGTTTCAGTTTTATGGGGACTCTCCCCACCCTCTCTCCGGCGGAGCCTGGAAGAACAAGGAGGAAAGATGCTCTAGCTGTAACTTATGCTCCTCATGATTAGTCATGGAAGGTTGGAGCCCCCTCCCCCAGACCTTTGCATTTGTGAAGAAAGTAGGTGCTTAATACTGAGGTTTAGTGCCTTTTGCTATTTACTTATTGCAGATGGAAAAGCCTTCTAATATCAAACTTTAGAATAAAGCACCACCTTGTGGTCTGATATATTTATTCAAGTGGCACAATTTGAGGGCTGAGCTTGGAAATGCTCCCTCAGCTGGTGGTATAGAAGCCATGATCTGGAACCAACTTCACGGTGGCTGATTGAAAGCAGGAAGCCCCAGAGGTGTTTCTACCACTTCTCAGGGTTCTCAGGTCAGGTAACCACAGCACTGCCTTTGATGGAGTGAGTCCCGTGTTTCTGACTCTAATATAACATGCTATGTGCAAATTGTAACAGATGTAATCCTCTCAAAACCACAGGCAAATGAGTTGTATTATTTCAACTTTACAAGCAAGGAAACTGAGGCTGACGTTACTGCTTGATCCCAGCATAGCTGGGCTCAGACTCAAAGTCAGGTCTTCTAACTCAAAGACTCTACTCTTAACCACTGTGCTGCTTATTTCTAAAGCCAGGGACCAAGACCAGAGTCCACTTCAGGCTCTCCTGGGAGAGTTTGGCTGTGGGCTCCAAACCAAACCAGAAGTCATAAGAATCCTTCTTGAAATTCATTTGGGGTGCTGGAAGGAACCTATTCTCCAAAGTTTCCCTGGTAAGGAAGGTTGGTTCTCAGAGACGGAAATGTCATTCTTGGCCATGTTCCTTTTCGAGATGGTCCCGAGAGGTTAGGGAGTCATTTTGACTTTTGAGAATTGGGTCAGATTGCAAGTAAGCAAGTGACTAGACCTTAAATCATTTCATAAGGAAACAAAACCACGAAGATATATTTGGCAAATATTCACTTGTACAATAATAGTACTTCCCTGAACCATAATATTTTCTCCTCTTTAAAAAGTAATTATTTGAGGCTTCACAAGGATGGAGCAGCATGCCTGTTTGTTGCTCATTAATGTCTTTGAGGGTTAGAACATGACCTTCTAAGCCCATCTCGTTGCAAAGAAAGAACATGTCAACTTGGGGATTTCCCTCAAGAAACTCAGGGTCCACCTGTCTCTATGCTTGAAGTGGATGCTAGGCTGATATGTAAGAAAGCAGTGTTAGTGTCAGAATAGGTTTATTAGGAAATTCTCAACTTGAACTGGTGTAGTATGTGGTACAACCATTCATTGAGAACAACTGGAGAAAACAGGCTTGTTTTCAAAGTGGGCTTTGTATAAAATATATAAAACAACCAAACCAAACTCACTGCCTTCGAGTCGATTTGGTCCCTCCTTGGGTTTCTGAGGTGATATCTCTATGGAAGTAGATTGCTTAATCTTCCTTCCAAGGAGAGGCTGGTGGTTTTGAACCTCCAGTCTTCTGGTTAGCAATCAAATGTCTTAGGCACTATGCCACCAGAGCTCCCATAAAATGTATAAAAGCAAAAAAAAAAAAAATGTATTTTATCATGCATTTGTTGTTGTTAGTTGCTGTTGAGTTGGTTCCAACTCATGGTGACCTTATATCTCACACAACAAAATGTTGTCTAGTCCTGAGTCATACTCATGATTGTTGGTGTGTTTGAGTTCATTGTTGCAGCTATTGTGTGAATCCATCTCAATGAGGTGTCTCTCATCTGCACTGACCTTCCACTTTACCAAACATGATGTCCTTCTTTAGCGACCAGCCCTTCTTGATGACACGTCCAAAATAAGCAAGTTGGAGTCTCAGACGATATTCTGTGATCCATAGGGTTTTCATGGGCTAATTTCCAGAAGTAGATCACTAGCCTTTGTTCCTATTCTGTCAGTCTGGAAGTACATGTTATCCACCATGGATGACCCTGCTGGTATTTGAAATATTTGTGCCTTTCAGGATCATAGCAATATACAAGAACTCATAGTATGATAAACTGACACAGGTTGCTTTAAAAAGGAGGGTTGGAAGTAAACAGTAGTAATGTAGGTAAAATAATATTTGAAAGGCAACTTTTCTTTTGGTCTTTTTCCAGTGACGTTGTACTTACCTTTGGGCAAATCACTTTCTTGTCTCTGTACCTCAATTTGCTCTTTTGCAAATAGGGGGTTGAATTACACTAAAAGATAGGAAAAAAAAAAAAAACCTAAAAAACCCCACACTGCCATTCTGACTCATAGTGACCCCACTGGGTTTCCAGTGTTGTAAATCTTTATGGAACTAGATTGCTTCATCTTCCTCCTTTGGAGCAAAGAGTGTACAATACATCTGTGTGGAAAATATGAGCTAGAAGCCTCAGCTTTCTCCCTTTCCTTAGAATGTCAGTCCTGCCCACATTTCCTTCCCTTTTATTATCATCTGAATCTGCTGCTAATTTTGGTAACACAATGGCTTATGCACAGTGATGTTCAACATCATTCTCTAATGACAATGACTTGGGAGATAGATATGTGTCTCTGTTTTTCCAAAGGAGATAAATCCACATAGCTCATGACTCCCTAGCCCCTTGCCTTCCACCAAAAAAAAAAAAAAAAAAAACACAAAAAAAGTGTTTTAAAATTCTATAAAGAATTTGCTATGTATTTACTTCTCTGGGATGGTTAGTATTTCACACCAAGATTTGTTCCAAAGCCACCCTTGTTTCTTTCCTGAGATCTCACTGAATTTGTTCTTCTCACTCTTGATTTGTTGATACATTCTTTCAACGAGAGGTGGTACTTGAATATACTCTAGAATAGAACTGCCCAATAGAATTTTCTGTGGTGCTGAAAATGTTGTTTGCACTCTTCAATATGGTAGTCGGTGGCCAGAGATGGCTAATGAGCATTTGCATTGTGGCTGGTGCAACTGGAAAATTTAATGTTTAATTTGATTAAGTTTAAATAGTCACAGGTGGCTGTTGTTATTAGGTGCTGTCAAATCAATTTTGACATATAGTGACCCCATGTGACAGAGTAGAACTATATTAGATTATAGGCTATAATCTTTAAGGAAGCAGATCGTCGCATCTTTTTCCTCTGGAGCTGCTAAATGGATTCGAACCATCAACCATTCATTTAGCAGTTAAGTGCTTAACAGTTTGTGCTACTCTGCTGTTTTACATGTGTCTAGTGGTTATAAAATTGGACAGTGCAGATCTATAATATTATTATAAGACAGATTTTTGTTGCACATATTTTACTTTCTCTAGGGTACAATGAAGGAGCCCCAGTGGCAAGAGCTTAAGCCCTTGGCTGCTAACCAAAAGGTTAGAGGTTCGAACTCACCACCTGCTCTGCAAGAGAAAGATGGGGCAGTCTGATTCCATAAAGATTTATAGCCTTGGAAGCACTATGGGGCAGTTCTATTCTGCTCTATAGGGTCGCTATGAGTTGGAATTGACTCAACAGCAATGGTTTTGTTTCTTTTTGGAGAGAAAAAAGCATGTATCATAACAATGTTATCCTTAATAGTGGCTTTATGAGCAGACTTTCTGAAGATCATTGCTTCATCTTGCATTTATTGAAAACAGGATTTTATAAAAAGAATGCCGTAATAGTCTTTGTGAAACATATTCTATCTTTGAGATAAGGAAATTTTTCTTAGCTAATTTTATACTGAAGGATAGAAAGAAAACCTTTAAAATGCATGCTTTTGCAAGCAAGAATAAAACTATTAGGTTACACAATAGATATCTCTAGTCAATTACAAAATAAATTTGAATGTGTCTTATGTTTCCCTATTGATCAGTACTTTTGATGTCAAGCAATTAATAATAAAATAGATTCTGTCCTTAAAACATTACTTTATAAATAAGTATATTTTCTCTACAATATTTGAAATTGAGTATAAAATTTAAAAAAAAACCTGATAAAATTCGAAGTGCATTACTTATATAACTTCTATCTTGAATGGACTCAAATAGCATTCCAAGAATATTTCTAATTAATTAGTCCAGTATTTCTTAACTGGGACAAAGACTGAGTAACATTATCCACACTTATCTCAAATAAAACCTTCTTTTTATCTCCAAAGAATATAAAGAAGTTTTTAGGTAGACAGCAGTCCTAAGAAAATGATATCTAGGATAGAATAAAGATTAAAAAGTATTGCAAATAGTTTTCATCGGCTCATGGGTGCTTGCATGAGAAAACATGTTGATGCATTTGAGAATATGTGATTGACGCCAAGTAAGCAAAGGTTCTGACTTTTCATCTGGAACAAAAAGGATTCCTATAATGTCTTCTCTCATAACATGTGCTACACGACAGAGATTTTCAGTCCCAGACCACGTGACAGTGGCCTACTGTACTACAACTCTCCTTGTTTTCCTGATGATGAAGTACACATACCAGTATCCTCCGGGACCAAAATTTGGATCAAAGAATGCTTCATACGCTTGTTTGTTTGTTTGAGGAGAAGTGACATTTTCAGTTTGCAGGTTTATATTACTCTTTGGTTGTTTATTTTTTTGGTGAAAATATGTACAGTCAGACATGATTTCAACAATTTCCACAAGTACTCCTCAGTGACTGATAACATTCTTCAAGTTGTGTAAACATTCTTGCCATCTTTCTCCAAACTACTCTACCACTGTTGACCTAAACTCGTTGTCCCCAAGCTTCTCATCCATTTTTTGGATTTGCTATTGTTGATTTGGTCTCATATACATAATTCTTTAAAAGAGCACAATGCTCAAGGCAGACATACTTTATTTGTTAAGATAAACTATATTTTGTTCAAAAGAGATTGGAGGGAATAATTTTGATTTAAGGTTTAAAGTTTAAAGATTGTCTCAGGACAATATTTTCAAGAGTTCACCTGCCTCAATAGGTCTAGAAAGTCTGAATTCCATGAATTATTTGAAATTCTGTTCCTCATTCTTCTTTCTTTTGATTAGGATTCTTCTATATAATCTTTGATCAAAACTATCAGTAATGGTAGCTAGACATTATCCAGTTCTTCTAGTCTCATGGCAAAGGAGGCAGCTATTTATGGAGGTACCCAGACAGGCAATCCATCTCCTTCTCCAATTTCTGACTCTCCTTCTTCCTCTGCTGCTCCAGGTGAATGAAGACCTGTTCTTGTACCTTGGATGGCCACTTGCTAGCTTTTAAGGCACTACTCCCTGAACTAGGAGGTAGAACAAAAGTACTAAGAAATAATATTAGGCCAATGGGTGGGATGTCCTTCAAAACTCTGACCCTAAACCTCCCAACCAAGAAAATAAATCCCATGAAGTTTTGGTTGTATCTATGCAGTCTCACCAGCTGCTCCAGAAAGTGACTTGGGAATCTCAAAATTGCATTTCCTAAGAATGAACATTTTCCATGAGCTCAAAGGCAGATGGAAATCAGCCTCAGGGATATAAAAAAACAAGTGCTGCAGAGAAATAAAGGAAGTCTGTGCTTTCTATTTCTTTGTAATTTGGTTTCCATGGGAGTCTGTACTTGGAGGGGGTGTAGAAGTTCTGCTAGGGTAGGAAGGTACATTGTGCCATGATAAAACCTGTGGGGTCACTTCTCCCTCCAAGTGTCATACTGCCTACATGGAGGAAGTGGAGGCCACTCGGCTCTTCACTTCACCCTCAGACTCACCCAAGTAGCTGCAGCAGAGGCAATACTTAGCCTGCAGGACAGGAAGGGTCATAGACTCAGTGACTATTGGACAGTGAGGACTTCAGTCAGAGAGTATTTGTCAGAGAAGAGACAGAGAGAAAAGATTTCCCAGACTTAACCAATGTAGCCCTCAGATCACTAAGGGCCCCCATTGGAAGAAAGCAAACCTTGAAACAGTGGTTCATGCAAACTGTGGTTAAAGGTGGAATATTCAGCTCTTGCAGAAGAGGAAACTGAAGATTCTTGCTTTGTGATCAGTTTGCAAGTCTTGACATCAGGAAATCCAATTATAATCACAAAGCGGAAATTAAAGGAGAAAATGAAAGCATAGAATTCAAGCAGGCTCTGAAACAGCATTTCCTTTAGCTCCACCTGCCTAAAGATGCTCAAAATCCCCAGTAAACATAATGTAGAAATTACATTAGAACCATACTAAACTCAAACCAAACTCATTGCCATTGATTTCATTCTGACTCATAGCGATCCCCATTGAGTTTCCAAGGCTGTCGATCTTTATGGAAGCAGACTGCTTCATCTTTCTTCTGCAGAGTATCTGGTGAGTTTGAACCACTGAACTTTTAGTTAGCAGCCAAATACCTTAACCACCACACCACCAGAGCTCATTAGAACCATAAAGAATATTATTTCTAGATTTGTATGTAAATAAATATATGTGGCACTGAGATCAGTTATTTAAAAAAAAAAGAAAAAAAAACACTTACATTTGTATCCATTACATGGGTTTAGCCATTATTAATTGATCTCTTAGCTGTTTGTATAAAATTCCAACTTTTAGAAACTAGTTATAAATCAGATGTTTGGCAAGAACCTGTGTTTCACTTAGTATTCTAATACCCAGGAGGCTAAATATGTGTTGACTGAAGAATGAAAACTGACAATTATTGTCATTATACTGGGCCCAGAGTGGGAAAATTGACTAAGCAGCATCTCTTGCAGAGTGTTGCCTCAATACTGTTTGGCTTGTTTCTTTCTTGCTGTGATAGATATTATACTTTCTATGTGTAAGTGTTTCTCTCTTTAAACACATTAGAAAATACATGTATAAGAAAGCATGGCTATTGTTCTTATTGTTAGTTGGCATTGAGTTAACTCCAACTGATGGTGACATTACATATAACAGGAAGAAACACTGTCCAGAAGATATGAACAGACACTTTACCAAAGAAGATATTCAGGCAGCCAACAAACACATGAAGAAATGTTCATGATCATTAACCATTGTTGTTGTTGTTGTTGTTATTTGCCGTCGAGTCGGCCCCGACTCATAGCGACCCCTCCTTGGGTTTCCGAGGCAGTATCACTACGGAAGTAGGATTGCCCAACCTTCCTTCCGAGGAGTGGCTGGTGGGTTTGAACCGCCAGCCTTCTGGTTAGCAGTCAAGTGCCTTAGGCACTATGCTACCAGAGCTCCTCATTAACCATTAGGGAGATGCAAATCAAAACAACCATGAGATATCATCTCATCCTAGCATTATAAGCAAACTGCAACAAAGAAGGAAAATAACAAATGCTGGTGAAGATGTGGAGAGCTTGAGACCCTCATACACTGATGGTGGGACTGTAAAATGATACAACCACTGTGGAAATCAATATGGTGATTCCTTATAAAATTAGAAATAGAAACACCATTTGATCCAGCAAGCCCATTACTAGGTATATATCCTTAAAAAGTGAGAGGCAGGACATGAACAGATATATGCACACCCATATTCATTTCAGTACTGTTCACAATAGCAAAGGGATGGAAACAAACCAAGTGCCCATCAACTGAGGAATGGATAACCAAACTATGGTACATACACATAATGAAATATTCTGCAACCCTAAAGAATGATGTAGAATCTGCCAAACACTGCTTAAGGTGGATGAACATGGAAGACATTATGCTGAATGAAATAAGTCAATCACAGAAAGACAAATATTGTGTTAGTCCACTATTGTAAAAAGTCAAGGAAAGGTTTATATATAAAAGGATAATTTCTTTGTTGGTGACCAGGAATGGGAGAGGAGGGGAGGGGAGGCTAAATTCCTAGATACATTGAAAAATATATATACATGTATAGAAACCAAAGGTTATTAGTTGTTACCAGGGGTTGGGGTCAGAGGGGAAGCTTTTGCTTATGGGGCATTGAGTTCATGATAATGGTGGTGAAATATTTTGGAAAAGGATAGCAATAATGGTGGCACAACATGAAAAAATAACATCAATGTCCCTGAGCTGTAAATGGGGAAGTTGTTTTGTTTGCAAATGTCTTGGTGTATATGTTTTCACTATAATAAAAGAAAAAAAAAGAAACACTGCTCAGTCCTGCATCATCTTCATGGTCATTGGTATGCTTGAGTACATCATTGTGGCTATTGGGTCAATCTCATTGAGGGTTTCCCTTGTTTTTGCTGCTCCTCTATTTGGTCAAACATCCTTTTCTAGCAGCTGCTCTTTCCTGGTGACACACTCAACGCAGAAGAGTGTAACTCTCACCATCCTCACTTCTGAGGAACGTTCTGGTCATATTTCTTCTCTGACTGAATTGTTCCTTCTTCTGGTATTCCATAGTGTTTTCAATATTCTTTACCAATATCACAATTTGAATGCATCAATTCTTCCTCTGTATCTCTAAATGTTCACTTGCTCCTTCTTCCCCAATAATAAAGACTCTTAATGCTGGCTGGGTCATAGGTGCCTAGAAGACAAACTGCTTTTCCATGGCCACTCTTGGAGCCAGATGTGTCCAAGTGACTAAGCTTTAGTCAATAGATATAAACAGAAGGCATGTTTATAGCTTCTAGGGTGCGTCTTCAAGGGATGGGGCTAGCCCTCCTTCTGTCTCTTTCCTCCTTCCTGCTAGCTAGAAAACAAATATGATCGTTTATGCTTGGACCACAGGAACGGTAGCAACTCTCATTGAAAATGAGTGTAGAAATCTGTGTAGGAGATCCTGGATAAAGTGGGAGAACAATGTGGAACAAAACTCAAAATTATATATATATAAGAAAAGGCCAGGCTTGCTGGTCTGATAGAGCCTGATGAAACCCCTGAGACTATAACCACTAGTTGCCCCTCAGATCTAGAATTGAACTGTGGCTTCCAGCCAAATAAAAGACCGGCTGAATATTTACATCAGGTAGATACACTCCTTGGAGAGATCAATCATGGGAGAACAGAAAGGCAGTGTATGCACAGGGAGACCACTCAGGGGGCAGGAGCGCATGGGAGGAAAGAGTCACTATGGGGACAAAGTGGGAAGAGAGCTGTTACATTGTGGGAAATGGCAGTCAATATCATGAGACAAAATGTGTATGAACTGCTGTATGGAAAATGAAATTGCTCTGTAAACTTTCACCCAAATCACAATAAAAATTAAAAAAAAAAATAGTATAGTAGCCTGAAAGGAGAAACTTAAGCTGAGAAAGAGAGAAAGGATCTGTTGGAGGGTGGGGTCATGAGTGGTGATAGTGCAAAGAGTTAGTGCACCTGGTTGCGAACCTAAAGTTTGGAGGTGCAAGTCCACTGAGAGGTGCCTTGGAAGAAAGATACCTGGTGGTCTAATTCTAAAAGATCAGCCACTGAAAACCCTATGGAGCACTGTTGTACTCTGACACACATGGTGTGTCCGTGAGTCAGAGTTGAATCCACTGCAGTTGATGAGAGGTCACAAAGTAAAATAAAATGAATGTTTCAGGCATAAAAATCATATCTAGAAGTCTTTATGGTTGCTTGTAAATGGAATTGATTGAATTCAAATAGGCCAAGCTCACTAAGTTTTATATAGAAAAAGAACCCACAAGCCTGCTCTGCAAAAAGCCTTTTCCCATTTAACACTTAAAACAGTCCCCGCCCCTCCCACCCCAGTTCCCCCAACCAGACCCAGCAGGAAACATGTTGTGGAAGCTGTGAAATCTCCAAGATGATGCAGGACTGGCATATGCTTTGGAATATAACGAACAGGGAAAAGTTTCCCAGGAGACAGACCCAAGGCTCACAGATGACAGTGGCCAGGAAGTCCTCCCCAGAAGGCAGAACAAGACTTACTATATGGCTAGCCATTTTGCTTTTCCTGCTCAGGAGGATTTGATAATCTTTATGGATATGTGATCATTGTGTGATTCTTACTCTTTTTTATAAATGGAAGAAAAGTTTGTCTGTTGTTTGTCTTGTTCCTATTGTGCTATTGGGTGTGTTGTATCAGATTATTTATATTTATTATAAAACCAAACCCAAACTCACTGCCATCAAGTTGATTCTGACTCATAGTAACACAATTGGGTTTCCAAGGCTGTAAATCCTTACAGAAGCAGACCACCTCGTCTTTCTTTTGCAGAGCACCTGGTAAGTTTGACCCACAGACTTTTGGTTAGTCATCAAATGTCTTAACCACTGCACCACCAGAATCCCTTTATATTTCATATAGGTCCCCAGAATATGAGTTTTCATATCCAGATGTGAAGAAGAATGCTGGGTATTACCCAGAAATCTGGGGCTTAGAATCAGATGTACACATTTGATGGAACTTTAGGACTTTTCTCTGGGGGAGGGGAGCTGAATATGTTTTAAACATGTAAACAATGGTGCAAAGGAGTTATTTGAGTGGCTGAAAAAATAAAACAAAACAAACAAAAACACCACCACCAACAACAAAAAACAAACCCAACTGACAGATTCCAACTCATAGTGACCCAATGTGCGTCAGAGTAGAGCTGTGTTCCAAGACTGAGTTTTTGGAGTAGATCAGCAGGCCTTTCTTCCAAGGTGCTTTTGGGTGGACTCAAACAGGCAAACTTTTGCTTAGTCACAGAACATGTTAGCCATTGGCACCTCCCAGGGACTCCTGAGTGTCCAGAAGGAAGATCCTCCAATGTCTAGTATTCCTTTCTTCTCAGTAAAAGAACTAAGGGATGCGGGGAGCAGTAATGTGAATTAAAGAAGTGTTTTTAAAGAAGGACAATGTGGTCTTATTCTGCCTCTTTTTCCATGACCCCCCCACACACCCTGCTGTCTAGAATCAGAAGTAATGATAAGTATTGGACCCTATTGTGTGTTGAGGATAGTGGAACACCAAGAGAGAAAGAGCTGGAGTCTTTGATCACAGCGGAATCATCAGACCAGTCTATCATGATTAAGCTACTTTCCTTTTGAGTTCAATAACTTTCATCTGAATCTAATCCTAACTGCTCTAAGAAGTTATTTTCACTGTGTAAAACTTAGAACATACATTTGTGAGCAGGTGCCTTAAGTGGTCATGGTGTGAGACACCACTTAGGTAGAGGAAGAGAAGGATACATTGGCACTATTCTTTGGATGTATCTACAGGCCCAGCACTTACTTAATGAAAGCTATTTACAAAAACATGGCTCCACATTTTGCTTGATGAGACAATGGGCCATTGTTCTATGGTGAGTGGAACTTCATAATGTAATTGCTCACCTGTTCAGAAAGGAAATGTAATTTAGAATTGAAATTAGTTTTTCTCTTCCATTACTAATTTTCATAGGATGCAGTCTTTTGAGAACACTCTTTTGACGACTCCATCTTTGTTTCCAGTCTCTTGCATTCTCTAGAAAATTCTTTATCTTAATCAATGCTTGCAAATTGCATTAACAGACATGTCAGATACAAATTTGAACTCAATAAACCAAAGAAAGCCAGGGTGTGGTGGTGAGATTTTCTTCCGAAACAGTCAAGTGTACACTGTGTGGGTTGCTCCCATCTTTACTGCTTTCCCATAAAAGGTTTGAGAGAAGGAAGTTAAGCCACAACCCCATTAGGTAATAGGCTGTGCATTAACATAATTTATCTGGAATGAGGAAGGGAAACATCCAGCTTTGAAGTATATTCCTCAACAGCATATTCCTCTTTGATGCAATGCTGTCCCTGAAGCATCAAGTGAGACATGAGGAAGAAGAACTGGGAACTCCTTGCCCATCCCATACTAAGGGCATTCTGGAAAAGTGCATTCTTTAGTGGTATCATAGGTGTTGCTCAATAAGTAGTGCAATTTTCCCACTAGTTCTTTAAACCGAGGGACATGAACAGTTGTGCAGAAGACTGACTAGGAGCTTTGATCTTAATTCAGCCCTGGTTGTGAGTTCTGGGTCTGCAACTCATTAATCTTGTGGACTTGGTGAGATTTGTGACCTCTGGAATCAAATTCCCAGGTTCAAATCTGAGTATTGCTGCTTCCTGACTATGTGGTATTGGGCAAGTTACTTTACTTCTCTGTGCCTCAGTAACTTCCTCTATAAAATATATATAGTACCTACCTCGGGAGCTCTGGTAGCATAGTGCCTAAGGCACTTGACTGCTAACCGGAAGGCTGGCGGTTCAAACCCACCAGCCACTCCTCGGAAGGAAGGTTGGGCAATCCTACTTCCGTAGTGATACTGCCTCGGAAACCCAAGGAGGGGTTGCTATGAGTCGGGGCCGACTCGATGGCACATAACAACAACAACAACAGTACCTACCTCACAGGGTTGTCATGAGTGATACATGCAAATGTGTGGTAAGGTACATCCCATAATATATGATGTTTTGTGAGTACTAAATTGTAATTTCTTTTTTAAAGTGGAGTTGGTACCACTAGTTGCCAGCAAGTCGACTCTGACTCAGGGTAGCCTCATGTATGTCAGAGTAGAACTGTGCTTCATAAGGTTTTCAATGGTTTATATTTCAGAAGTAGGTCACCAGGCCTTTCTTCCAAGACACTTCTGGTTGGGCTAAAATTCTCAAAACTTTCAGTTAGCAGCTGAGGGTGTTAATCTTTCATACCATGGCAGTGAGGAAGATCTGGGTGGGAAATGCAAACTTGCCACTTATTAGCTAGTTGACCTTGGATCTGCTCACCTTGTCTGCCTACTCTGGCTCTCTCTTCCTTTGGCTGTACTTACTTCGACCACTGTGGTAGTTATGTTTGTGTGTCATCTTGGCTGGGCCTGGTTGAGTGGCTGGGCAACTGGTGGTAGTTATTCCCCATGATGAGACTGGCAATCAACTCCATGGTGGGATCTACCACAAACAGCTGAGTAGCTGCCCTTAGGATGTGGTCTGCTTCCTGTATATAAGGAGAAGCCTCACGAATGGTCTCTAGCCTGTGGCACGCTTGGATCCTGCATATAGCCATGTTGTTGCTCAGCAACCTGCTATGCTCTGTTGACCTTGGGACTTACAATGAACTTAAGTTAATGGCCTGCCATGTGGTTTGGAAACATTGGGATTGTGCCTTTTTACTTGTCAACCTTGGGGCTTCTCAGCCTTAGCAGCCTCCTGCTGTCTGAGTGAAGAAATGTCTCTAGTTCTAGTGGGCTGGGAGCAGGAGGCAGAGGTGGACCCCAAGGTTGAGGGGCTTTCACCCAGCCCCTGGCGCTTTGAACTTGGACTTAAAGCTTCCTAATAGTAAGAATAAACTCTTGATAAGGCCATACCATTTGTGATATATTCTTGTCAGAGCGGCACTAGGTAACCAGAGCAACCACAATGGCCTTCTTTCAATTCTTTCAGTCCTCTTCACAGCCCCCTGCATAATATTTTCTTTAGTTGGGATGCTCTTTATTACATTTCACTGTCAAGTCCCCTCTTTGAGAAGGCGTTTTCTGTCCTCCCAGACCAGGCTCAAGTTGCCTGTTGTCCCTCTCAGAGCATTCCGTACCTCTGCTCCAGAGCACTTATTGTAACAAGGAAAGGGTCATCTGTGTGGTTGTTTTCTGTCTTTCCTATGAGACCATGAGCTCCAAGAAGGGTAACAGGCCTGGTGTCTATGTTGTTTTCTATGCCAAACCCAATGTTTATGTTAAGTGGTTGCTTTAGTAGAAAGTTAGTAGCTGCTGAATAAATGCATAAATAAAGAAAATAAGTATGAAAAGGGATTCCTTTTCTGCTGGTTTTTATAAACTATGAGTTTTTGAAGGCAAACCATATTTCATTTACCTTTCTATCCCAAGAGCCTAACACTAAAAGATTAAAAAAAAAAAAAAAAAGCCAAAACATCAACCCCACTGCCATCGAGTGGATTCTGACTCATAGAGACCCTGTAGGACAGAGCAGAACTGCCCCCATGGAGTTTCCCAAGGCTGTAATCTTTATGGAAGCAGACTGCCACATGTTTCTCACACAGAGCACCTGGTGGGCTCCAACCGCCTGCTGACTTTTCAGTTAGCAGCCAAGCACTTAACCACTGTGCCACCAGAGCTCCTTGAGCCTAACACCAAAAACCAGAAGCAAACTCACTGCCCTCAAGTTGATGTCGACACAGTGCCTGGCAAATAGTAGGAACTCAATGTAATACTTATGGAACAACTCTAGAGTACAGTGCAGGATGTTTCAAGTCCAGGTCACTAAAATGTAACGTTCTGATTTTAAAATAGACATAATAATGTCTTTATAGAGGCTTTTGTTTGAATATACCATGTCTATTTGATTATTTGTTTAAGGCATTTGACTGTTAATCAGCAGGCTGGTGTTCAAACCCACCAGCCACTTCTCGGAAGGAAGGTAGGGCAATCTACTTCCTTAGTGATATCGCCTCGGAAACCCCAGGAGGGGTCGCTATGAGTCAGATCTGACTTGATGTCAGTGAGTTGATTTGATTATTGGAGTCCCTGGTGATGTAAACAGTTTATGTGTTCAGTTGCTAACCGAAAGGTTGGTAGTTCAAGTCTACATCAGAGATGTCTCAGAAGAAAGACCTGGCAATCTACTTCAGAAAAATCAGCCTTGGCAAACTCTGTGGAGCAGTTTTACTTTGACACACATTGGACTGCCATGAGTCAGAGGTGACTTGACATCAACTAGTATTTCATTGTTGTCTTCTTTTATCTTTATCTGTGATGGAAACTCATTCTCTTTTTATATTAAGAGTGTTATCTCACTGTAAATTATAAGGCCAAGGCTTATAGGACAGTGATTCTTAAGTTTGTGGTGTTAGGACCCATTTATACTCTGAAAAATTATGAAGGATCCCAAGGAACTACTATTTATATGGGTTATACTTACCATTTTAGAAATTAAAGCTAAAAAAATTACTTATTTACTTAAAATGTGGATCAACTCATTACTTACTAACATAAAATAACTTGTTTTTATGAAAATAAATATATTTTATAAAATCAGTAAGAAGAATGTCATCATTTTATACTTTTGCAAATTATCTTAATGTCTGGCTTACTAGAAGAAATTTGCTTGTGCCTTCAATCTGTTGTGAAATCTTGTTTTAGCATAAGTATGTGAAGAAAAAGGAGCTCTAGTGGCGCAGTGCCTAAGACATTTAACTGCTAACCAGAAGGTTGGCAGTTCAAACCCACCAGCCCCTCCATGGAAGGACAATGGGGCAATCTATTTCTGTTGAGATTTACCACCTCCGAAACCCAATGGGGGTAATTACGAGTCAGAATCGACTTGATGGCATTGAGGTTTTTTTTGGTATGTGAAGAAAACCCAGCCACATACAGGCTGGAGCTGGCAAAGGGAGGAGCATTGTAATACCTCTTTTGGATTGTTATGGATATTCTCCTTGAATACTATACCAAAATTCAATAAGCTGCAGTTTCTAAAAGTTTAACTGTAATTTAGAATCTGAAATTCTGAAAGTAAACCTTTCATCCTTTGTTATGATTGCATCCACTTTGGACTGATTTTTAACCCAAGTGTGTTTTGTCACACAATGCATTCATCATTTTGAAAATATTGATTCACTGAGTTATGTAGATCTTCCAAAATAGTGGTACATTTCACTATACAATATTTTAAAATTTTAAATATTTTAAAAAATCATATTACCAATCTCATTTTAAAACATCTTTAAATACTGGGAAGTTGTTAGATTTTCAATAGCACACACAAGTTTTGGAAAATTCTAATTTTTGCTCAAAGTTTCAAATTTTGTCATTTGCAGCAAATATTGTCATTTTTCTTGAAAGAAGATTTTTTAAATTCAATCTCAAGAAAAAGTCAGTCAAATATTCAAGTCTAAGTAATGATAGTTTGTGGTCAGTTGTCTTTCAAGGAGTGAGACTATTCCATGAAAATAAAAACTCTCAGTTTCCAACTCAAAAAACTGTATGTGTGTTTGAATAGGGGTCCCTGGGTGGCACAAAACTTTAAAATGTGTGGCTACTAACTCAAAGATTGACAGTTCAAGTACACCCAAAGGGGTCTCAGAAGACTAGCAATCTATTTCCAAAACAACCAGTCATTGAAAACCCCATGGAGCACAGTTCTACTCTGACACACATTGGGTTGCTAACAATTGGAATTGACATAATGGCAATTGAGTGTTTCGACATACGATTGAAGTGTTTTATGCATATTTCCTATTTTGTAACACAGAATATTGAAAAGGTGTGCAGTCAAAGGTCAGTATTTACTAAAATTAGTCAGTTTTCCTGCTTCACTGGGGACATAAAACTGGTCTTTTTTTTCTGCAAGTGTGTGAAGATGAGGAATACAAGTGATTACTAGTACAGTCTGGCTTCTCTGCAATATGACTAAGGCAGTAGCTGTTTATCCACATTTGCTTTTGCACAGTGTAAATGTCATACAGTGAAAAGGACAAACAATATCTTAGTAATTAAGCATCTTTTCCTACACCTCCTACCCCATCAAAAATAAATACATTAGCCAAGAGCAAAATGATATAAATGTTCTGTGGTCACTGTGTTTTAGATCAATGTAGAAGAAATAGCTTCTCAATAATAATTAGTAAAAAGGAAGTCTCAAAATGGTCTTTTAGGATAATTTTACTGCTGGAAACATTTCGAAATTTAAGGAGAGGCAATAATAAGAATAATAATCCACTACCTGTCTGTTAGTTTGTTATACTGTGGTGGCTTGCATGTTGCTATGATGCTGGAAGCTATGCCACTGGTATTTCAAATGCTATCAGGGTCACCCATCATACAGGGGTTTCAAAAGAGCTTCCAGACTATGAGAGACTAAGAAGAATGGCTTGACAATCTACTTCTGAAAATTGTTCTCAGGTGCCATCGAGTCAATTTCAGAGGGACGCCATGTACAACAGAATGAAACACTGGCCAGACCTGTGTCATCCTCACAATCATTCTTATGCTTGATTCCATTGCCCCAGCCCCTGTGTCAATCCGTCTCCTTGAAAAAGGGTCTTCCCTTTTTTTGCTGACTCTCTATTTTATCCAGCGTGATATCCTTCTCAGGGGACTGTTCTCTTCTGACAACATGACCAAAGTATGAGAGATGAAGTCTGGCCATTCTCACCCCTAAGGAGCATTCCAGCTGTACTTCTTCCAAGAAAGATTGTTTGTTCTTCTAGCAGTCCATGGTACATTCAACATTCTTTGCCAGCACCATAATTGAAATGCATCCATTCTTCTGCAGACTTCCTTATTCATTGTCAAGCTCTCACCTGCACATGAAGTATTGAAAATACCACGGCTTGACTCAGGTGCTTTTTAGTCTTCAAAGTGATATTTTTGCTCTTCAACACTTAAAAGAGGATATTTTGTAGCAGATTTGCCCAATGCAATATGTTGTTTGATTTTGTGACTGTTGCTTCTATGGACATTGGTTGAGAATCCAAATAAAATGAAATCTTTGACAACATCAGTCTTTTCTCTGTTTACCACGATACTGCTTATTGGTCGAATTGTGAGAATTTTTGTTTTCTTTATGTTAAGGTCCAATCCATACTGAAGGCTGTAGTTTTTGCTTTTCATCAGTAAGAGTGCTTCATGCCCTCTTCACTCTCAGAAAGTAAGATTGTGTCATCTGCATATCATGGGTTGTTTATGAGTCTTCCTCCAAACCTGATGCTGTATTCTTCTTCACATAGTCCAACTTCCTGGATTATACACTCAGCATACAGATTGAACAAATATGGTGAAAGGATACTACCCTGACACACACCCTTTCCAATATTAAATTATGTAGTATCCCCTAGTGCTGTTTGAATGAGTGTCTCTTTGTCTATGTATAGGATCCTTAGGAACACAATGAAGTGTTCCAGAATTTCTGTTCTTTGCAATGTTACCCATAATTTGTTATGATCCACATAATTGAATGCCTTTGCATAGTCAAAAAAACACAGGTAAACATCTTTCTGGTATTCTTTGCTTTCATCCGAGATCCACCCTGACATCAGCAATGATATTCTTGTTCCATATCCTCTTCTGAATTTCTGGCAGTTCCAATGTACTGCTGCAACCATTTTTTAATTATCTTCAGCAAAATTTTACTTGCATGTGACATTATTGATATTGTTTGATAATTTCTGCATTCTGTTGGATCACCTCTCTTTGGAATGGGCACAAATATGGATCTCTTCCAGTCGGTTGACCAGCTGTCTTCCAAATTTCTTGGTATAAATGAGTGAGTGCCTCCAGCACTGCATTCTTTTGTTGAAACATCTCAATGAATATTCCATCAATTCATGTAGTCTTGTTTTTCTCCAATTTTTTTCAGTGCAGCTTGGACTTCTGCCTCCAATACCATTGGTTCTTGATAATATGCTATCTCCTGAATAGTTGACTGTCAACCATTTCTTTTTGGCAGTGTGGCTGTGTATTCCTTCTATCTTCTTTTAATGCTTCCTACGTCATTTGTGTTTTGCAACATCACAACTCAAGGCTTGAGTTTTTCCAGCTTGAAAAATTCCAAGCATGTTCTTCCCCTTTGATTTTCCGGTGCCAGATCTTTGCACATTTCATTATAATACTTTACTTTGTCTTCTTGTCCACCAGCCACTCCTTGTAAAGAAGGTTGGGCAATCTACTTCCGTAGTGATACTGCTTCAGAAACCCAAGGAGGGGTCACTATGAGTCAGATCTGACTCGATGATGGCAGTTTTTTTTTTTTTTTTTATCTTCTTGGGCTGCCCTTTGAAATCTTCTGTTCAGTCTTTTACTTCATCATATCTTCTATTCACTTTAGCTACTGTCCATTCAAGAGAAAATTTCAGAGTCTCCTCTGTTATCCTGAAAATTAAGCAATGCAAATTTCATGGATAATTATATCCAAAGGAGCTCTGGTGGCACAGTGATTAAGGCATTTGGCTGCTCACCAAGAGGTCATTGCTTCTAACCTATCAGACTCTCCATGGGAGAAAAATGAGGCAGTCTGCTTCCATAAATATTTGTGGTCTTGGAAACCCAATGGAGCAATTCTAGTCTGTCCTATATTGCCACTGTGAGTCAGAATTGACTTGATGACACTGGATTTAATTATAACTAAAATGCTTCTTAGAAGGGAGGTTGATGAGACTTCATGTTGCTCACTTGGGACCGTCATCATGAAAGACCAATCACTAGAGAAGGATAGCATACTAGAAAAGCAGAGGGTCAGCAAAAATGGTGAAAATCCCCAATGAGCTGGATTGACACAAGAGGCTCAACAATGTTCTCAAACCTATCAAAAGTCATGAAGGTGGTGCAGGACTGGGTAATGTTTTATTCTCTTTTACACAAAGTTGCTGTGAATGGGAGCCAAGTCAACAGCAACAGGAATAATGAATATCTACAAAATCCACTTTGAATGCATTTTCAGTAGCTTTTTTTTTTTTTTCCCAAAAGATTTATCATGTATTATTTCATTTTAAATTTAAAAACATCTCTGTGATATGGCAGTATAGAACTTGATATCATCTCCATTTGACGGGTAACAAAACAGATGAAAATGAAGAAACTCACCCATAGTCACATAGGAAATGAGTAGTGGGACCAGGAGGTGTACTCTGGTTTTTATATTAATGCCTTGTCTTTTGCACCAAGCTGAATCACTTGGTCTGTTCAGCCTCAGCAAATATGTTTAAATTCCACAAAAAGAGAAAACCCCAGCGTATTCAGTGACCCTGAAAATTCCTGAGGTAGAGTTTGCTAATGAACTTAAGACCAAAGTGTGACTTCTCCTGTGAGGTTTTCCAACTTCCATTTCTACTGAATATGTTGAAGTTCATAGAAAGGAAGCAATTCCTTCTGCCTGGGCCACTTCCCTTGCTGTATTTAGACTTCCAGAGGACAGCAACTCCCTTGCATGATTACCCTTCCACTTCTGATGGTCCAGAAGAACATCTTTCTGAAAATACAGATCTTGTTTTTCCTTCCCCTTTGGAACTGGAGAGGAAAAATTAGCTAAGTACTCTGCTGCCTTTGACCTGTTGGAAGCAATCTGGGGATATCACTTGGAGATTTAGGCAGAATGTGTTGAAGGAGAAGAGGATGTGGGTGGGGATGGGAGTGCTGAGCAAAAGAGAAGCGAAACGCGATCCCCTTGACTCATTGAAGCAGAAGCAGTTTTAAAATGTCATGCTAGTATTTACTAGCCTTTTACAGGTAACAGAATCTTCTCGACATGTCACTGGTGAGTAATTGCCATAACAATGCTGTATTTATGTGACCTATATTTTACCTCCCAAAGTCAGGGGAAGACCTTGAAGAAAGGCATATAACTCCATCGTATGTGAAAGCAGCAACGGCACCCCGCCCCCTTCCCCATCTTCCTGGTCATTTGGCCTCTTTCTTGTGAAAGTGCTCTGATCTTTTTCCTTTTATTTCTGTTATGTCATCTGTTTTTAAATCCTGATACAGGATTTAAAGGGAAGGCACAGTGGAAGTGTGTCTTAATGAAGCCTGCCTGACCCAAGCCATCTGGAGAGGCTTCCATCTGTGCCCTATGAGTCAGGGTCAAAGGGAGTGAACAGGAACACTCATTGCTCAGATGCAATAACTTCTTACCAGTTGGAAAAAGCTTTGTTGTTATGAGCTGCCACAGAATGGGCCCTTAGCTGATGGCAACCCCGTGCACAATGGAACGAAAGGCTTCTCAGTCCTGCACCATCCCCACGATTGGTCGTGGAATGTACCATTGTGATCCACAGGATTTTTATTGGTTGATTTTCAAAACTAGATCACCAGGACTTTCTTCCTAGTCAAGCTTAGTCTGAAAACCAAAAAACAAAACAAAACAAACTCACTGCCATCAAGTCAGATCTGACTCATAGCGACCCCTCCTTGGGTTTCCAATATGGTATCACTACGGAAGTAGATTGCCCAATCTTCCTTCTGAAGAGTGGCTGGCGTATTTGAACCACCAGCCTTCTAGTTAGCAGTCAAGTGCCTTAGGCACTACATCACTGGGGTCTGGAAGTTCTGCTTAAACCTGTTCAGCATCATAGCAGCACACAAGACTCCACTGACAGAGGGTGGTGGCTGCTCATGAGGGACATTGACTGGGAATTGATCCTGGGTCTCCTGGGCAGAAGATGAGAATTCTACCACTGAACCAATACTGCCCCCTCTGAGAATAGTTGCCTGGGTAGGAAATCATTTTATCAGCCTAAGAGCTGCAATGATATTATCCCTCTATAACAAGAATATTAATCAGTTCAAAAGCTCCTTCCTCTCTCACTGGCCATTGCCAAGATGTTGGGTAGGCACCAAAAACCAAATAACCAAATCTGTTGCTTTTGAGTCAATTCTAAAGCATAGCAGGTCTCAGGACACAATCGAATTGCCCTAGGATTTCCAAGACTCTAATCTTTACAGGAGCAGACTGCCACATCTTTCTTCTGTGGAACAGCTGATAGGTTCAAACCACTTACCTTTTGGTTAGCAACTGAGTGCTTAACCACTGTGCCACCAGTGCTCTTTTGTGTTAAATAATAAGTCCTCAATAAACATGTGTTGAATGGCTGGTTGTATCTGGAAATGTTTCATAAAGGGTAAAGACACCATGCAAATGCTTTTGACATGCTTTTCATAAATGATTATAGTAACAGGTGGTGCTCCAGGACAATTCTGTCGTGTGAGGTGTGTGAGTAGGCTGGCTCCTGCAACAGCCGGGGAAGTAGGAATCTCTTTCCAGACCGCAGCATGCTCTTGGTCTCCATAATTGTACCTCCTTGTGTGGATCTGACCCAGCATCCAGCAGATTCCATTAAATAAACTTTGCTGCTGCAGGGCAAATTCAATTCCTGAGAAGGGTTAGTCTTCTAACTTCATAACATGTTGTCATGTAACAATCAGTGACATAGCTCCTGGCATTAGGAATTCTGTTGGTCTGGAAATGTCAAGGGAGTTTCAGGTCAAAAAAGGAACAATAGTAAATACCAGGGTAATAACAAAAGGAAGTTTTATAAGCATTTTTATGGAGGATTGCGGTTTACACCTCTTCTCCTCTTGGCTCCTCCAGCTCACTAGTGCATAATTATCCTGACACCTGTGGCTCTGTCCTTGGTCTAGGTGCAGAGGCTATTGCAGGTCAGGAGCAGATTGGACAGATGTGTGTGAATGTCTTTGTGATCCTAACATGATGGGAAAGGAGAGAGGAGAACAGCTATTTTACATGCATGACCTGAGACAATTTTGATGAATTGCATTAAACTTTTAGAGATTGGAAAGGTGTACATTATTTCCATGAGCCTGTGTAATTTTCTGCAAACCACATGAATAAGGCCCATGACTTTAGATGGCATCAGTTTTTATTAAAACAATATTTTCCAAAGTTATATGTGACAAATCAACTTTGCTAACACCATGGTTACTGTTGCATTAAGCTATAGCTAAATAGTACTGCAAGGACCTCCAGTGGTGTAGTGGTTAAAACATTTGGCTGCTGACCAAAAGGTCGGCATTCGAACTCACCAGCTGCTCAGTGGGAAAAAGACGAGGCAGTCTGCTTCTGTATAGATAAACAGCCTTGGAAACCCTGTGGGGCAATTCTACTCTGTCCTAGAAGGGTTACTATGAGTCAGAATTAACTCGATGGTAATGGGAAATAGTACTGCTAGCATATATGTAGAAAGAAGAATCCTGGGTAATGCAAATGGTTAGTGCATTTGACTGCTAACTGAAAGATTGTTAGTTTGGGTCTACCCATTGGTGTCTTGGGAGAAAGGCCTGGCCATTTACTTTTGGAAAAAATCAGTCAGGGAAAACCCTATAGAGCACATTCTACTCTGATGACTTGGGTTCAACATGAGTTGGAATTGACTCAATGACGATTAGTTTTTTTTTTTTTTTTTTTTTTTATGCAAAGAGTAAGGACTATTTGAAAGATTAGAAAGAAGTCTATTTTATAGAGCATGGTGATAGAACAAATTTGAAGACTTGTTCATGTTTGTATCTCAGGTTCAGAGAGTAGTGCTCATTCAGTGGTACGATTCTCACCTTCTCTGTGGGAGTTCTGAGTTTAATTCCCGGCCAACACACCTGAAGCACAGCTACTACTGTCTGTAAGTGGAGGCTTGTATGTTGCTATGATGCTAAATGAGTTTCAGTGGAGCTTCCAGACTAAGACAGACTAAGAAGAGAGGCCCGACACTCTCCTCCATAAAATCAGCCAGTGAAATTCCTATGGCTCACAATGGTCCAGTCTCATTGGGAACCAACTCAATGGCAGCTTACAACAACAATGTCAGGTTCAATCCTCAACTTCTAATTTTTTTGAAAGGTGGATGCTTCAAACTTCTCACTCTTTAGCACAAAGATTATGATTATGAGTAGACATAAATGAGTCAAAGTTGGTTTATCACAGTCCTTCTCAAACTTTAATAGTCCTCCAGGATATAAGAGAGTTTGTTAAGATTCTGCTTCTGATTCAGTTTTGGGTGGGGCCCAGGATTCTATATTTCTAACAAGTTTCAGTTGATGCAGTTGATTCATGGACTGCATGTGCAGTGACAAGGCTGTGTATTAGACTGACAGGTCAAAGTTTTCACCATGAATACAATACATGTAAGATTGATTTGTTGCTTTATTTTGTGATACATCAGAATTATTCTCTAAAATGGTTCAAAACCTTTCACTTTGAAAAAAAATGCACAATTGAAATTGTAAGATGTTTTGAACAACAAGTGCTTACCATGAATATGTGCTTAACATATATTGATAGATTGATTTCTGGGAAGTAGATCTTCAGAGATGTATGACAAAGATCTTCTATTATATGAAATGATACATCTCTATTCAGGAGCTCTAGAATTCTGTGCATTTGCAGACAAGACAAAGTTAATAGTGTCAGAGACAGAGAGAGGAAGCATTGTTAATTGGAGGCTACTAATACAGCTCCCTTGTAAATAAATTGTTACTCATTTGGGGTAAGCAATTGATTTAGGGAATGGTAAGGAAGGTCTCCACTACTCTTCTGTTGGTTTGTTGTACTGTGGTGCCTTGTGTGTTGCTGTGATGCTGCAGCTATGCCACCAGTATTTCAAATACCAGCAGGGTCACTCATGGTGGACAAGTTTCAGCAGAGCCTCCAGATTAAGACTACAAAGAAAGGCCTAGTGATGTACTTCTGAAAATTGGCCAATGAAAATTCTATGGGTCACAGGAGAATACTGTCTGATATAGTGCTGGAAGATGAGCCCCTTAGGTTGGAAGGTGCTATACAACAGTGACAATGATAAACTCAAACATAACAATGATCATGGGACTGGCACAGGATTGGGCAGTGTTTCACTGTGTTATACATAAGGTTGCGTGAGATAGAGCTGACTCAACAGCAGTAACCACAATAAAAACAAGGAAAATTTGTTTCATCATTTTTTTGACAATGTGCCTCCTGGAGTGAAGGAAAGTCCTTGCAAAGTTTGGCAAGTTTTGATCCATCTGGAGTCCTTATTTGCAAGGCTTAATAAGGATGTAGGTGTGCTATTGTATACTTCATCGGTATTTAGGACAAGCAATTCTTATTGCTGATTTTAACCTCTTTGGCACACTCAGAATTGATTTCGGGGTTGCTGGGAACCTATCTCTCTCCCTTCAGACACCAGAGCCTGGCAGAACCATGCTCACCTGTGGATGACACTAGGAAATTCCCAGGGGTCACAGGAAGGCTAAAACTCCTACTTGACTCTCTATCAATAAGGTCTTATCTCTATGACTACTGCCAGTGGTAAAAAGAGCTAAAAGTTTTTCAGAATAATTGATTTGGTGCAGGTAGCTTCAGGATTAATTCAGCTCAACTCTTTATTCACAATATAGGTATCCATCACTTAATGTCATTTTGGGAAATGTTTGACCACACGTATCCTTCCTTGGTCCCATAAGGTTTTATTTTATTTTTCTAAAGGGAAAGCAGCTCTCCTTCTGTTTATTATTTTCTCCTAATGGTTTTAAAGATCCCAAACCCAGACTTTTGTAGCACTGAACAATGTGTGGGATATAGACAGGTGAGGCAGAGGACATGGCTCTGGACATAGACTCTGGGTGCAGGTGCTCAGGCTTTGTCCCATAGGCAGGAGAGTAGAAGATTGGGCAGAGCTGGGCACACTCCATTTCCTCCCTACTTGATCCCTTCCTGCTGCCACCACCCATTCCTCCAGCCTCTGCCAGCAGCTCCAGCGGCAGCAGCAGCAGTAGTGGCTGTAAGAACTACCAGTAGGATGCTCCCATAAGGTTTTAAGATGGTGTTCACACAGTGTCCATACAACACAATGCCTTATTTCACAGAACATACCTCAACATAAAGAACAACAAAAATCCTCACAATTGGATCAATAAGCAATATCATAATAAATGGAGAAAAGATTGAAGTTGTCAAGGATTTCATTTTACTTGGATCCACAATCAATACTCTTGGAAGCAGTAGTCAAGAAATCAAACAACGTATTGCCTTGGGAAAATCTGCTGCAAAAGACCTCTTTAAAGTATTCCAAAGCAAAGATGTACCTGACCCAAGCCATGATATTTTCACTGGACTCATATGCACGCGAAAGCTGCACAATGAACAAGGAAGAGTGAAGAAGAATTGATGCCTTTGAATTATGGTGTTGGTGAAGAATGAACAAACCTATCTTGGAAGAAGTACAACAAAAATGCTCCTTGGCAACAAAGATGGTGAGACTTCTCACATACTTTGGACATGTTATCAGGAGAGACCAATCCTTGGAGGACATCATGCTTGGTAAAATAGAGGGTCAGTGAAAAAGAGAAAGACCCTCAATGAGATGGATTGACACTGTGCTGCAACAATGGCCTCACATATAGCAAAGATTGAGAGGATGGCACAGGGCCGGGCAGTGTTTCATTCTATTGTACATAGGATCCTATGGGTTGGAACCAACTCAACAGCACTTAGCAAGTAACAAAAGCATTGTGGATGTTAAGCAACACATGTTGTTGTTGTTGTTATGTGCCGTTTAGTTGGACCCGGCTCATAGTGACCCCTCCTTGGGCTTCCGAGGCAGTATCACTACGGAAGTAGATTGCCCCATCTTCCTTCCAAGGAGTGGCTGGTGGATTTGAACCACCAGCCTTCTGGTTAGCAGTCAAG